>NC_068429.1:38585302-38943302 GCF_023373465.1 Oncorhynchus keta
ACAGGTTTTCCCAAAAAGCAGCGTGGTTCAAGTCGATAGCAACTTTACTTTCTGCTGTATTCTTGGGCCAGGGCAGAGACTTGAATACATGAAATACAACAACATTCTAATGAACACAACCCACATCATTGACCAGAGTTATGCCATGGTGGTGCATATGCAGTCTCCCTCTCCGCCCAGTTGCATCAATGTCTATTGTAATTCACCTCTGTATGGCACCTGTGTTTACGTGGGATGTAAGTATAAACTTCTTTTAAGCCTCCCTCTTACCAATCTAAGCAGCTAAACAGCTCTGTAGTTCCTTGCCATACTGTACAGTTTACAGCATCATTTGAATGTAATCATAATGGATATGGGATGTGTTCAAACATATAGATCCTATAATCCCCCCCCAGACCCCCCTGGGGACAGGAACCTTGTGTGTGAGACCCGAGACCTGGAGTCAGTGGATTGTCACTGGGACACAGGGAGGGCCACCAACCTGACTAAACAGAGGATGACTCGTTATGACCTGAATGGAAGGTACAGTACTATAACAAAAAGAAAAAGCCACACACTCTAGTAGCTCCAATGCAATAATTTATTCACCAACAGTTCTACCCAGGCCATGATATTGTTAGTATTGTGTAATAATCACTGGAGGTGACATTCTCTGTCCATGTATTCTTCAGAGCTTGTCCAAACAGAACAGTCTCAAACTGCTACCAAACAGTACGAGTGGATCAGGGGGAGAGGAATTGGACATTGACTGCCAGAAACCCGCTCGGCACACTGGAGCTCAGAGACACAGCAGACCTGAAGAAAAGAGGTACATTAGTGTGATTGCAGCACCTCACACACTGCATATGAATCTATTCCTTACTCTTAGTATATTGATTTACAAGGCCATTGAATGTTGAGGTTCTACCTTCCAGTGCGTTTACTAGCTCCCATGGAAGTGGTGGCTTCAGGTGTGAATGCCAGTGTTCAGTGGCAGTGGGAAAGACAGCAGTACCATATACTATTAATGGTTTGCCAAGTACAGCTGAACCATAGTGGGCACATAGACGTGGTAAGTTACAGTAGGACACCTACAATACAATGGACAATAGAGTTATTAACTAGGTAATACTAATGCTATGCCCATTTACACTCTATTCACAGAGGAACTTTTCTGGCATAGGTCTTAGGTCAGTAGTTTTACATGGCCTAGCACCTGCCCAGACATACACAGTGCAGGTGTGTTGTGGATTGAAACAGCACTTCTGGAAATGGGGCGACTGGAGCGAAGGTAGCACCTTCAAAACCGAGGAGGACAGTGAGTATCCAATCCATATGCAGCTACATGGACACACGTTTTTAAATACGGGTAAAAAGGAAGACCGTTCAAACACACACCGTATGTGTGGATTGTATTTGATTACATAAAGTTCACAATTGTTATGTCATCATGTGTCTTCTTTTTGTCCCCAGTTCCTGAAATGTTAGATGTATGGATGCAGATTGAAGGGAACCAAACCATGATACTATGGAAAGTAAGTTTTGAAGATTGTGTACACTATATATTATACATTATGTGCTATTGGTCATACTACATTATAAGCTGGGTGGTTTATGGCCTGAATGCTGACTGGCTGACAGCCACGGGTATAACAAAACGTTTATTTTTTACGTTGGTTATCAGTTTATAATAGCAATAAGGCACCTTGGGGTTTGTGGTATATTGCCAATATACCACGGCAAAAGGCTGTATCCAGACATTCCGCTTTGCATTGTGCCTAAGAACAGCCCTTAGTCGTGGTATATTGGCCATATTACCACACCCCCTCGGGCCTTATTGCTTAAGTATAGCACATTAGGTGACTGGGCTGATAATCAAGACTTTAATAGATACAGTGGGCTCCAAAATTACTGGCACCCTTGACTGGCAATGCACAAACAATGCTTAAACAAATATAAATAATATAATTATAGAGAAACTCAAAATGCCAACATGTGAGAAATACTGTACTTTATTAATGTTTCAATGGAACCAACCAAAATAATTTATTAATTTAGTTAAAAATCTATGTCCTCCAAATCAAGGTTTCACAATTAATGGCACCCTTAAAGATAATTGTAAATAACATCTACCAAAATTAAACCACTAATTAAATTCCACTTATTTAAGTTTATCTAAGTCTTAAGGAACTATATTGAGCCATTACATCACTTCCTGTTTCACTAGGGTATAAAAAAAGAGGTAACACACATGCAATATAACGCTGTCATCCAACAACATGAAGAAAACAAAAGAACTAGCAGTTCAAAAGAGACCTATGGTCATAGACCTTCATAAATCTGGTAATGGCTACAAGAAGATCCACAAACGATTGAATATACCACTGAGCACTGTCAGGGCAATTATTAGAAAACTCAGAAGATATGGAACAGTTGAAAACCTCACGGGTAGAGGACGCAAATACATTTTGCCCCCCAGGATAGGGAGTAGGATAGTGAGAGAAGCAACAAAATCCCCAAGAATCACTGTGAAAGAATTGTAGGCCTTGGTGGCGTCTTGAGGTCACCAGGTTTCAAAAAGCACCATCAGACGCCACCTCACAGGCTCTTTGGAAGGGTTGCCAGAAGAAAGCCCTTTCTGACCCCAAGACACAGACGCAACCGCTTGGAGTTTGCCAAACATAATTTAAATTATGACTGGAAGAAGGTGCTCTGGTCAGATGAGACCAAAATTTAACGTTTTGGTCATATACAGCATCGGCATGTTTGGCGTCAAAACAGAGATGCATACAAGGAGAGGCACCTCATACCCACGGTGAAATATGGAGGGGGGTCAGTGATGTTTTGTGGCTGTTTTAATTCCAGAGGTCCAGGGGCACTGGTTAAGATTGATGGCATAATGAATTCTACTAAGTATCAGGCAATTTTGGCTGACAATCTGGTTGCCTCTGCCAGAAGGCTGGGACTTGGCCGTAAGTGGATTTTCCAACAAGACAATGACCCGAAACATACCTCAAGATCCACACAGAAATGTTTCTGTGACATCAAAATCAGTCGCCGGACCTCAATCCAATCGAAAACCTGTGGGCTGAGTGGAAGAGGGCAGTTGATAAGCGCAAACCCAAGAATGTGAAGGATTTTGAAAGGATCTGCAAAGAAGAATGGTCCAAAATCCCTCCAAATGTGTTCCTTAACCTTGTCAAACATTAAAGGAAAGACTCCATGCTGTTATCCTTGCCAGAGGTGGTTGCACTAAGTACTAAATAAGGAGTGCCAATAATTATGAAACCTTGATTTTGGTTACATTTATTTTGTATTAAATAATTGAATGATTTTGGTTGGTTCCATTGAAACATTAATAAAGTACAGTATTTCTCACATGTTGGTATTTTGAGTTTCTCTATAATTATATTGTTTATATTTTTTTAAAGTATTGTTTGTGCATTGCTAGTCAGGGGTGCCAGTAATTTTGGAGCCCATTATGAATTATATCAAATAGATTATGATATTCATCCCTTTCTCTTTAGCCCCTTACAGTTAATCAGAGTCATGGGCAGATCAAGGACTATGAGGTGACCTGGGGAAGGCAGGAGACAATTCTCCATCCACCTCAGAATGACTTTCTCATCAGTGATCGATCCACTGATGAGGGGCATAGGGTCACAGTTACAGCCAAAAACTCTGCTGGCAGCTCCCTTCCCTCGATAATCATTATTCCTAGACTTCCTCACAGAAGTAAAAGCTCCATGAAAATTGTTGGCAGTGATGGTGGGTTTAACCTATCCTGGTCCGCTAGCCCCAATTCTAGCTGTGGCTACGTGGTGGACTGGTGTCCCACACATAAAAAATGCAGAGTGGAGTGGGTGAAGGTACCAGCTGGTATAACCAGGGCCAGAATCCAATCAGGTAAGATGCCATCTCAGTAAGGGGATGTTGAAATGAGATCTAGGTTCAAACACATGTATTAGATTTTTTTTGTTATTTAAATACTTATTTCCTGTGTAGTTGAGTATTTTTAAATAATGTCTCCCGAATCCGCTACTACTATTGGCAGTATTTGAAAGTATTTCGAAATTATGTCCATTAAATAGCCTACTATTTGAAAGTGTTTTCAAGTAATTATTTTAAATACTATTTTCTAATACCTGGGTTAAATGCATGGGAGTGTTGTTGTTTTTTTGTCAGTATATTTGTGTATTTCCAGATACCTTCCAATATTCAACTACTTGTCTTTTATAATAAAAAATATCGGAATACTTACTTCAAAATGTATGTGAAAGTAATTGAGATGTTTGAAATAGTATTTGAAACCAGGTCAGGCTGAAATTGCTCAAACACCATGTCACAAGGTAAATGCTTTTTAATAGTTATTGTAATACCTTTGGAGTTTGGTTCGTGAAGAATATGTATACCTTCATGCCCTTGTTGCGGTTTCTCACACCCAGCTAGCTTTGAAGAGGGGGTGAGGTACACACTCTCCATCTTTGCCTGTACTCCAGGGGCTCCAGAGCTATGGGAGAGAAGGGAGGGCTATGTAAAAGAGTGCCGTAAGTATCCACTCTTCTGACTTATAAATCCAGAATTCTTCATTCTCTTTCCTCTTGCTATAGTATTTGACCATCCATCTCTATCTTTGCTACATAGTTCCAAAAGGACCGATTCAGAGGTTGGCTGCAGAACAGCATGGTTCGGACACGGTTCTGATCTCATGGACTGGTATTCCCCCGGAGAATCAGACGGCGTTCATTCATGGTTACATCATATACTACTTTGATACTTCCAGTATGAGAATTTGCAATGTCACTACAGGTATGGAACACATGCCCAGAGAAGATTTACAGTATTCAGAGACAAATTGATTAAATGTAATCATATCTTGCTGATTTCTTTTTTTCCCACTTTCTTCTTTTTGGATCATTGCCTGCTATGATGGCCAGATGAGCCTGGGGCCAAGAATCTGACAGGCATACCCGTCAGCTCCTACAGATTCACAGTGAAGGCCCTCACATCAGTAGGGGAGGGCGGAGACTCTTCACCAGTCTTCCTCCAGATGAACCCCCAGAGTATGTCCTGACCTATTCAGTTGTGTATTTTTATTGCTGCTGCTTTGTAAAAAGCTGTAACTTTCTGACTTCATTCCACAGCTGATCAGTTGATCACAGTGATGATCATTTCCCTGGGTTCAGCTGCCTGTCTCCTCGCTCTGGTCACCATCTTATGCTACAGAAACTGGAAATGGTAGGAACATGTTTACTGTCATGTCAACCAATCAATCAATCAAATGTAATTTTATAAAGTGGGTTGTTCCATGTCATTTCAGAAAGCCAAGACACCCACAATTTCAGATTGTTCGGTAATTGTTTCTGTAGTTAGAAACAGATAAGATTTGCATTTGTGCAATATTATTTTGTTCAAATATAATTACATATCTGAGAAATAAAGCTTAACTGATTGTACTGCACGTACATTTTAATTTATAGGATTCAAAAAATATTTAATAAATATAGAACCTAACATCTGATTTGGACCAAACTTTTTTATCTAACAATGAATGGTCAAACGCCACCTATGTTTCTGTCCCATCATGTATTCTGATATTACCGGGTTCTGACTAGTAGAGGGTGCTATTCCTGCTATTAGGTGATGTTTTTTTTTATTTTAAACTTTTTTTAAAGAACCAACCAACCAACCCCCCCTCCCCATCTATAATTAACATCATTGAGTTACACAATACATGTTTAGATACTTTAGGATGATTTGAAGTGTGAAAATGCTAATATAGGTACCATTTACTTGCATTGGATTTGTGTCACAAATGCCAAAAGTTAACATATGAAACATTGGCCAAAAAAAACAAAGCATGGGTTGCTGTCAACATTTGCCAATAGACTGCTTACAGGGTAAGGAAACCAATATCATTTTGTAATTTGGGTGAACTCCCTTTAACATTCAGGGGGGATCTTCTAACTGTTTCACCTAATGATAGGAACAGCAGCATCTAGTGGTCAGAAACCAGTAATATGAGAATATAGGATGGGACAGAAACCTAACAACTTCAATGACTAATTTCTCTGAACAGGGGGAAAAAACATTACAAAATTCACTGAGAATATATTACATAGGATGAAGAAACAACACTCAGAGCTGCAGCTCCATACAACTAGTCAGACACAGAGAAGTGATAATATATACCTTTTGGTTTGGGATTGGTGTGGGGTGTCTGTAGGTGACTTTTGACCGTTCCTTTGGATTCCTCATGTCGGTCTCATTGTTAGAAAGACGTTTGGTCTAAATATGATGTTAGGTACTATATTAAATAATATATGAATCCTATCAATTAAAATGGGCAATTTGTATGCAATCAATTAGCTCAATTTTTCGGAGATCAAATTATATTTTTACAAAACAATGTTGCAGGAATACTAATCTTGTCTGTCTCTAACAACAGAAACGATTTCAGAACAATCTGAGATGTGCTTTTTAAGGTGGAACGACCCAAAGCCCTTTTTACATCAGCAGTTGTCACAACGTTAGTATACAAATACTCAGACTAAACCCCCAAAGAGGAAGCAATGTAGATATTAAAGCACGGTGGCTAGGAAAAACTCCCTAGAAAGGAAGGACCCTAGAAAGAAACCTAGAGAGGAACCAGGCTCAGAGGGGTGGCCTGTCCTCTTCTGGCTGTGCCAGGTGGAGATTGTAAGAGTACATGGCCATTTAGGCAAGATTGTTCTTCAAGATGTTCAAATGTTCATAGATGACCAGAAGTGTAGCCGGAGAGTAGAGCATTTCAGTACAGCCTGGTCTCACAGCAGTCTAATTTTGAAGTGACGAAAGCATGGATTAGCTTTTCTGCATAATTTTTGGACAAACAGTTTCAGATTTTTGCAATGTTACAAACTGCTCTTGAAAATATTCATGATATGTTTGTCATAAAATGCTGTTACAAAGACAGTGCCCATCCCACTGGCTGTTATTTTTTCCAGGACCTGTCCATATTACTATTTTATCAACCATTTATTTTCTTCATGTCAACAGTGTGAAAGAGAACCTGTTTCCTAAAATTCCACAGCCAGTATGGAAGGAGGAATGGTTGGCTCCACTGGTAGGTCCTCGGTCCCACTCCATCTTGTTTTTGCATATAAGCACTCTAGACTAGAAAGCAGTACTTGCTGCAGGTAGAGTATATCCTGATATGAACGTTTTTCTTGTTTTCCAGGAGAGCAATGGCCGCCAAATCCTCTATGTGGATCCATGTCAACCCAGTGAGATTGATATAGTGTGCAACCGAGAGCAGTCTGGAGAAGCTGTACTAGATAACAATGCTGGAAAGGGTGCCTTAACCAACACAAACTCCGATGTCCCAGCTCTGCATGGATACTACAACCAGCTCCTCACCAAGACCACTTCAGGACACTTCACCTTCTCTCCTCACACGATGGCGACCCCATTCTCTCAACTCTCAGGCACAATAATTCAGAACCCCTCATACAACCTAGAAGTACAGGCTAGTTTAGATATGGGACAGTCTGTGGGATATGAGCCGGATATGAACTCTTTCTCCTGTCCTAACCCTGAACTACACAACACCATGTCTTATGTGCCTTTTGAGACTGATTCCCGGAGTTACAAGTTCCAGTGTCACATAGAAGACAGCTCTCCTCTCCAGGAGTAGAACTTCTGGGCAGCCCTATTTCCTTCAGCTCCACTCAATTCCAGCACTAACACAGCTAAGACCACCAATTAAGATTTTGATTGGGCCATGATTGCACTGCTGGAAATAAAAGTGGCTTATCAAACAGAAATAATGAACTGCTGTACCTGTATTTATTTAAGTGCACTTCTCTCTGATGACTTGATATGTTGCTTTATGTGAAATATTTATATGACAGCGGAAATGTTTTGATAGATACAGGATGAGTTATTATGTAACAGTAAGTGTTGCTTCTGTCCTTCTCTTCGCCAAAACCAGGGACCTTCTGCACACATCAACAACAGTCTCCCTCGAAGCACCGTTACCCCTTGCAGTGCAAGGGGAGCAACTACTTCTAGTCTCAGAGCGAGTGACGTCACCGATTGAAACGCTAGCGCTCACCCAACTAATTTTAACTAGCTATTTCACACCGGCTTTTTTTCTGGCAGCATATTCGATCGATTGTGCGTCAAGAATTCAGCATAGCAAATTTGTATGAAGGTCTGGTTATTAAATGGGTAAATAGTTCAATAGTAATATGGTCTAAAACGCTCTGGTGACAAACGTTTACAATTATCGACATGGCTGGGAGAACCTATTCAAGTAAGTAAGGTAAATACATTTCGAAAATGTAAAACATAAAAATTGTTACAGTGCAGGCTAACGCAAATGAGCTAGCTAGTTGGCTAGCTAGACATACTGTTAAGCGAATTAAATGTCACCAGTTAACGTTACCCAACTTCATATTAGCTAACTATATTGATGTATTTATCACTGTAAAAAACAAACTCCAAATGCCATGGAGGAGGGTGAAAGGATCATTTTTAGCAGCCCCAACTTTCAAAGTGAGAGAGTAGGTTATTCTGGATAGGGCAGGTTATTTTGTGTAGTTCCAGTCCCTAGAAGTGAGGACGGAGGTAAAAGTAACATAATATTCAGTGCAATGTAATTTCAGTATAATGAAGTCTGTTTCTTGCGCGTTTTTCTGTCCTCAGATGAAGAGAGCTCTGAAAGCCTGTCTACGGATGAAGAGGTCCCAATGAAGAGCAGTGGTTCTCAGTCCTGGTCCTGGGGACTCAAAGGGGAGCACATTTCTGTTTTTGCCTTCAAATGATCAACTCCTCATTAAGCCTCGAGTGGTATTCATTTGTGATGCTATCCTTGTTATGATCCTGTTATTGTCACATGCTACACATGCACATGTGTGTGCCCATGCATCTATCACTTCAATGTTCTCATGCTTTGTTCTCATGCTTTGTTGTAAGGGATATTATACTTTAGTAATCCACAATGATCTGTTGATGTAAAAGTCTAATAATGACATTATCTTCCATATTCCTACAGATATCTTGTAAATGGAGATTCCTTCAAAACGATTGCCTACAGTTACCGTGTAGGGCACTGCAAGGTTGGGTGACCAGGGCCATCTGGGCCTGCCTCCTTGAGGAATTCAGGTGTGTGAAGGCTACCTGTGTCCTGCGTAACTTCATGAGGATGGACACGAGGACCAGGAGGGGATCTGCAGCTCGCCACTGTGCCAGAGGAGAAGTCTGCTGCTCTGCAGGATGTTTCAAGGATGGGATCCAACAACGCAGCAAGAGAGGCATTCCGCGTGCGGGAGATATTCACCTCCTACTTCTTTGAAGAGGGTTCTGTTCCTTGGCAACACCATAGACTACACTGCACAACCAAAGGCTCTTTTAAGAGCCATCCACATTGCAATAAGAGTATTCTTCCATTTACTTAGCTATGTCAACTGCAGTTATTCAATTCCCAGTTTCTCTCTTTGATTTCTACTTCTCAGGTGATGGTAAGGGTGTGATGTATGTACAAAAACAAAACAGGCTATTTTAAGTCATCCATATTGAAAAAAGTTTAAACAATTAGACACCCTATAACCCACACATGTATCAGTATGATTGATGGATTGCGTTGTGCAGTAAGCAGGCTCAGGTGTATAACTGTTGCTCCTTCCACCTTCAAAGTATAGGCAAGAGGGCCAACCATGGAGAATAGTAAGACAATTCATTATTTCTAGAAATACGCTATATTGTTCGTCCTCGTGTGTCCGTCCATGTTTTTCAGCATAAAGTACTCTGCAGCCACTTAGTGTGGGCACCAGGTAAGGTCACACACAGATTCCTGTTGAATACTCTCTTTAACTACCTTATTTTCTCAAGTCTCTCTCCTTCACTTCATCCCTCTCTCCCCTTCTCCCTATATATATACCTCCTGAGAGGTATGGTGAATGCTTCTGTCTCCCCCTGCTGCCAACAACTATGATGATGATGCGCACATCAATGAGAGAGAGATACAACATCCCGGGCAGCTTAATTGATGACTGGGCAGTGTACATGTTCTGTGGGCCCTGTGCTCTATGTCAGATGGCAAGAGAGATGAAACACCAGCTGTGTTGAGATTGAAAGGCAATCAATCCATTTGAGTTTTGGGGGTCTGTGCATACCTAATAAAAGAAGAAGAAAAACATTGATGGATTTATATTACATACATTATCTGATGAATTCCAATTGAATAAGTCATGCATGGAATTTAGAATTGTAAGTCGCTCTGGATAAGAGCGTCTGCTAAATGACTTAAATGTAAATGTAAATATCCTCTAGGTTATATCAGCTGTGTCAGTGAACCCCTCCCGCATCTGAACTGGCTACTTGGAGGGCACAGCATGATCAGAGGTGAGAGCTCACTTTGTCAGGTCAACAGGAATTATTATTGAAGAGATTCTTTACACTGAAAGAGATTCAGTTGTACCAGAGTTAATGATCCAAGGTCAGTTTTGCATTTCCACCTGATGATTATGATGACTGACAGTGTTAGCAGGTTTAAGCCTTGGGTTTTTAAAATATTTATTCTATCTGTCTCTCGTGTGCAGTTATGTTTTGATGTGAGAGAGGATGCCAACCCCTAGTCCCGTCATCGCCACCTCACCCTCTCTAAAGATAAACTTTGGGCCGACTGGGAGCCCAAGGCTGGTTAGGAGACACTATTGTGTAATTGTGATTAACTGAGAAAATTATGGTAGCACTGTGATTCATTAATCATATGCTGCCTTCCCAGCTCCTATGTTCTTACCTCTTTCCCTTTTACACCTCTCTCACCACCTATTTCTTCCTCTGTTTTTATAATGCACAACAGATGTGCATTGAACTACAGATTGAACATGTATTTATACTATTACAATTATGATGTTTAACACTTGGACAATTAACTTCTTTCA
Organism: Oncorhynchus keta; assembly: GCF_023373465.1. Taxonomy (NCBI): domain Eukaryota; kingdom Metazoa; phylum Chordata; class Actinopteri; order Salmoniformes; family Salmonidae; genus Oncorhynchus; species Oncorhynchus keta. The sequence goes on from NC_068429.1 coordinate 38,596,210, forward strand.
ATAAAGGGTTTCACATTCTCTACTGGTTAAAATGAAGTCTTTCATTTGATGAAATACTACACCTATCCTGTGTTTATCAGATCAATGCAGATGATGGAAATTAGATATTGAGATGAACCGGTTTGAGAATGTACATGATGCATAGGAAGTGGTGTACATTTAAAAATATATTTCTGTGTATATGAATTACAAATCAACCTTTAACTAGTTAAATCATGTTTCTAGTCTATTTCATAGTTACAATGTGTAACCATTGATGTCCCAGGACCAAGACTGGTAAACACTGTTGAAGTGTATCATTGTAATACATACATGCAGACACAGCATCATTCAAAGACTGGAATTTTATGCACCTGGTATTGGATATGACTGAAAAATAATCTGACATTCATACCTGAACTGTACCTTTATTTGCCACAGAGTACATGATCAGTGAATATATTAATATATATATGCCATTTAGCAGACGCTTTTATCCAAAGCGACTTACAGTCATGTGTGCATACATTCTACGTATGGGTGGTCCCGGGGATTGAACCCACTACCCTGGCGTTACAAGCGCCATGCTCTACCAACTGAGCTACAGAAGGACCACAAATGTATTAAATGTATAGGGTATAATGTGGGGATCTCATGCATGGGAATAACTACATGTATATATGACTTCTTTGGAACAAAGTTATATTATTCTACTCAATCCATAGGCTTCATTCAGACAGTTTTGAAGTTGGCTATGATAGCTGAGGTTCATAGCTAGGTTCTGAACTAATTTGTATACCAAATGTTTTAGGGTCTATACACAGATCGGCTACAAAGCTATCTACACATCCATAGACATAAAGGTATTTTTATCCTCCACTGCACAATAAGCAAGAAAATAGTTAGCTAGCTACATTATTTCATCTATCTGCATTGTACGGTAAATATCAGCAAGGCAAGCTCACAAAATTGTACATTCAATTTGCAGTGAATGTTTTAGCTAGCTAGTTTCTGTACATTCACTGTTTCACAAGACAGCCTGGTTTGCTGTTTGTTTCAGGAGTCCCTAAAAACATTAAATTACATTTTCATACTCATACTCGTGCTAGTAAACGCGGGGCATCTAGTAGGGGTATCTCGAAATCAGGGAACGTTCTCCTGGCCACTCCCAAGCTGTGTTCGAATACTCATACTACCCACACTAACCCTACTATTTGTGACGTGAATTGAGTATATAGTATGCCTATTGGTCATAGTATGGATATATTTAGTATAGCCATACTAGTTAGCTAACTACCTAACAATTTACATGTTCCCCGGATGTCCAACTAAATTCGCCAAAATATGAAGTATACATTTAGAGATAGAGATATTTAGATAGACCAGATGCTTTTCAACTTTCTTTTGAGAAACTGTACCCATAACATTAGGAACACTGTTGTAATGAACACTTATGAGAATGGTGGGCTGAATTTTCTGGACTTCACTCCTTTAAATAATACTTTTAAGATCAATTGGATAAAACAATTCCTAAGAAGACCCACTTCTATCTTGAATTTTATTCCTCATCATGCCTTCTCTACTTTTGGTGGCCTTAACTTCATGTTGTTTTGCAATTATAATATTGACAAAGTTCCAGTGAAACGTTCTGCTTTTCATCAGCAGGTTCTCCTCATGGTCCTTAATTTATAAACACAAATTTTCTCCACACAGATAGTATATATGGAATAATCGGGATTATATTGTACAAAAATACTGTTTCCGAAATAATATCCTATTGGTGAGCCAACTGGTAAATGCAGAATTACTCAGTTATAAGGAATTTTTATCACTTTACAAGGTACCTGTTGTATAGCACACTTAGACAACTAATATAAGGACAGGACATGTGACGGGAGTAGCAATTAACGTGGGCATTGTTTAATGGGTTTCACAGGAAGAACATTCCAAGCATTGCAATGTAGGTAAGCAAGGGTGGTTACAGGTGCCCTAAAGGGACAAAACTAGAATATCAATACACAACAGTCCCTGTAACACCTAACGATTTTGCAATTGTTTTAGATGCCATTCCCTCAGGTGTTGCTCTGTTATTCAGGACCTGACCCCCAGAGCTTACCTTCTATTGACCCTGTTGACTCATCAGTAGGAAAGATTTGTTTCTCTTTTGGTCCATTCAACAACAGAGCGATACGAACCTTGTTTCAGCAGGATATTGTATCTATACCTTATGTTATGCCTTATTGGAATGGATTTATTGCCACACACATACCTACTTGTTAATAAAATTTAAGAAGTTTCCTTAAAAAATGTTCATAAATATTATCCTGCCTACCACTATATGAAGAAGTTTAAGGAAAACATCAACTCAAATTGCTCCTTTTGTAATGACAGCCCATAAACAGTGTTGGATCTTTTTTGGCACTGTATTAATGTAAGAAAACTGTGGCAAGACATCAGTAGATTTATAATTGAACACATTTATGAAGATTTTACACTATTGTGGAGAGATGTACTCTTGGATTCTTTACATAAGATAGAAATAAGATGAACATTTTTATGTAATGAATTTCATTATTCTTTTGGCCAAATTTCATATACACAAATGTAAATTTACAAACAAAAAAACACTTTCTTACCCTACAAAAATAAATTGGGTAATTGAATTTATGTATCGATTTGTTGATAATAAAATCTATTTTTTAAAGACACTATTTCCGTACTTTAGGGCCCATAATGCAATTCTTCAAGAAATGGGCGTGGATCCACATCGTTTTCAGATTTCAAGAAAATGGCGGAAAATATGCAGCCAAAGTCCAACAGCGGATACAAATTCATTGCTTTAACTAATTATGACAACAAAATGTTGAGAAATGTAATAAAGTAATTACTTTTTCAATAAGTTACCTTACACGCTGACAATTTGTTAGCTACGCTGTCCTTACGAACCACGTAGCATATCATTACAGTAGTATGAACAGGCGTTGTGCCGAAAATCGTTCATTGCTGCGACTTGCTTGCTAGAACTTGAGATTTCTGCTCTTCACTTCGTTGTCAGTTTAGCCTACATTTCATTGATCTTAATAGCAGAAAGCATTTTTGTCTGCAGTTTTCGGTTTGGCTATTTGTTTCTAGTGTATGTGGCGGTGGGCGGCTGCCATTGTCGTCCATACCTAAATCCGCAACTTATTTTGTAGTCTATAAATACATATTTTAGCCAAAATTCGTAATCTCTCCCAATGCTCATTCGACTAGTATTTTTGAAAGTGTAAGGATAATAATTCAGCCATAGTAATAAAATGTTAATTGCTTGCTAACATGTTACTCCGTCCACTATGTTTAATATAACACACACACATTCATTATTACTTTCGGATGCCTATCCTGACATGAAGTTTATTCTATAGAAGATATTTGACTTTGATGTGTGCCACAGAAACACCTGTATGTTAGCTACCTAACGTTAGTTGGCTACTTATACATCAAACTTGCCAGTATATTAACTATAGGCCATCTAACTACCCAACGTTTATTGACTTAATTATTCCATTCTTAGCTAAATTGTATTATCGTTGTGCGTTCTCAATGAACGTTGGGTGCTTTCGTAAATTCGCTCTGGCTATCTACTCCGATTGTGTACCAGTCCAGAGCACAGAATAATGCATGTACAAGTGCTCAGCAGCGGTTGAATATGGCAGACAAAAAAAAAGCGTCATTAAATTGTTGCCACCAACGCTTTGGACAACATAAATACTGCCTAACCAGCTCTGCTATGGTGAGTAAAATGGTCTGAGTGGTCACTCTCATTTGTGTCTGGAAGTAGCTAGCCAACATTAGCATGGTGTCAATATGCCTTGTCCATTGTTGTTCTGGTTAGTGTTTATTGGCTTATTTCACTGTAGAGCCTCGAGCCCTGCTCATTAGATCTTATCAAACCTTTCAGTTCCACCACCCACACATGCGATGACATCACCTGGTTTCAATGATGTTTCTAGAGACAATATCTCTCTCATCATCACTCAATGCCTAGGGTTACCTCCACTGTATTCACATCCTACCATACCTTTGGCTGTACATTATACATTGAAGCTATTTTATCGCCCCCAGAAACCTGCTCCTTTTACTCTCTGTTCCAGACATCCTAGACAACCAATTCTCATAGCTTTTAGCTGTACCCTTATCCTACTCCTCTGTTCCTCTGTGATGTAGAGGTGAATCCAGGCCCTGCAGTGCCTAGCTCCACTCCTATTCCCCAGGCACTCTCTTTTGATGACTTCTGTAACCGTAATAGCCTTGGTTTCATGCATGTTAACATTAGAAGCCTACTCCCTAAATTTGTTTTATTCACTGCTTTAGCACACTCTGCCAACCTGGATGTCCTAGCCGTATTGGAATCCTGGCTTAGGAAGACCACCAAAAACTCTGAAATCTCCATCCCTAACTACAACAACTTCAGACAAGATAGAACGACCAAAGGGGGCAGTGTTGCAATCTACTGCAGAGATAGCCTGAAGAGTTCTGTCCTATCCAGGTCTGTACCCAAACAATTTCAACTTCCACTTTTAAAAATCCACCTCTCTAAAAAACATGTCTCTCACAGTTGCCGCCTGCTATAGACCACACTCTGCCCCCAGCTGTGCTCTGGTCACCATATGTGAACGGATTGCCCCCCATCTATCTTCAGAGCTTGTGCTGCTAGGTGACCTAAACTGGGACATGCTTAACACCCCAGCCATCCTACAATCTAAGCTTGATGCCCTCAATCTCACAAAAATGATCTATGAACCTACCAGGTAGCACCCCAAAGCCGTAAACACGGGCACCCTCATAGATATCATCCTAACCAACTTGCCCTCTAAATACACCTCTGCTGTTTTCAACCAAGATTTCAGCGATCACTGCCTCATTGCCTGCATCCGTAATGGGTCAGCGGTCAAACGACCTCCACTCATCACTGTCAAATGCTCCCTGAAACACTTCAGCGAGCAAGCCTTTCTAATCGACCTGGCCCGGGTATCCTGGAAGGATATTGACTTCATCCCGTCAGTAGAGGATGCTTGTTTTTTTTTTAAATGCCTTCCTCACCATCTTAAATAAGCATACCCCATTCAAGACATTTAGAACCAGGAACAGGCATAGCCCTTGGTTCTCTCCAGACGTGACTGCTCTTAACCAACACAAAAACATCTTATGGAGTTCTGCATTAGCATCGAACAGCTCCCGTGAAATGCAACTTTTCAGGGAAGTTAGAAACCAATATACACAGGCAGTTAGAAAAGCCAAGGCTAGCTTTTTCAAGCAGAAATTTGCTTCCTGCAACACAACCTCTAAAAAGCTCTGGGACACTGTAAAGTCCATGGAGAATAAGAACACCTCCTCCCAGCTGCCCACTGCACTGAGGAGAGGAAACTCTGTCACCACCGACAAATCCACTATAATTGAGAATTCAATAAGCATTTTTCTACAGCTGGCCATGCTTTCCAACTGGCTACCCCTACCCTGGTCAACAGCACTCCACCCCCCACAGCAACTCGCCCAAGCCTTCCAAATTTCTCCTTCTCCCAAATCCAGTCAGCTGATGTTCTGAAAGATCTGCAAAATCTGGACCCCTACAAATCAGCCGGGCTAGACGATCTGGACCCTTTCTTTCTAAAGCTATCTGCCGAAATTGTTGCAACCCCTATTACTAGCCTGTTCAACCTCTCTTTCGTGTCGTCTGAGATTCCGAAAGATTGGAAAGCTGCCGCGGTCATAACACTCTACACCCAAACTGCTACAGACAACACTCTACACCCAAACTGCTACAGACCTATATCAATCCTACCCTGTCTTTCTAAGGTCTTCGAAAGCCAAGATAACAAACAGATTACCGACCATTTTGAATCCCACCGTACCTTCTCCGCTATGCGATCTGGTTTCAGAGCTAGTCATGGGTGCACCTCAGCCACGCTCAAGGTCCTAAACGACATCATAACTGCCATTGATAAGAGACATTACTGTGCAGCCGTATTCATCGACCTGGCCAAGGCTTTCGACTCTGTCAATCACCACATCCTCATCGGCAAACTTGATAGCCTTGGTTTCTCAAATGATTGCCTCGCCTGGTTCACCAACTACTTCTCTGATAGAGTTCAGTGTGTCAAATCGGAGGGCCTGTTGTCCGGGCCTCTGGCAGTCTCTATGGGGGTGCCACAGGGTTCAATTCTTGGGCCGACTCTCTTCTCTGTATACATCAATGATGTCGCTCTTGCTGCTGGTGAGTCTCTGATCCAATTCTATGCAGACCACACCATTCTGTATACTTCTGGCCCTTCTTTGAACACTGTATTAACAACCCTCCAGATGAGCTTCAATTCAATACAACTCTCCTTCCGTGGCCTCCAACTGCTCTTAAATACAAGTAAAACTAAATGCATGCTTTTCAACCGATCACTGCCTGCACCTGCTCGCCCGTCCAGCATCACTACTCTGGACGGTTCTGACTTAGAATATGTGGACAACTAAAAATACCTAGGTGTCTGGTTAGACTGTAAACTCTCCTTCCAGACTTAGATTAAGCATCTCCAATCCAAAGTTAAATCTAGAATTGGCTTCCTATTTCTCAACAAAGCATCCTTCACTCATGCTGCCAAACAAACTCTCGTAAAACTGACCATCCTACCGATCCTCGACTTTGGCGATGTCATTTACAAAATAGCCTCCAATACCCTACTCAACAAATTGGATGCAGTCTATCACAGTGCAATCCGTTTTGTCACCAAAGCCCCATATACTACCCACCACTGCGACCTGTACGCTCTCGTTGGCTGACCCTCGCTTCATACTCGTCGCCAAATCCACTGGCTCCAGGTCATCTACAAGACCCTGCTCGGTAAAGTCCCCTCTTATATCAGCTCGCTGGTCACCATAGCAGCACCCACATGTAGCATGCGCTCCAGCAGGTATATCTCTCTGGTCACCCCCACAACCAATTCCCCCTTTGGCCGCATCTCCTTCCAGTTCTCTGCTCCCAATGACTGGAATGAACTACAAAAATCTCTGAAACTGGAAACACTTATCTCCCTCACTAGCTTTAAGCACCAGCTGTCAGAGCAGCTCACAGATTACTGCAACTGTACATAGCCCATTTATAATTTAGCCCAAACAACTACCTCTTCCCCTACTGTATTTATTTTGCTCTTTTGCACCACATTATTTATATTTCTACTTTGCACATTCTTTCACTACAAATCTACCATTCCAGTGTTTTACTTGCTATATTGTATTTACTTCGCCACCATGGCCTTTTTTTGCCTTTACCTCCCTTATCTCACCTCATTTGCTCACATTGTATATAGACTTATTTTTCTATTGTATTATTGACTGTATGTTTGTTTTACTCCATGTGTAACTCTGTGTTGTTGTATTTGTCGAACTGCTTTGCTTTATCTTGGCCAGGTCGCAATTGTAAATGAGAACTTGTTCTCAACTCGCCTACCTGGTAAAATAAAGGTGAAAAAAATGGTGCTTGACTGCCGTTGTAAGGTCAGAACGCTCAAACCCTACTACTCCTCCGCCTAGCGTCCAGTGTGCGCTCCGAGAGCGAAACGCTCTGACTTTACAAACGGACAATGACAACGTTCTGAATTTACGAGCGGACTCTGGCACTCAAGGTTGGATTTAAGAACACACCGAAGTCGTAAAATGTCTAACTAGTAATTTGTTACGCTAACTAGCTAGCAAGAGGTTGCATAGCAACAGCATCAACTTCCGGTAGACCGGCGAAGAGCTAGTACGCTCAACTGAAAGGATACTGTTCCGTTTACAGTATACTAAAATTAACTTATAGTATGTAGTATATACTCATTAAATATGTAGAATACAGTGAGTTAGTATGGGTATTCGAACACGGCGCCAGTGATCAACTCCTGCAGCATGTTTTGTAGTTGTCATGGTAACAATTTACTAGTTCCGTCAACAAAATCGCCGGAGAGACTCCTCGTCAAGGTCCATGAAACAGTTGGGAAACTTGATGGGATGCAGGACAAATAGAAGTATCTGGCTGGGAAGAAGCTTGTTTTGTATCCAAGTATGTTGGCCAGTCAGACTAGAAATAAACCACAATGTCGCGAGTTTACGGGACCAACACCTCATTCAGTGGCTGTGGTAAGTTCAGCACAAACTCTGTGGCTAGTTAACGTTAGTATCCTAGCTAGTAAGAAACCTACCGCAAGCTAACGTTAGCTAGCTAACGTTAATACGCGTCACTACATGTTGTACATTGCTAAACAAACGTATTGTTTTGTAAAATTAGAGAGTAAGCATATCTAGCAATTATTTTTTAAATGTTTTTTTTCCTGACCCGAGTTGACCTGGGTAGGAAAACTGGCCCCTAGTTGTACTGTAGCCAGATAGATTCCCGTGTGACAGTTCTGTACAATGTTTTACTTAAAGCAAATAACTACAGTAGGGCCTGGAGTTTTCCTTGGCCAGGTCACTTGGTCAGGAGAATCTGCTGCCTCCTATAAACATAAGTACTAAACCCTCACCAACCTTTTCCAGAGGGCAAGGTTCCCATCATCCAGGCCTCCAGACTACCTCATCCTGGAGAGAAGGAAACAGGAGGAGGCCCGGGACAAGGTGTTGGAGTTCACCAAGTACCAGAACACCTGTGACCTTAAGACGCGCTGGGAGAAGAACTCTGACCGGCGCATTGTGTTGGGAACCATTGAGAGACGGGTCAAAGATGCCATTGGGCACTATCAGATGACCATCAATGAGAGGAGGGATAGGTCTGTGACAAATCTTTCGGTTGAGTTCCTATAACTGCTGATTATATTTTAATAGAGGTATTTCAATTGCTCCATGTCTGTCTATCACCCCTGTCTCCCTTAGACTGCATGATATGTTGGAGGCAGAGGAGAAGGAACTGCTGAGAGAAATGGAGACCAAGAAGGAGACAGTACTGGAGAGACAAGCCAAGATGCGAGAGAGAGCCAAGTTACTGCGAGAGAGGAGGGAGAGTGAAAGACTAAGTGTGGTTGAAGACAAGCTTGAACAGCTATTCAGGTAGAGAGAACACCTAAAGGGAGGTTCTACAAGACAATGTTGCAGCTGTCTTTTCTATGTGTGTGTTCAAACCTCTATACAAATAGATTTTTTAAATGGACCAATTTCAGAGAGCAGAGTGAGGAGCTCCGGACTGAACAGACTCGGCGCAGGCAGGACGAAATTTGCACAGAGCGGGCTGCGCAGCTATGTACACGGCAGGTGACGCAGCGGCAGAAAGAGGAGGAGGAGCAGCTCTTTGCTCAGCTGTGGGATAGCGACCGGCGAGCCAAGGAGGAGCGGGAGGGCCAGGATGCGCAGAGGCAACGCCAGAGTAACTTGCAGCAGCTGGTCTACCTGCGCGTCCAGATGGAGGCTGCCGAGCAGCAGAGAGAACAGGCCAAGCAGCTCAAAGAGGAAGAGGCCCTGCTACTGGTAGGCGAATTCAGTCTGTAACTGAGATGCTTCTCTCTGTGTGGGTTTCTGCTTTGTGATCACTAATTGAGCCCTCTCTGTTTTTCTCTGTGTGTGTCCCAGAGGGAGCAGAGAGAGATGCTGCATTTGGAGGAGCAGAGAGAGCACCGTCATAAGCTCCAGGGTCAGGAGAGCCGGCGCAGGCTGCTCGACCACTCTCTGAGGCTGAAGATGAAGCGCCAGGCCAGGGAGCAGCAGGACGAGCTGGCCTTGGACATGAGCATGCTCGAGCAGCTGCTGATGGAGGAGAGAGATGAGAAACAGGGCAAGGTCACGAGGAAGGTGGGAAAGTGGAGTCGTATTAGCGTGTTAAATTACCACATTGTCACTATTTGGCACACAAAGAAATCTTATGAAACTACAAGAGGCAGATGATAACTGACTGAGCGTGTGTGTACCACAGCTTGAACTGCGAGAGGAGCAGAGTAGGTACCAGCAGTACCTGGCCGATCAGCTTGAGGAGCAGAAGAGACAGGAGGTGGAGACAGAGAAGCTGATCGAGGCAGAGCTAAAGCAGACCTGGGCCCGGAGGGCAGAGCAGTGTCACAAAGAGAAACAAGCCAGGGATAGGCTGATGAAGGATGTGATGGACACACGCCGCCTGCAGATCCAGGAGAAATGTAAGAAAGCGGAAGAGAGGGAAGCAGATCTGTCATTTGGGCAGGTCCTCTGTGACAGTGCCGTTGATTTACAGTTTACAATTAATCGTTTATATCACAAGTCATATTTTAAATGGGATGTGGTCTCATGGTGTGTGTGTGTGCTTGTGTATTTGTACTTCTTCTTTAGTGGATTTGAACAAGCAGAAACAGGCTCAGCTGGCCGAGGAGAGAGACGAGCTAAACAAAACCATACAGGAGAACAAACTGCTGGATGAGAGAGAGAAAACTCGGTATGTGTAACGGATGTGAAACGGCTAGCTAGTTAGCGGTGCTGTGCGCTAAATAGCGTTTCAATCGGTGACGTCACTTGCTCTGAGACCTTGAAGTAGTGGTTCCCCTTGCACTGCAAGGGCCGCGGCTTTTGTGGAGCAATGGGTAACGATGTTTCGTGGGTGACTGTTGTTGATGTGTGCAGAGGGTCCCTGGTTCGCGGCCGGGTATGGGCGAGGGGACGGTATAAAGTTATACTGTTACATATGCATAGTGTGATCAAAGATTCTGATATGCGTCCTCTCACAGAAATACACAATCATTTGACCCTTTTTCACACACAGCAGTAGTCTTCACAATTAATACATATCTCTGCTTTCCTCTCCCAGTCTGAGACAGGGCTGTCAGGAGTTCCAGACAGACCTGCTGGCCCAGATGATGTACCAGCAGCAGTTGCGTGATGAGGGGAGATCTCAGACAGAGCAGGAGCACCAGCAAGGCCTGGTCTACCAGGAGCAGTACAACAGGAAGATGCAGGAGATCCTCTCCAGGTCTACCTCACACACCAGGGCTGTCCACCCCTTCAGGATAACCTCTTCCACTAACCCACAGGGACAGTTTAGCTTAGAGTAACCTAGCATGTGAAGTAAAGCAAATGCATTTATGGCCTGGCTCGACAGGGAACACATACTTTCGTAATTCAGACAACATACACAAAAACAAATCTCTAAAAACCATACACCCACACGCCTGATCCTGTCTTACCTCACAAACATACATCTCCGGCAAGTGCTTTATGTGTAATCATCTTAAGACAAATCCGAAATTAGCTGTCCCAAGTTTCTCAGAAAATGGCTAATGGATATTAAATGCAAATAAAATAAGTTGAATCATATTTTTGATTTCAGAAAATGTTTCCATTTTGCTCCATGGCAGAGTGCTATATTTCAAACATTGATGGAGGATTTCCCCAGGAACAAAGCTGTTCATATTTTGTTCAGTAGGTAGCGCTGAAAATGTATTTTTTCAGTTCAATTTCAGGAACTCTTTATAAGCACGTTGTTGGTATATTAAATGTACCTAATTTAAGGATAAGTCGATTTTCAATTGAATAATATTACTGTGGAGGTGGAGGCCTGCCTGCATACACTTCAAGAAAGCAGTGTCTTTCTGGATTTCATTGCAATGTAATGTAATATCACGTGATGGCAAACATAACGTTGTTGGATAATACAGGGATAAAGTCTGAAATACATTGTGTCATGAGCATAAGTTGCTTTCTCTGGATATAGTTACAGCAAGTGAAGGCAGAGAAAGATACAAGAAAAACTTCTTGTTTAGTGTGTGTGTGTGTGTGTGTGTGTGTGTGTGTGTATGTGTGTGTGTGTGTGTGTGTGTGTGTGTGACATTTAAGATAATGCATCATGTGCTATATAAATCTACCAAGCGAAAATGAGATGTGCCTGTATTTAGCATGTTTAAATAAGGCATGATTTAGTGGTGCCAAAAATAAGAATTGGGCTAAAAGCTTATTGTATCACCCAACTCGACTAACTGGATTTTAGTGTCATACTGCCATTAAGTCTATTATGCTTAGACTCATCGCATGGCACATACCTGTAGGTAGTTGAGCAGGTGGTAGGAATTCAGTGGTTAGTCTGGCTGAGTTACCAGAACAGGTTGTTAGTGGCATGTCAAAGCATTGAGTCCTATTATCTCAGTGTCATTTCCCAAAGCAACCCATGGTGTTAGCCCCAACGTTAGGACCAACTGCTGTGGAATGAGGCATACGCAACTCTCCAAACGGATTGCTGTGGAAAATATTTCACAAGCACTAACTGAGTAATCTCTATCCTCTTTGTAACCGACTGTTTTAGGCCCATTTCATTATAACACAAACCCTTTTCCTTACAAACCCTTTTACTTATCTGTGCTAGTTATCAATACTACTGAAGTTCAATGTGACCTTCAGTGGAATGCATACAGTACAAATTGTAGAATGTTGAAAAATAATTGTGTACTCTTGTACAAGGCATGGATTGACATTTGAAAACCAAATGAGCAAATAGCACATTACTAGTAATTTTCCTTGTGACCTGTTCCATCTGTGATCTCTGTTCTCTTTATTTCAAAAAAATGATATATATTTCACCTTTATTTAACCAGGTAGGCTAGTTGAGAACAAGTTCTCATTTGCAATTGCGACCTGGCCAAAATAAAGCATAGCAATTCGCCACATATAACAACACAGAGTTACACATGGAATAAACAAAACGTACAGTCAATAATACAGTAGAAAAAAAGAAAAGAAAAAGTCCATGTACAGTGAGTGCAAATGAGATAAGATAAGGGAGTTAAAGGCAATAAATAGGCCATGGTGGTGAAGTAATTACAATATAGCAATTAAACACTGGAATGGTAGATGTGCAGAAGATGAATGTGCAAGTAGAGATACTGGGGTGCAAAGGAAGATAAATACTCTATGAGGATGAGGTAGATTGATGGGCTTATTACATATGGGCTATGTACAGGTGCAGTGATCTGTGAGCTGCTCTGACAGATGGTGCTTAAAGCTAGTGAGGGAGATATGAGTCTCCAGCTTCAGTGATTTTTGCAGCTCATTCCAGTCATTGGCAGCAGAGAACTGGAAGGAAAGGCGACCAAAGTAGGAATTGGCTTTGGGGGTGGCCAGTGAGATATACCTGCTGTCGTTTGTGCTACGAGTGGGTGCTGCTATGGTGACCAGTGAGCTGAGATAAGGTGGGGCTTTAATTAAAAATAAATAAAAATAATGGGTGGAATCTATTTTGACTGTGCCTGCATACTTTTCAGATTCCATATAGCAGCCTGGTAGGTGAAGTCAATCAACACCCCATACCTGCAGAAGGAGTGGTTTGGGAGTGTAGTCATGGCATGATATTGGAATGGATTTTTTTCTTCTTTCAAGCCTGCCTTCTGCTAAGGCTAAGGCTTAAATAGCCTACTGATAATAATGTCTTGAGAGCAGTATGATCTGGAACATGGAATAATCACAGCTACCTCTGAATAGAGTAGCAGAATCTTCTACTACATACAGTATCTAAGGACTATAACGCCATAATGAAAAGGCAAGTGAAGGAACATAGCAACATAATGAAGAGACAAGAGGGGAAGATTGACCATGAACTTTACTGCAAGGTAACATACTACTGCTGTAGACCTACATGTTGTATTTTGTGATATTGTTGATCATAGTGGGACTAAATGCGGAACAGGATGTATAAATGATGCTGAGTTTTCTAAAGTCTAATTTCCCAAAATATTGTAACCTTGCAGCTGTCATGGACATAAAACTTCAAATTTTAAGCATGACATTTTTATAGGCTTCAGGTAACAGCCTAGTTCCTGTCACAGATTGTACTACTACAATCAAAGATAACACTCTGACGTGTTAATGCTTGCCTTGAACTAAGATACTAGGTCCACTGAGTTCAAGAAATCATAGTAATTGATTATTCATACCTTTGCTTTTCAGAATGATTTTGTGGGGTGGAGCAAAAAGTTGCGTTAATTTCATTAAGATTCCCAAAATGTGCCAAGATAAATCATATAATAGCCATACATATAGGCGTATATTAGACGTTTTCAATTTAGCATTATGACCTAAACCCATCATTTGACCTACCCCTCCACAGAACACCATGGTATCCCCACTGTAATGTTCGTTCTCATTTAGAGCTGGAATAAAATTGTAGTGCGCTGATGAGCCAGTTGGGGTCTCGTGCGGTACTTCGGTACAGCCTGAGCTATTGCCAGTCAACATGACTTGAGTCCATGGATACGACGGGGAGGATCTAAAGGGAAGCTATTGATAAACTATTTATAGTTTATGTATTTGCACTTATAACCTACTGGGGCTGGCTACCCATATCCAGTCGTCATTCGTTGGCGTTTTTCATTATTGAGTAATATAAGGGGGATCAAGCAACACTGAGTTGTTACGCAACTCATCCACGTGAAGACACCTGCCGTTCGTGACCAGGAAAGGGGTCGGAAGTGGCTAACATATTTAACTCAACCCTGGACGACGACACTCGGGAATATGACGACGAATTAAACTTCTAATTAGATGAAAAAACTTTACGGGATTATCAACAATCATGAGATCTTGTCATTTATAAAACGCTGCAGTTACTTTTCAGTTTTCGTTGATAGTGTTGGACCATGTCCGTAAACGAGTTATATTCAAAGGTGAGTGATTTGTACAGTATTGATTCTTTATATACAATTCTTTCTCCAGTCCAGGTCCTTTTGTTATTGCATAATTATTGAACCAACCTCTTGGGCCACCACATCTAAAGAGGGTGTAATTGTAGAATTCGCCATTGTAAGCCAGTTTCCTGCTTGGATGGCATGTATTTTAATGCAGGCGTAATGACAAGTGTTCAGGAAGAAATCGAGTGCCAGCCATCCCAGTTCTGCTGGCTCGGATGTCATTGCAGCTTGTCTGACAGGTGCACGAGCAAGTTTAGTTTCGGTCTGGTATCGGTGTTCGGTTGTAGTTTACTGTTGTTTTCTAGCCTTGTGAGCTACTGCTGGACCTAGGTTGTGGCCATAATAGTAAAATCATACATTTTCAATACTGACTAGTCTTAAGATAAAATAACTTATGTTATCTTTTATTAAAGGATAGTGAGTCAAAGCATTCATAATCTGATTGTACAGTATCTCCCAGGCCGACAGTGAGTTTTGAACATGGGATAGATAATTGCAAACAAATTATACTGAAGTTGCTTTGTGAAGAGGGTCAAAAGAGGCGTTTTAATCATGGATTGATTGAATATTCTATTTCTGGTGGGAACATGCTTTATGCAGTAACACAGGCTTGTGCCCAATCCTCAAAAAGGGCTTTAGTTTTTGATATACCCCTACCCGAGGTATAACAATGCACAACCCCCCCAATATCTCGAAGGTCTCTCATGTATGAAATGATTGGTTGTACAAAAATATATAAAAAGGCAGCAGACTGCTTGGCATGGCAACACCAAGTATTTATTCCAAGTCACAAGCCTCTGAGGATCAATGAGGCAACTGGGAGGCTCCAACAACAGGAAAGATAATCTAACCCTGGACTCTGACACGTCTTCCTAATCTACAACTTGCCCCCACTGTGGTATAACTTGCACCTCCAGGATTGGGCTCTTAAATCGCCTCCTTATCATTTAGAAGTGAGCTTTGATTCATTGCTAGTCTAATATGTCTGCCTGAATCTAACATGACCTTTTGCTGGCTCACTGCATTTCTGATGTTTATTGGGATGTTCTGGTGCACTCTTATCCTGTTTGGTTTGAGCTGGCACATTGCTTCTTCCAGACTTTCATGTCCACCATCCTGGCCATCTGCCTTGGAGTTGCTGTATATCTCGACTTGGTGACAGTTATGGTGTACCACACATGAACAAGCTCATAAGGCAGGTGTTCACTACAATGAACCGACACAACCTGACACTCATTGACAAGAAATGCCATAAACCTATTGGGCCTTCACATGCCATCCTGGATCTCCCAGAACTGTCCATGATAGGCCCAATCCACCATCAGTCCTTCCCTCATGTAGTTACTAGAGACAGACACACCATGGAACTGGACTGCCACATGTCAGGAGGCCATTCAACAGCAAAAATGCCATCTGGACATTGCTGGCGTTCATTGTCCTCATATGTACCTACCATATTTGGCTACCAACCATGGCTGGCCAAGCCATGTGATACCTGAACTGTACTCACTTGTGAAGAATGGCCTTTTATGCTGAGGTGAATCATGTTTTGGTCTGGGAAATCCCAACATCCCTATAAGGACATATGTCATTTATGGCAAATGAGGAACCTTAGGATGGTAAAACTTGCTGTATGTGATCATTTATGGTGGCTGGGGATTGACTATGAGAGTGGTCTTTGTGGGTAATGCTTAGTCTGCTCCACCTCCTCTGCAACCCTTATACTGTCCATCAAATCCCAGGGATTGTCTTCAAATGTATGTGTGTGTGGAGCTGTGCTATGTCCTACACAACCAATGCTTCTTAGTCATAGTCTATGTGGCACAGCGGTCTAAGACACGGCATCTCAGTGCAAGAGGCGTCACTGCAGTACCTGGTTCGAATCCATGCTGTATCACATCTGGCCTTGATTGGGAGTTCCATAGGGCGGCGAACAATTGGCCCAGCGTCGTCCAGGTTAGGGTTTGGCTGGGGTAGGCTGTCATTGTAAATAACAATGTGTTCTTAACTGACTTGCCTAGTTAAAGGTTAAATAAGTTTGACAAAATAGCTACACTCTAACTGACCTCTAAATATAAGTCACCCTCAGAGGTTCTGTCATTCTACATTTCCTGCTTGTTGTGCCCCAGTCGCTAATCAATGCCAACCACCCACCGATAATATCGGCTAAATTATCATCCTACCTGACTTCCAAAGGAATTTAAAGAAATATGTAGGACTTGACCTGCAAGACATTTTGCCACAGTCTACATATAAAAACCACACCCACAGGCCAATTAGGCATTGGAAAGATCTAAAGGCAAGTCTGTTTTTGACAGCCCTTTCACAGACTTTTCTTCACAACCAGACAACCAACCATTCCACTACTGGTGTATCCCCACCAACATTCAGGCTGGGATAAAATTCCAGGTAGTCAATGCAACTCTGGGATGTTGGCCTTCTAGGCAGAGTTGCAAAGAAAAAGCCATATCTCAGACTGGCCAAGAAAAAGATTACTATGGGCAAAAGAACAGACACTGGACAGAGGAACTCTGCCTAGAAGGCCAGCATCCCATACTGTTGATGTTGAGACTGGTGTTTTGCGGGTACTATTTAATGAAGCTGCCAGTTGAGGACTTGTGAGGCGTCTGTTTCTCAAAGTAGACACTCTAATGTACTTGTCCTCTTGCTCAGTTGTGCATCGGGACCTCCCACTCCTCTTTCTATTCTGGTTAGAGACAGTTTGCTCTGTTTTGTGAAGGGAGTAGTACAAGTCATTGTTTTCAGTTTCTTGGTAATTTCTTGCATGGAATAGCCTTAATTTCTCAGAACAAGAATAGCCTGACACGTTTCAGAAGAAAGTTGTTTGTTTCTGGACATTTTGAGCCTGTAATTGAACCAACAAATGCTGATACTGTAGATACTCAACTTGTCTAAAGAAGGCCAGTTTTATTGCTTCTTTAATCAGACAATGGTTTTCAGCTGTGCTAACATAATTGCAAAAGGGTTTTCTAATGATCAATTAGCCTTTTAAAATTATAAACTTGGATTAGCTAACACAACGTGCCATTGGAACACTGGAGTGATGGTTGCTGATAATGGGCCTCTGTATGCCTATGTAGATATTTTTTTTTAAAGCAGCCGTTTCCAATTACAATAGTCATTTACAATATTAACAATGTCTACACTGTATTTCTGATCAATTCCATGTTATTTTAATGGACAAAAAAAACGCGATTTTCTTTCAAAAACAAGGACATTTCTACTGTATCTTGCCTATGCCGCTCTATGCCGCTCTGTACCATCACTCATTCATATATCTTTATGTACATATCCCCCTTACACTTTATCCCCTTACACTTGTGTCTATAAGGTAGTAGTTTTGGAATTGTTAGCTAGATTACTTGTTGGTTATTACTGCATTGTTGGAACTAGAAGCACAAGCATTTCGCTACACTCGCATTAACATCTGCTAACCATGTGTATGTGACAAATACATTTTGATTTGAAGTGACCCCAAACTTTTGAACGGTAGTGTATATACTACTAGGGTAGCTGTTTTCTTATGGTTGCTTTCCTGTTACTTGGTTACGATACTGTGTGTGTGTGTGTGTGTGTGTGTGTTGTGAAAGCTTGTTATATTTTAAGGTTTTGCCCCTTGTTGAAATGAATGAGATTAAAGCATGAACACACATTGTGGCTATTCAAACACAACAGAGGCATGACAGTGCCACTCATTGTCCTTGATATACCAAGAGCCTTATGAAACCATTTCAAAGACAGAATAACACAATCAAAATGAACAAGAGCTATTTATATGGAGGCTAAGGTGTTTGAGTGTAATCAACATGTTGGCCATGTTGAATTCAGAATACAATTGATTCAAAATTAGGAATGAGGGTTGTAAACAATTGTGAATAAATGCCTCCCATTTACAAAATTCATATTTGCAGGTGACTTAACCTTGATCAAATGTTATTATGGCAGCCATAATTATATTTTTGGATTTGAGGCAAAATATAATCTGTGATTGCCCCTTTGACCTAATTGCAATCCTTTAAGGAACCTTGGACCCCAAAAGTTTGTATATTGATGTTTGTTGTTTTCCTTAGAGCCAATTACAATAGCCACAACATCAAAGAATGTGTAACTGTTTTTCTTTTTCAGGCAGGACCATACAGCAATGAATGAGACCAAATTTGAATGTTCCATTGAATGTTCCATTGAACAGCTACCAAAACGTGAAGTTTCATAAATCATAAATATTTGTATATCTGATATTGCTGTCTATTGTATCTCTGTGTGTTTACAGGTCTACATTTTACAAGATGCTTTAACATATGCTAATGTTTGTTTCGGTATGTAGGGCAGATAATTGTCTCCTTCTATTCCAAATTCTAGCAATATCAGAGTTTGCAGTACTGGGTTACATGAGTCACCCCCCCTCAGCCAGGCAGGCATTATTCTTTACTGTTTGAGTTAAGGTGATGTCACAACATCTATCAATTGAACCACTTTTGCTATAAAATATTTGTATACAACCATCCATTTCATATATTTATAGGAGACCTTTAGAGATATGGAAAAATGTGGTTGTTTGTTGTACCTTGAAGGGTTATGTAAAACATTTTGGGGGCCTTGTCACTAGCCTATTTTCCAATACTGGGGGCCCACAGTTGAATGAACATGCAACAATAACTTGAACGGACACCATTACACACATTACAGAAAATTGATGGGTTACTGGCCTACTCTGCCATAGATTGTTGTGTAAAATTAGTACTTTTGAATTTATACTTTGTATTTTGTTCCAATTGTTATGAAATATTATAGTTTTTTTTGTGGTGTAGGCCTATGTGTTGATTCACCTAGAAGATTTGTGTACACCACTGGAATGACTCATTTCAGGAAGAAACCTAGCCCAATGAAAGACACTAACTGCCTTCAGCGCCTCGTGACGAGAGTGTCTTCTGGCCGGGGGAGTTTTTTAAAAGCCCTGATGCTTGCTCTAAACATTAACACTCATCGCTTGCGGCACAGTTTTGGAAACATAAGGAACGTGTCTTTCATAACAGCGAGAAATATTTAAAAAAGGGTTAGGGTTAGGGTTCCCACATGGCCATATTTCCATGTTACAGTGCTTGTTTACGGGAAAACAGACGTAAGACTACCTGTGCTAATTAGCTATCTGCGTCTCTGAACACCTGTGTGCAAATGGAAGACAGACGCCACAAACGTGTTGTCACTGATAAATACTGTCGTCTGCAACTGTGTTAAAACAGTGTACAGTTAGTAGTGTGTTTTGCATTTGTGAAATTATTTTTATGTGATATGAAAGTAAAGGGATTTATTTTTTTAGAACCGTACCGATATCGATTCACTTTTAAATGGCTGTTTTGGCTGCCAGAGCCAATTCACCTTTCAAACAGAACGTGTAAGGTCCTTGGACTATAAGGAGTAACATTAGGCTCCTTTAGTCTAGAAGAAACCTAGCCAAACTATTGAGAAAGAGATGTCTTTTGAAATGTGGAGTTATACATAGCAGGTGTTATTGGCTAGAGAACAGAATCAGGTTACACACATTATTTGTCACTAATCCTCCATGACTCAAAATCTAGTTTCACATTCCTCTGCAGAAATGACAAAAAAACAAAGCTGCATTGTTGTTTATTTCAGAACTTTTGCATTTAGTTTAGGTGGTCCCTTTACTCAACTTTTGACTTGTTGAGTGAATGGCTGTTACAGTTCTCTGTCCAAACATATTGTTCTATTTATTTACTAGTGACTTCCCTCCTGTCTCTCATTTGTTTACTCAGGGACAGACCAGTCAAACTTTGTCCCATGAATAATTAACTTAGTCTGACAATGTCAAACCTTTTTCTTCATGGTTTCCTTTGTGTATCGTTAGTACAAATGGGACTTGTGACATCATTGTAAAACACTAAAGACACACCTGTAGGCATTGTCATCTGAGTATTTCTCCTCTCGAGTCATTCCTGCTCGGTGCTTTCATCCGTGACCTTTTACCTTGCATTGTGTGACATCTCTATGAAATATTCTACCCTGTCTGTGAATTATATTGTATAAGAAGATTCTTCATGTCATAATTCTGTCTCGCTGGGCCAGTTCAAAGTCTTCTGATTAGGAATCCATTTAGCTTTTAGATTTAGTTTTGATACTGGATTGCAGTACAGTAACAGTCCTCAAATTGCACTCCTCAGTTAATAAGCTATTATCCTCCTGGTCCATCCTACTCACACTCTCTGCAGCCCCCCCAACATGAAGCCCAGTAATCCAGAATAAAGACAAATCCTACGATTCCATCTGTTTTGTGATCAACGGCTGTACCAGCTGGCACACATATTCTTTTTTAGCTTACTATGTTGTGGTCAAAACACAGACGACACATGCTGAATCGATCTACTATCTACCTTGCATTACAACCTGTAGATGTTGTGATGTCATTGCAGACCTATAGTAATTAGGCCTTCCCTCTGTGTGTTTGGTCTGCTGGTGGAATGTTGTTTCTTTGTGTTTAGTCAGGCTGTGGGCCTTCTAGAGCGGGATTATTTGGAGTCGCCACTAACCCCTTCCAGTTTGGGCCTTGGAGTGAATTTAGCCTAAACCTGCCCTCTGTTCAGAGTTTTTAGTGGATTCCCAAATCATGACAAATATCTACAGTTGAAGTCGGAAGTTTACATACACCAAATACATTTGAACTCAGTTTTTCACAATTCTTGACATTTAATCCTTGTAAAGATTCCCTGTATTAGGTCAGTTAGGATCACCACTTTTTATTTTAAGAATGTGTAATGTCAGAATAATAGTAGAGAATTATTTATTTCAGCTTTTATTTATTTCATATTCCCAGTGGGTCATAAGTTTACATGCACTCAATTAGTATTTGGTAGCATTGCCTTTTAAATTGTTTAACTTGGGTCAAACGTTTCGGGTAGCCTTCCACAAGCTTCCCAAAATAAGTGTGTGAATTTTGGCCCATTCCTCCTGACAGAGCTGATGTAACTGAGTCAGGTTTGTAGGCCTCCTTGCTCGCACACACTTTTTCAGTTCTGCCCACAAATTTTCCATAGGATTGAGGTCAGGGCTTTGTGATGGCCATTCCAATACCCTGACTTTGTTGTCTTTAAGCCATTTTGCCACAACTTTGGAAGTATGCTTGGGGTCAATGTCCATTTGGACGACCCATTTGCGACGAAGCTTTAACTTCCTGACTGATGTTTTGAGATATTGCTTCAATATATCCACCTAATTTTCCATCCTCCTGATGCCATCTATTTTGTGAAGTGCACCAGTCCCTCCTGCAGCAAAGCACCCCCACAACATGATGCTGCCACCCCCGTGCTTCACGGTTGGGATGGTATTCTTCGGCTCGCAAGCCTCCCCATTTTCCTCCAAACATAGCGATGGTCATAATGGCCAAACAGTTATATTTTTGTTTCATCAGACCAGAGGACATTTCTCCAAAAAGTACGATCTTTGTCCCCATGTGCAGTTGCAAACCGTAGCCGTGGCTTCTTCCTTGCTGAGCGGCCTTTCAGGTTCTGTCGATTTATAGGACTTGTTTTACTGTGGATATAGATACTTTTGTACCTGTTTCCTCCAGCGTTTCACAAGGTCCTTTGCTGTTGTTCTTGGATTGATTTGCACTTTTTGCACCAAAGTACGTTCATCTCTAGGAGACCGAACGCGTTTCCTTCCTGAGCGGTATGACGGCTGCGTGGGTCCATGGTGTTTACTTGTGGAGGTCTGCAATTATTTTTCTGAGGTCTTGGCTGATTTCTTTTGATTTTCCCATGATGTCAAGCAAAGAGGCACTGAGGTTGAAGGTAGGCCTTGAAATGCATCCACAGGTACACCTCCAATTAACTCAAATGATGTCAATTAGCCTCAAATTATGTCAATTAGCCTATCAGAAGCTTCTAAAGCCATGACATCATTTTCTGGAATTTCCAAGCTGTTCAAAGGCACAGTCAACTTAGTGTATGTAAACTTCCGACCCACTGGAATTGTGATACAGTGAAATAATCAAACAATCTGTAAACAATTGTTGGAAAATTGACTTGTCATGCACAAAGTAGATGTCCTAACCGACTTGCCAGAACCTTAGTTTGTTAACAAGAAATTTGTGGAGTGGTTGAATAAACAGGTTTTAATGACTCCAACCTAAATGCATTCACCTTATGACATCCAGTGGAACAGCCACTTTACAATAGTGCATCTAAATCTTTTAAGGGGGGGGGGGTGAGAAGGATTACTTTATCCTATCCTAGGTATTCCTTAAAGAGGTGGGGTTTCAGGTGTCTCCGGAAGGTGGTGATTAACTCCGCTGTCCTGGCGTCGTGAGGGAGTTTGTTCCACCATTGGGGGGCCAGAGCAGCGAACAGTTTTGACTGGGCTGAGCGGGAACTGTACTTCCTCAGTGGTAGGGAGGCGAGCAGGCCAGAGGTGGATGAACGCAGTGCCCTTGTTTGGGTGTAGGGCCTGATCAGAGCCTGGAGGTACTGAGGTGCCGTTCCCCTCACAGCTCCGTAGGCAAGCACCATGGTCTTGTAGCGGATGCGAGCTTCAACTGGAAGCCAGTGGAGAGAGCGGAGGAGCGGGGTGACGTGAGAGAACTTGGGAAGGTTGAACACCAGACGGGCTGCGGCGTTCTGGATGAGTTGTAGGGGTTTAATGGCACAGGCAGGGAGCCCAGCCAACAGCGAGTTGCAGTAATCCAGACGGGAGATGACAAGTGCCTGGATTAGGACCTGCGCCGCTTCCTGTGTGAGGCAGGGTCGTACTCTGCGGATGTTGTAGAGCATGAACCTACAGGAACGGGCCACCGCCTTGATGTTAGTTGAGAACGACAGGGTGTTGTCCAGGATCACGCCAAGGTTCTTAGCGCTCTGGGAGGAGGACACAATGGAGTTGTCAACCGTGATGGCGAGATCATGGAACGGGCAGTCCTTCCCCGGGAGGAAGAGCAGCTCCGTCTTGCCGAGGTTCAGCTTGAGGTGGTGATCCGTCATCCACACTGATATGTCTGCCAGACATGCAGAGATGCGATTCGCCACCTGGTCATCAGAAGGGGGAAAGGAGAAGATTAATTGTGTGTCGTCTGCATAGCAATGATAGGAGAGACCATGTGAGGTTATGACAGAGCCAAGTGACTTGGTGTATAGCGAGAATAGGAGAGGGCCTAGAACAGAGCCCTGGGGGACACCAGTGGTGAGAGCGCGTGGTGAGGAGACAGATTCTCGCCACGCCACCTGGTAGGAGCGACCTGTCAGGTAGGACGCAATCCAAGCGTGGGCCGCGCCGGAGATGCCCAACTCGGAGAGGGTGGAGAGGAGGATCTGATGGTTCACAGTATCGAAGGCAGCCGATAGGTCTAGAAGGATGAGAGCAGAGGAGAGAGAGTTAGCTTTAGCGGTGCGGAGCGCCTCCGTGATACAGAGAAGAGCAGTCTCAGTTGAATGACTAGTCTTGAAACCTGACTGATTTGGATCAAGAAGGTCATTCTGAGAGAGATAGCGGGAGAGCTGGCCAAGGACGGCACGTTCAAGAGTTTTGGAGAGAAAAGAAAGAAGGGATACTGGTCTGTAGTTGTTGACATCGGAGGGATCGAGTGTAGGTTTTTTCAGAAGGGGTGCAACTCTCTGGATAAGAGTGTCTGCTAAATGACTTAAATGTAAATGTAAATGTATGTAAACTTCCGACTTCAACTGTATGTGTTAATGTGGGCCTCAGAGGAATGTTATTTCTCAATTGATTGTATCCCAGCCTAATGGTAGGCCTATGTTTTTCCCATTTATCATTGCAATATTTTAATTGTTTGAACTCTCACCTCACTTAATGTAGCAGTATTGACAAGTGCTTGTTGTTAAATGGAAGGAGTCAGCTAATGTTAAACATCTCCATTGCAAGATGTCAGGTGATGCTGTAGTTCTACTCCATACATTGTTTATTAGACATGCCAGTGCAGTACTTTACTTTCATAAACAGGTAATAGGGTGCTGTCAGTGAGCCACTTTCAGCAACAACATATACGTTATCTTGCAGGCTATTCTAAAAGTTTTTTCCATACATGCCCAAACAGACATTTCTTTACTCTAGACCCCAGTGTCCTAAACTCCTAAAGTATACGCTTGGCTACTGTATGTAAGAGTAGGACTGAAACACGGACCCATGTATCGTAGCTGAAGGGAAGTTAACTGTAAAAATGTAAGGCACAATAACAGGAAGAAAATTGTACCATGAAGCAGGAAGTTGCTATGATTCTCAGGAGTACAAAACATAGAGAAACTGGTAAACAACAACCTTGGTTCTTCAGGGAATTGAGCTTAAAGCCAGGTGTGTGTCTGTGTGTTTGGTATGTGTGTTCCTCTCCCTGAGGATATATTGTCCCTCATAGGGCTTGTAACTGTAACATTACCCAGAAGCTTCACAGTAGAGTCGCCAGCCCACAAATGTCTGTCAGAGAGATACTTGTTGCATATAGCCTCAATGTCATATGAAAGCTATTCTAAAAGGGCTCTATTCTGACTTGAGATACTGTAAGTAGACTTAACTTAACAGTGTTAGACATAAGTCCATGTTAAGTCAACTCAAGTCTGAATAGGGCCCAAAGTGATTAGCATTTCGTTTTGTGGTCAAATGCTACTGAAAAGGGTGACAGGTTTTTCACACCACATCTTTTGCATCATCAAGCATATCTCTTGATAATTATCTGCAGCTAGTCTGTTGCTTAGGAAAATGTGTCATGTCCTTTGTACACCAAAGCACTCCAGGAAAACCTTTATTCCACCTGCCTGCCTCATGATCATGCTAGCTGACATTCTCAGCATTTTTCCCCTAACACCTAAACGTTTCTACTTGCTTCTGTCTTTAGAGCAGGTGTAATTAGCGCTCTCTTTTTCCGATAAACAGACAGGTCAAAGTTCCTGGAGGAAGGGATTATGGACGTGACTTCCTATTGGCAGCAGGTTTTCACCTGACGCAGTAATAATAGTCCTTGTGCTGACTGACATGCACATCCTAGCAGGGTGGGGCAATGGTAGCACTGGAGAGGAAGGATAGAACACCTGTACAGTAGCTAGCTCCATTCTCAGGGTTTGCATTTGACCTGTGTATGTTTACTTCAGCAGTTTATCAAGGGACTTTTACTGAAACCCGAGAGTAGCCTCTTCAGGTTGACCTCGTTTTCTCTCCTCACGACCCTTCACCAATTTATCCTATAGACAAGAAGAGGATAACTTTTCACCAACTGTTATAAAACCCATTAATAGTTCACAAAAATGACAATGGAGATTGAAGAAAAAATATTCTTTGCCTAAAAATTTGAGCCGATAGACCAAAGGTTAGCCTAGCTGTAATTTGATTTCATTTTTTAATCATTGCGATTGTTTGTAATAATATGGCCCACAAAATTTTTCAATGTTCTCGTCAGTGGATTAGTGGAACGTAAAATGCCCCACAATGACAAAGCAAAAACATTTTATTTTTTATTTTTTTTTAGACAATTTTTTTCCCTACAACTTGATTGGAGTCCACCTAGGGTAAATTCAATTGATTGGACATGATTTGGAATGGCACACACCTCTCTATATCAGGTCCCACAGTTGACAGTGCATGTCAGAGCAAAAACCAAGCCATGAGGGCAAAATAATTGTCCGTAGAGCTCAGAGACAGGATTGTGTCGAGGCACAGATCTTGGGGACCTTCAATGCTGCAGAAATGTTTTGGTACCCTTCCCCAGAACACTGGCACCCATCATACATAAATGGAAGAAGTTTGGAACCACCAAGACACTTCCTAGGGCTGGCCGCCCGGTCAAACTGAGCAATGTCGGGAGAAGGGCCTTGGTCGGTGATGTGACCAAGAACCCGATGGTCATTATGACAGAGTTCGTCTATGGAGACGAACAGTGCTCCACCAATCAGGGCTTTATGGTAGAGTGGCCAGACGGAAGCCACTCCTTTAGTAAAAAGCACATCACAGCCCGCTTGGAGTTTCCCAAAATGCACCATGAGAGTCAGACCATGAGAAACAAGATTCTCTGGTCTGATGAAACCAAGATTGAACTCTGGCCTGAACCAATTGTCACGTCTGGATGAAACCTGGCCCCGTCCCTACGGTGAAACATGGTGGTGGCAGCATCATGCTGTGGGGATGTCTTTCAGCGGCTGGGACTGGGAGACTAGTAAAACCTGCTTCAGAGCGCTCAGGACCTCAGACTGGGGCAAAGGTTCACATTCCAACAGGACAACCCCCCCCTAAGCATACAGCCAAGACAATGCAGGGGGGACTTCGGAACAAGTCTTTGAATGTCCTTGAGTGGCCCAGCCAGAGCCTGGACTTGAACCCGATCAAACATCTCTGAAGAGACCTGAAAATAGTTGTGCAGCGATGCTCCCCATCCAACCTGACAGAGCTTGAGAGGATCTGCAGAAAATAATTGGAGAAACTCTCCAAATACAGGT
Source organism: Oncorhynchus keta (assembly GCF_023373465.1). Lineage (NCBI taxonomy): Eukaryota > Metazoa > Chordata > Actinopteri > Salmoniformes > Salmonidae > Oncorhynchus > Oncorhynchus keta. The sequence continues at coordinate 38,623,277 of NC_068429.1, forward strand.
GTGCCAAGCTTGTGGTGTCATACTGAATAAGGCTGTAATTGCTGCCAAGGTGCTTCAACAAAGTACTAAATAAAGGGTCTGAATACTTATGTAAATGTTATGTTTCAGTTTTTTATGTTGAATAAAATTGCTAAAATTTCTAAACCTATTTTTGAATTGTCATTATGGGGTATTTGTGTGTAGTTTGATGGGGGGGGGGAAACAATTATTATCAATGTTATAATAAAGCTGTAACATAACAAAATGTCTATGGGTCTGAATACTTTCTGAATGCACTGTATATAACATTATATTGGTTGCAAGAATTTTGTATAATAATTAAAATAAAAAATTTGAAGTTTTAAATCTGGCATCGTTTTGTGCACCGATGTCATGTGCCAGTTTATCTACTACATTTTTTACCACTACATCACTGGTTATGCTAGTGTTATAACCTCATGAGTTTAATCAGTCTTGTTGTAGGTTGGTTGACTGACGTGGATACGGGTAGTATCAGAAAGGCAAGGGGATTTTAAGACATTACGCAACAGCAAGACTTCATCAGGGTCATAGGGGAAACCGGTAATGTAACTTTTTCCTCTGACGTTATTTTCTTCTCCTCTCCCTTATTTCCCTACTCGTCCCTCCTGCCACCCTTACAGGTGTACTTCCACTAACTCCACCAGACCTGTCTGGATGCTTGTTTTATGTCTCCTTTCTTTACACTAGTAGTATTTGGTTGGACTACTACTGTCTCTCTAATGTATTGTTGCCTCTTCTCACTGTTATAAATCAGATGCCTGAACTCTGATCTATCTATTAGATTTCCTTCTCTTATGTTCTACATATTTGACACAGAGCGTAGGGTACTACCCCTATGACAATTGTCAGTCCATGGCCATAAGACAGAGAACAAATACACACACACACACACACACACTGACTGATTCTCAATGTTTCCTTGTCAAGATCATAAACATCCCTGTGTAACTCCTTTGTGTCTTGTCAGCCCATCTGAAAAGCAAGCAGGACCAACACTAAGCCTGATTGAATTGACCCAGTGCAGTGGCCAATGGTAATAAAAAATAAATAAAGCAATTTCATTAGGTCTGTTGGAAAGTGTGATGGTGTGATCAGAGGGGGAGAAAGAGGCAGGGAGTGAGCGAGAGTAGGGCTCAGTTAGTTAGTAGTCAAAGCCAGTACTGTGAAGTGAATTTAGGCTTATTATACCCTGTCATTACTGATCCTGTCTTTTGTACTCAACAATGAGGAATGGCATCACTTTTTTTTGATGACCATGGGTGACATGGTTAGTCTTCTAAATAGCACTGATTGAACAAAAATCACTATTACTCACAACAACAGCTGTCGGTGTACAGCAAATGTCACCCATTGTCTCTTAATGTGCTTATATCCAATACCTGTAGGGTAGTCAAAGCATTACCTGTCTGTGACTATTGTCCATCAGAAGGGACATGGAGATGCGGTCTTGTCTATGGATCTTTCCCAGTATAAATTATAGTGGCACGTTGGCCATGTAATGTTTATGTCTCCTATTATTTTGGCTGATGTCTGACTGCACAATCCCAACTTTTTTGCTGAGCAAACTGCTTCTTTGTGATTGAATTCTGATGAACTGTACCTGTCATCATAGAACTGTGGCCTATGATGCAGCACAAACTGCAAATCATGTCAGTTCCATTATCAAAGACATAAGGTCCTATTTGATAAAAATCGGGAACCATATTTCTTGGATAATGAGGAAATAACTTTCTGCCCAGCGAAGAAGCATTTTTTAAAAGTTTACTTTCTTTTCACAGTGGGATGGTTAGGATTGGATGAAAGGAGTGTAGAGGTAAACACTCAGCTGAGTGTCATTGAACTTGGCTTTCGAAAACATGCTAGGGACTCATTTCATTACGATCAGAGTCTTCACTAAAGTTTCACCCACGCAGCGTTTGACAGCAGAACAGACTAAATTCAAATGGCTGCCTCAAAAATATATATTTTTAAATAAGGTCACATTCATAAACAGTATATAATTGCAGACATCTGTAATGTAGTCTACTCTATCTGAACACCACCACACTATCCTATCAAATCACAATTTATCACATGCTTTTTGTAAACAACAGGTGTAGACTAACAGTAAAATGCTTACTTACTGGTCCTTCCCAACAACGCAGAGAGAAAAATAATAAAGATAACACAAGGAATAAATACACAATGAGTAGGAAACATGATTGATAATATGCTGTAGCAGCAGTGTGTGATGAGTCAAAGGGGGGTCAATGCAAATAGTTGCAATTTGGTTAACTATTTAGCAGTCGTATGGCTTGGGGGTAGAAGCTGTTCAGAGTCCTGTTGGTTCCAGACTTGGTGCATCGGTGCCAGTTGCCGTTCGGTAGCAGAGAGAACAGTCAATGGTGGCTGGAGTCTTTGACCATATTTAGGGCCTCCCTCTGACACCGCCTTGTATAGAGGTTCTAGATGGTAGTGGGGCTCAGCCCAAGTGATGTACTGGGGCTTACGCACTACCCTCAGTAGCGCCTTGCGGTCGGATGCCAAGCAGTTGCCATACAAAGCAGTTATGCAGCCAGTCAAGATGCTCTCAATGGTGCCGCTGTAGAACCTTTTGAGGATCTGAGGGCCCATGCAAATTATTTTAATCTGTGGATCTGTTGGGTCGGTATGTGAATTGTAGTTGGTCCAGGGTGTCTGGGATGATGGTGTTGATGTGAGCAATGACCAGCCTTTCAAAGTATTTAATCACTACATATGTGAGTGCTACAGGGCAAAAGTAATTTAGACTTGGTTACCTTGGCGTTCTTGGGCAGAGGAACAATGGTGGTCTGCTTGAAACATGTAGGTATTACAGACCGGGTCAGCGAGAGGTTGAAAATGTCAGAGAAGACCATTTCCATTTTCGCTGGCATGCTTGGAGTACTCGGCGTCCTGGTAATCCATCTGGCCCCGCAGCCTTCTGAATGTTAACTGTTTTAAAGGTCTTACTCACATCCGGAACAGCTGGTGCTTTCATTAACTTATTAGTGGCATGTTCTTTGAAAGTGGCAGCTTTAGCCTTTAGCTCAGTTCGTATGTTGCCTGTAATCCATGGTTTCTAGTTGGGATATGTACGTACGGTCACTGTGGGGATAATGTTGTCGATGCACTTATTAATGAAGCTGGTGACTGACGTGGTAAAGTCCTCAATGTTATCGGAAGAACCCAGGAACAAATTTCTGTGCTAGCAAAACCGTCCTGTAGCTTAGCATCTGCTTAATCAGACCACTTCTGTATTGAGCAGGTCACTGCTACTTCCTGTTTTGAGTTTTTGCTTGTAAGCCAGAATCAAGGTTAGTTGGTCATCAAGTATTGTGATTCTGATGACTTCTGTGTGAACCACGTCTAAGGACAGGATAGATGTATATGTTTTGACGGCAGAAAGGAGTGGTGTCATGGATCTAGGGGAGGACACTTCAGGATAAATGAGGCTGCTTCATATGCGTTCAGGATTGATGTTTGTTTCCGAAGTGAAGAATGGGTTGGAAAAGTGTGTGTAGGCTATTGTATGTGTGCTGATGTTTTAGGGGGTGGGTAGGACCGGGTGTAGCATCGCATCAGAACAGAAGTCTTTAGCAAAAAGACTCCTTCACAAAGCTCTCTATCCATCTAGGTTCCACGTTCATTTGGCACTGTCTTATTGTCCTTTCTTCAAACAGTGATGGGCTGAAGTGAGATTGAGTCCGCTGCGCTACTTATAAAGTTCTTTATTTTGGATTTCAACTCAATTGTTTAAGAGTTTGAAATATGGAGAATGTTTAGTCACCTCTATGTTTAACCAGAGGCACAGATAGGCTACTAAATAATCCCAGTTGAATCAATGTGGAGAAGGATCTAGCTGTCTTTTGCTCACATTGGCAGAGGAGCTTGGCTTTCCCCCTACTGTGTTTAGTCTATGATGGTACATAATTAAAGATGGTTTGATCAGGACCTAGCAAGAACACTGCCCTCAAACGTCTTAGCACACCATGGGAGAGAGACATGAACGATTAGGAGAGAAAAATCAACTGGAGAGAGAACACCTGCCCTCACTTCTGTGGCATGAAAAATAGATTTTTCGCCAAGTGATTTCCCCTTAGGCTTTTATGTAAGTCTGGCAAGAATTGATTACTTGTATAAATATGTTGGAAAATAATCCTTAATGTTCATGATCTCCTGAATGCCTTGGTTTATGAAACAAACTCATAATTTTACATTTGAGTGTCAACAAAAAATGTGTCTCACATCCAGTCTAAGCACCAGGTTTCTTAACAACTCCTCCTCCCTACTGTATGTTAGGCATAGCCTACATACCATAAGTCCGTATGTTTGGCCTGCTTTGTTTATATAGTTTTTTTCTGGGTCAATCCATGGGCCGTGGGACATGTAGAGGTCCTTTGTGACGGTCATTGAATGAGACAGGCGCAGTCAGAGGGCCAGTCGTCCCCCCCCCTCAAAATCTCTAAATGGATTTATAAGGAGGAGAATCAGCCCCTGAATTCATAACTTCAGAATTAGGAGAGAGCCCACTCTGGAAATGTAATGTACTTAGAGTATATTGTTCCAAACTTTTTAACTACTTTACAGATATGAAACAGACAATCATAATATCAGTCAAATATCAAATTCCCAGTTTATGCTTAAAACCAACTTTAATAAGAGGTTTTTCAAATAAGTTTGATGTTTTTACTCAAAATTCCATGACGTACAGTAAAGAATTTTTGACCGAATAGATGGATGCAGTTCAATGCATCATTTATATAATTAATACATAGCTAGCTAGCTGCTGGGAGGATGTCATGTCATTTGAGGAGTGGGTGAGTGACCGACCTTTTTCCCCTCACCGTTTTTCAGTGGCCTCAGCTAGAAATGCAGGTGTCATTTGGTTAGCTAGCAAGAAATGTGAATCGCTTTGCTATGTATGCTGAATTTGAACGACTGTTATCCAGTTAGCATATCTCTTGCATTCGTAAATTAACTCTGGCTATTTACTCTGATTTCAAAGCAGAATCTGAGTGTGCCAGAGTGTACAGTAACTGATGAATTGATGAAAGAGCAACACCTGCTGAATATGACCAGTATCAGTAAATGTCTGCAAAAAAAAGTAATTAAATTGTTGCCAGCAGCAGAGTTAGTCACTAACGTCCTAGATAACATGTAAACCGCCGAGCTCTGCTAGGGCGAGTAAAATGGTCAGAGTAAGGTCATTCTCTCATTTTGTGTCTGGAAGTAGCTAGCAAGCTAGCCACTGTGAGGAACACTCGGATCAACCCTACTCCTCGGCCAGAGCGTGAAGTGTCAATAGTGCAGTGTGCGCTCTGAACGCTCGGAATTTACAATCTGACAACGCTATGAATATACAAATTACCCAGAGCGCACTCTGACAAACTGGAGGCAATTTACGAGCGCACCCTTAGTTGTCAATCCAAAGTATTTTGTATCGATCAAATGGGCGGGCAGATTCCAATCATTTGTCAAAATGTGGGTTGGGACAAGCATGCATTGGCAGGCAAGCTGCAGAAGGACAGGAGCAGGCTACTATGCGGCCAACTAGCTGAAAAGGTTTGAGTGTGTTTATCTAATGTTCCCTTGTTAGATTTTAGCTCATCTCGCTCTGGCTAGAATTAGTTGTTGATCATGTTATTGATGTGCACAGCTGAGGGAGTGAGCGTACTTTTTTCATGGGTATTTGATCAATCAATAGGACTATAAGGTCCCAAATGTAAGAGGACTCTGATGGTATTTACATATTTGCAGAAATCCATTCAGGTGACTTTTGGTGAATGTTCTAATGATCTAAAGTCACGCTGTTGCTCCTGCCTGTAAACACAAGAGTCCAGTTCAAAGTGAATGATGGCAGGCACATGTGGCGAATGGCTTATTTGCATAAAGGCCTACTGTAGGTCTGATTGGCTATGGCACACCAGTGGTCCTGGACAAGACAGATGTTTTTATCATGTTTTACTAGTGTTTATTAATTGTCCTAACTTTTACTGTCAAATGTAAAAAAAAAAAAAAATAAGAGTAAGAATAATAAAGGGGTCATAAACTTCCTGTGGGTGTATATGAACAGATTTTACACTGTCAATTCACTTCTAAATGAACAAAATCTAAAAGGGTACTTTTGAGACGTTCACATTTATTCAACACTACAAATATTAATATGTGTAAATGTGTATTTCAGAATCTAGACATACTCCGTATGTCAGAAGTTATTATACTATAAGAATAGCGTTAAACTATTAGAACAACAATTTTAATATTATGCTGTTATATATTATGTCTTTATACTATAAGAAGTATAATGACACCAAGATGTTGTCTGTATCATGTATGGTTCACAGATGATATAGGAGGCATGTTTAGGTCTAAAAGGGTCCAAAATGGCCACTTTCATTATGATCCTTCCTCCCAATTAAGTTTCTATGTGAGAATTTTTTAAATTAACCTTCATTTAACTAGGCAAGTCTGTTAAGAACAAATTCTTATTTACAATGACGGCCTACCAAAAGGCAAAAGGCCTCCTGCGGAGATGGGGGCTGGGAGTAAAAATGTATCAAATATAAACATAGGACAAAACACACATCACGACAAGAGAGACAACAGAGCGACCTAAGACGACACAAAAACAAGGCAGCAACACATGACAATACAGCACGGTAGCAACACAACGTGACAACATCATGGTATCAGCACAAAACATGGTACAAACATTATTGGGCACAGACAACAGCACAAAGGGCAAGAAGGTAGAGAAAACAATACATCACGCAAAGCAGCCACAGCTGTCAGTGTCCATGATTGAGTCTTTTGAAGAGATCGAGATAAAACTGTCCAGTTTGAGTGTTTGTTGCAGCTCGTTCCAGTCGCTAGCTGCAGCAAACTGAAAAGATGAGCGACCCAGGGATGTGTGTGCTTTGGGGACCTTAAACAGAATGTGACTGGCAGAACGGGTGTTGTATGTGGAGAATGAGGACTGCAGTAGATATCTCAGATAGTGGGGAGTGAGGCCTAAGAGTGTTTTATTAGCATCAACCAGTGGGTCTTGCGACGGGTATACCGAGATGACCGGTTTACAGAGGAGTATAGAGTGCAGTGATGTGTCCTATAAGGGGCATTGGTGGCAAATCTGATGGCCGAATGGTAAAGAACATCAAGCCACTCGAGAGCACCCTTACCTGCCGATCTATAAATTACGTCTCCGTAATCTAGCATGGGTAGGATGGTCATCTGAATCAGGGTTAGTTTGGCAGCTGGGGTGAAAGAGGAGCGATTACGATAGAGGAAACCAAGTCTAGATTGAACTTTAGCCTGCAGCTTTGATATGTGCTGAGAGAAGGATAGTGTACCGGTTAACCATGCTCCCAAGTACTCTAAACCTCTCAGTGGTATTCTTCTTACCAAACCACATGACCTTTGTTTTGGAGGTGTTCAGAACAAGGTTAATGGTAGAGAAAGCTTGTTGGACACTAAGAAAGCTTTGTTGTAGAGCATTTAACCTCTCTGGGAAATGTGGGACAGTAGCGTCCCACCTCGCCAACAGCCAGTGAAAGTTCAGGGCGCCAAATTCAAAACAACAAAAATCTCATAATTAAAATTCCTCAAGCATACAAGTATTTTACACCATTTTTAAAAAATAAATTCTTGTTAATCTTGCCACAGTGTCTGATTTAAAAAATGCTTTACAGCGAAAGCACCACAAACGATTATGTTAGTTCACCACCAACTCACAAAAAAACACAGCCATTTTTCCAGCCAAAGAGAGGAGTCACAAAAAGCACAAATAGAGATAAAATTAATCACTAACCTTTGATCTTCATCCGATGACACTCATAGGACTTCATGTTACACAATACATGTATGTTTTGTTCGATAAAGTGCATATTTATATTTAAAAAATCAAATTTTACATTGGCGCGTTACGTTCATGAGTTCTAAAACATGCGGTGATTGTGCAGAGAGCCACATTTATTTACATAAATACTCATTATAAATGTTGATGAAAATACAAGTGTTATACATGGAGTTAGAGATATACTTCTCCTTAATGCAACCGCTGTGTCAGATTTTCAAACAATATTTACGGAAAAAGCAAACCACGCAATAGTCTGAGTACAGTGTTCAGACAACAAACAAAGAAGCCAAAAAGATATCTGCCATATTGGGTAGTCAACATTAGTCATAAATAGCATTTATAAATATTCACTTACCTTTGATCTTCATCAGAATGCACTCCCAGGAATCGCAGTTCCACAAGAAATGTTTGTTTTGTTCGATAATGTCCATTTATGTCCAAATAGCTTCTTTTCTTAGGGCGTTTGGTAAACAAATCCAAAAGCGCGTTCAGGTCCAGCCGAACGTCGGACGAAAATTTTAAAAAGTTCCGTTACAGCCCGTAGAAACTTGTCAAACTAAGTATAGAATCAATCTTTAGGATGTTTTTATCACAAATCTTCAATAATGTTCAAACCGGAGAATTCCTATGTCTGTAGAAAAGCAATGGAACGAGAGCTAACTCTCTCGTGACCTCGCCTCAGAGCCTGTGGCACTCTGCCAGACACCTGACTCATTCCTCTCTCATTCGGTCCCACTTCACAGTAGAAGCCTCAGAACGTTCTAAAGACTGTTGACATCTAGTGGAAGCCTTAGGAAGTGCAACAACCAATATCCCACTGTATCTACAATAGGGGCTGAGTTAAACTACAAGCCTCACATTTCCCACTTCCTGGTTGGATATTTCTCAGGTTTCCACCTGCCATATGAGTTCTGTTAAACTCACAGATATCATTTAAACAGTTTTAGAAACTTCAGAGTGTTTTCTATCCAATATGACTAATAATATGCATATATTAGCATCTGGGACAGAGTAGCAGGCAGTTTACTATGGGCACCTTATTCATCCAAGCTACTCAATACTGCCCCCCTTGTCAACAAGAAGTTAACACAAAATCTGGGGAGGGGCCAGCTGAGTATAAGACTATCATCTGCATATAAATGGATGAGAGAGCTTCCTACTGCCTGAGCTATGTTGTTGATGTAAATTGAGAAGAGCGTGAGGCCTATGATCGAGCCTTGGGGTACTCCCTTGGTGACAGGCAGTGGCTGAGACAGCAGATTTTCTGACTTTATACACTGCACTCTTTGAGATAGTTAGCAAACCAGGCCAAAGACCTGTCAGAGACACCAATACTCCTTAGCCGGCCCACGAGAATGGAATGGTCTACCGTATCGAAAGCTTTGGCCAAGTCAATATAAATAGCACAGCATTGCTTAGAATATAGGGCAATGGTGACATCATTGAGGACCTTTAAGGTTGCGGTGACACATCCATAACCTGAGCGGAAACCAGATTGCATACCAGAGAGAATACTATATACATCTAGAATGCCAGTCAGTTGACTATTGACAAGTTTTTCCAACACTTTTGATAAACCGGGCAAAATAGAAATAGGCCTTTAACAGTTAGGATCAGCTTGATCGCCCCCTTTAAATAAAGGACGAACCATTGCCTTCCAAGCAATGGGAACGTCCCCAGAAAGGAGAGATGGGTTAAAAAGGTTGGAGAAAGGGAAAGGGTCTTGAAAGAGTTGCCAGAACAATTTGAGACACCCCAAATATTTTTGTCTACGCTGACGTGGAATCATCCCAAATTTAGTCGAATAACTTTTCAAAGGAATTTGTTCTTTTGTATGTGTTATAGTGGGAGTTTTCAGTATATTCTTGGTGTCCTAATTACAGTTTGATAGGGCCCACGCTGAGCTGTTCTGCATTCAGGGGATGGGCAGCACTCTTTTCTGTACGCTGTACATATTGGAGAACTTCACTGACCCAGATAAACACAGAGAACGGGGATGGGAGGATTCGCTTTGCAGCTGATGCATTTAAATGTTAACAGAATAGCTTAGGCCGACTTATTAAAATGCCCAGGCCTGCAAGAAGCAGAAATGTCTACTACGGCATGTGCTCATATGGGTGCGGGGAGGAGTTTACTAAGGATGACCTCATTGCCCCCTTTTAACTTTCTCTCTCAGTCCGATGCAGCATCTATGACATTTTAGAGGATATCGTGAATACTGTCACAATTAAGAAGAGAAACAACAATTCCACATTCCATCTAACCAGGGTATGATTTTGGCTACTTGATTTAATAATGTTTGTCTTGCCCGAGTTGAAATTTGCAACAAACCTTTGGAAATAGCGAAGTGTTGTGATGGATTGTTTTGAAAGGTTGACTAATGGTCCAGTTTTGATGCAAAAGCTGCATGCGTACTGTTGTTGCTTCTGTAGAAGATTATTTATGCCATATAACAGGGCTTTCATCTTGTTTGTTGTTAGTCTCAAAATGCTTTCGACCTGTAGAAAATCACAAAGCAAAGAGCGGAGCAAAGGATGGGAAAATGCCAGAATGCCAGTCCCAGCAATAGAATGTAACGAGTGAGAGAAAGATGAGGAGTCGAGGGAGTTTTACAGTACTGATCAAGTCCATCTCATTCAATGGAGCTGATTTACTTCAGCACCACTGCAGCTTGACTCCCAGATAGCTGCTGCTATTCCTAGGCATTACTGTAGCTTAGCTTGCTACAGCAGGGGCTACTGTTGGAATGGTGGCTAGAACGCATATTGTAAAGTCATTAGCGCACCTTCCTGATCTCTACAAAGCAAACTGCAGTCAGAAGTCCTCTGTCAAGTCTCTCCATTCATTTGTTTTCTAATGTAATAGTGAGGTCATATTTAGCCCTGGCTCTGTCAGCCATTGCTGTTTATTTTAAGTGTACAGTATGCTGGTTTGAGGAGGAGTGAGGCGGAGCTCTAGGAGATGACACTGTTTTACAAATCAAATGAGTTCCTGCCATCACTGAGCAAGATTTGCATTTCTGCTACTACCGCACGAAGGAACAGCGTTCTCTGCCAGTTTTCCCTCTTGCTTCCAGTTCACTTCAGAGTGCTGCACCATCACAATCACCTGACCCATGGGGCAGTCCAAGACAATTGAATTAGCCTATTCCTTTCAAAATGTCTTTATGACGGAGTACTGACTGACTGAAGCCATTTACAATGTAATGGCAATCGCCTTTCAATCTCTCATGTTTTTCCTGTTCTTCCTCTTTTGACAGTTTCCATCCCACCACACTTTATTTCCCTTTTCTGTTGACTTTCTTTCATTATTAGGCAAGTACCACGTCAGAGGTAGTACCTGTACCGTAGTTCCTTATTTGTGTTGATTCATGAAGCCTTTGAACTTTGTCTATGGTCAAACATGGGTATTTTCTACAGATTTGTCCTTTATGTACTAAGTTAGAGAATTGTATGTCCACTCTAACTTACATGATGCTCAAGTGACTACTACAACCATGCACTACTGCCAGCAGATAGTCCATCTGCTCTTGTTTAGGTGCCCTAGAACGTTGCCGTGTCTGTGTAAAGGCAACCATATGTGACTGTCATGTTTACACTGCAGAGAGAAACTGACTGGGCTGCTACAGCGTTAGAACTGTTTGCCATCAAACCAGATTATATCACAATGGTCTGACACGGCTGCCGTGTGAATGGCCATAGCAGCCACCCAGCATGCAAAAAAAAGCTTGACGCTGGCTATTTTTAAAGTTCTACCACCAGCAGGTGAGCAGAGTGCTGCTTAAGACATGATTTACATCTCTGGTGGGTAGCCCCCAGTCAGAGGACTGCTACAAGCCTTCAACAAGGCCCTTATGTTATTTACATCTCTGGTGGGTAGCCCTCAGTCAGAGGACTGCTACAAGCCTTCGACAAGGCCCTTATGTTATTTACATCTCTGGTGGGTAGCCCTCAGTCAGAGGACTGCTACAACCCTCCTACAAAACTTTTTGCAAAGTTCTAAAAAAAGATCACGTTTAAGTATTCAGACCTTTTACTAAGTACTTTGTTGAAGTACCTTTGGCAACAATTACAGCCTCGAGTTTTCGAGTCTTCTTGGCTATGACGCTACAAGCTTGGCACCCCTGTATTTGGGGAGTTTCTCCCATTCTTCTCTGCAGATCCTCTCAACTCACAGCTATTTTCAGGTCTCTCCAGAGAAGTTCGATCGGATTCAAGTCCGGGCTCTGGCTGGGCCACTCAAGGACATTCAGAGACTTGTCCCGAAGCCGCTCCTGCATTGTCTTGGCTGTGTGCTTAGTGTCGTTGTCCTGTTGGAAGGTGAACCTTTGCCCCAGTCTGAGGTCTTGAGTGCTCTGGAGCAGGTTTTCATCAAAGATCTCTCTGTACTTTGCTCCGTTCATCTTTCCCTCGATCCTAACTAGTCTCCCAGTCCGTGCCGCTGAAAAACATCCCCACAGCATGATGCTGCCACCACCATGTTTCACCCTAGGGATGGTATTGGCCAGGTGATAAGCGGTGCCTGGTTTCCTCCATGCGTGATGCTTGGCATTCATGCCAAAGAGTTCAATCTTGGTTTCATCAGAGAATCTTGTTCTCATGGTCTGAAAGTCCTTTAGGTGCCTTTTGGCAAACTCCAAGTGGGCTGTCATGTACCCTTTTACTGAGTAGTGGCTTCTGTCTGGCACTCTATCATAAAGGCCTGATTGGTAGAGTGCTACAGAGATGCTTGTCCTTCTGGAAGTTTCTCCCATCTCCACAGAGGAACTCTGGAGCTCTTTCAGGGAGGTGACCAAGAACCTGATGGTCACTCAGAGAGCTCCAGAGTTCCTCTGTGGAGATGGGAGAAACTTCCAGAAGGACAACAGTCTTTCATCAGTCCTTTTACATGAAAATGGCCATAAGGAAAATGAAGTCTAGACCAGATTTCCCCAAATATTCTGTTAACAAATGTTTTATTACTATAATGTTATACTATATGAACCCTCAATTGAATTATACACAAGCCTATTCTCTTTTACAGAAAGTCAAAAGGTCTATGCATAGTGACAGTCACACGTTAACTTCCCAAGCAAAGTCTCCATTTTCTGACTCATCGACTTTAGGTCTTAGCTCAACTTCTGAATGTCATAGAGACAAACCAAAGATATTCCCATGTGCATCAGTCGCGTCTATCTCTGGCATTTTACAGCTTGTTTCACAGAGTTATGCGTTGTTATAGATCGGTTCATACAATCCCAAATTTGTAAAAAATAGATGTTTAAAATTACCACTCATATCAAGGAAGGTGTCCCCCACAATTTTGAAAAACTGGCCAAACCATTGAACAAGTGGTGCAGTGAGTAGATTGTGTGTTGAAGACATCAGTGTCGCCCGTAGTGGAAGCCAATGAAGCAGAGCGTTAAAAGCATCTTGTCAGAATCAAAGGGAAATTACTCCTGGTGTTCCACTGAAATACCAGTTGTCCTTTGAAAGGGTCTGTAACCTGGAGCTCTGGGCCTGATTGGTAATCTCCTCTGGGCAGATCCATCCTATGTCCCATCCTATAGTGGGCTGAGAGAGTCCCTGAACTCTGAATCATGTCCCCATTGTGTCAGTCTGGATCTCTCACACGCTCCAGGTGATGGGCTGAGTAGAGTGCTGGACTGGCTCGACCCAAACCCGCAGAGCCAGGAAGAAAAAAACCAGCAAATTGTTTACTGTATGTTTATGCTCTGTTTACAATCACATGGTCCAAAAGTTCTGTCTTGGTCTCATCAGCCAATCTTTAGAATAATCAAATGGCCAGTTCAGTGGCACTTTGCCAAAATCCTTGCTATTTATAAATGAATTATTCTCTTTTCTAAATGCATGTGTAGATAGTCTACTGTGTCGGGGCACTGTAGTCACTCAAGACCGTGTAGTGGTGGATTATTGCAATTCAATGAAACAGAGACAAGTGGGACTTTAATTAGGAGATTCATATGCACAGTAATGCTGAAGTAAGTCAAATGCATCAATGAGTGACATTGAGATGGGATGCTTCAGCACTTCTTTGCGATTATTTATCCACTTAGATATTGTTTATCCAATTTCATGGAAAATTGTCTTACTTCCACTGCATGGGGTTTTGGCAAAAGGATTTCAGACATCAAAGACCCAGTAAAGAAACGTATGATGCTGAATTCCTCTCTTTTTAGCCATGGGATACAAAATATGGGCTATATCCCAGCCACTTTGTCATGTTTAAGAAATAACGTCATGGCGACTAAGCTTTTCATTCAAACAGTATCGGAGCAGGGGCCGTATCCATAATGTGTCTCAGACTAGAAAATTGGTCCTGACAATAGACACTTTACTCCTACTCTTATGGGTAAAAAATAAAAGCTATGCATGAAGCCTCTTTTAGTCATAAGAGTCCTACCTAGTCGACAGATTATTTAGGAGACCTCATGAGATGTCCTAAAAGGCAGCGAGTTAGTGGTTCCCACGCCATATACAGGCAATTGCTTTGGAGTTTTAAAAATGTATTTATACATACATGCATACATACATACAGTGGGGCAGAAAAAGTATTTAAGTTCTCCCACTTAAAAAGATGAGAGGCCTGTAATTTATCATAGGTACACTTCAACTATGACAGACAAAATGAGAAAAAAAATCCAGAAAAATCACATTGTAGGATTTTTTTATGAATTTATTTGCAAATTATGGTGGAAAATAAGTATTGAATTGTACCTATGATGTGCTCATACCTATGATGAAAATTACAGGCCTCATCTTTTTAAGTGGGAGAACTTGCACAATTGGTGGCTGACTAAATACTTTTTTGTGTGTGTGTGTGTGTGTGTGGTAAAATTATATATATATATATATATATATATATGAGTTACAGTTCATGTAAGGAAATCAGTCAATTGAAATAAATTCATTTGGCCGGCAGGTGGCTTAGTGGTAAGAGCATTGGACTAGTAACTAGTAATCTGTCGTTCTGCCCCTGAACAAGGCAGTTAACCCACTGTTCTTAGGCCGTCATTGAAAATAATAATTTGTTCTTAACTGACTTGCCTAGTTAAATATAGGTTAAATAAATGTTTTAAAATTGACTGGGAATACAGATATGTATGTGTTGGTCACAGAACTTTTTTTAAAGGTAGGGGTATGGATCAGAAAACCAGTCAATATCTGGTGTGACCACCATTTGCCTCATGCAGCGCGACACATCTCCTTCCCATAAAGTTGATCAGGCTGTGGAATGTTATCCCGCTCTTCAATGGCTGTACGAAGTAGCTGGATATTGGTGGTAAGGATCTATACACAACATGCTGTCATACATGTCAACCGAGAGCTCAATGGGTGATTTGTCTGGTGAGTATGCAGGCCGTGGAAGAACTGGAACGTATGTTTTCAGCTTCCAGGAATTGTGTACAGATCCTTGCAACATGGGACTCTGCATTATCATGCTGAAACATGAGGTGATGGTGGCGGATGAATGGCAGGACAATGAACCTCAGGATCTCGTCACGGTTTCTCTGCATTCAAATTGCCATTGATAAAATGCAGTTGTGTTCATTGTCCGTAGCTTATGACTGCACATACCGTAACCCCACCGCCACCATGGGGCACTCTGTTCTCAACGTTGACATCAGAAAATCGCTCGCCCAGGGCCTCCCGGGTGTCGCAGTGGTCTAGGGCACTGCATCGCAGTGCTAGCTGTGCCACCAGAGACTCTGGGTTTGGGGAGACCGGGATTAGGGGAGACCGGGATTAATCCGTGAAGAGCACACTTCTCTGCCGTGCCGGTGAGCATTTTCCACATAAATCGGTTGCGATGCCAAACTGCAGTCAGGTCAAGACCCTGGTGAGGACGATGAGCACAGATGAGCTTCGCTGAGACAGTATCTGACAGTTTATGCAGAAAGTCTTCGGTTGTGCAAATCCACAGTTTCATTCGCTATCCGGGTGGCTGGTCTCAAGACGATCCCGCAGCTAAAGAAGCTGGATGTGGAGGTCCTGGGCTGGCGTGGTTACACATGGTCTTCTGTTTGTGAGGCCGGTTGGAGGTACTGCCAAATTAAAAAACAACGTTTAATGTAATTTATGGTACACCAATTAACATTCAATTCTCTGGCAATGGCTCTGGTGGACATTCCTGCAGTCAGCATGCCAATTGCACGCTCCCTCAACTTGAGACATCTGTGGCATTATGTTGTGTGACACAACTGCACATTTTAGAGTGGCTTTTTATTGCCCCCAACACAAGGTGCACCTGTGTAATGATCATGCTGTGTAATCAGGTTGACGGATTATCTTGACAAAGGAGAAATGCTCACTAACAGGGATGTAAACAAATTTGGGCACAACATTTGAGAGAAATAAGCTTTTAGTGTGTATATAACATTTCTGCGATCTTTTTTTATTACAGCTCATGAAACAGTGGACCAACACATTACATGTTGTATTCATATTTTTGTTCAGTGTATATATTCCTGTATGATCAATCCATAAATAACCTAGGCCTTCATGCAGCTGTTTCTCCTGCGCTTTTGACAATGATTTCACCATGATGCCTATTTCACATGATATGCCTAAATACTTATAACCTCCTAGGCTAATAAATAATCACATTTTTTCCTTTTGATTATTCCATTAACCTACATGTTATTTCAAGTTGGGCTATTGAATGCATCCAAGGCCTATGGGAACTTTGATTGTGTTTGGTGAAAATTATAGACCTTCCAAACATTTTATGCAACATTATCAGCAACAGACTTGATGCCTACTGTGCCAAAGCGGTTTAGAGTTGTTGGAACGGGAGTGACGAGTGTGTTGACATAACAGTGGCCTAATATTATAAAATGTTGGCTTTTAACAACCATCATACTGTATGATTCAGTGCAATATGCCTATCACATTATTCAACATATCAGAATTGTTAAAAAGATTTAAGAGTAGACAAAGTGATCGTGTCAGGCAAAAATATCAAGCTTTTTAAAATCTTTGCAACATTTGATGTAGTCACATTCACTGTGATTGTCTGAGGCTATGGAGTTCACAGCTGGCGAGCCTCGTCGCCATTGGTTATTCCCCATAATTTGCAACGATATCAATAAGCGTCATCGCCATCATTCCTTTTGGGTACCTCAAACTGTCGCGATTACCGGCTGAGGTTGAGTTGAACATCATCCTAAAACCCACTCTGAGCTGGGAGTTCTTTTTTAGCCTTAAAACCGGTTTTAACAAGATTCCTTGGACCTTTTCTGAGACGCTTTGTGGCTACTACCCCATGGACATGCATAGTAATTCAATTAGGCTAATAATGAATGCTGCCATTTCAAACGCAACCTTTGGAAATGGCACAGCCCAGTTGCCATTTCCGTTCCAAATCCTTGATCTTTTCTTGATCTTGACATTCAATCAGCCTCTCAAATATGAAGAAACAACAGTCTGTGAAAAGAGTCGTGAGGATTCCTCTTGCATTATATGCCTACGGTTGTGCCAAAAAATGTCCTCAATCGTTTTGTCAATAAGGATTCATTGGAGAAGTGTCAGGATGTCAGCCATGCTTACAAACATCTTGTATTGATTAAACATTTCTCCTTCCTTAGACCCATCCCTCGCTCCCTCTCATTCTCTCATGTTTCCCCTATTGATTTCTTCCCTGGTGATGATGTTAAGTAACTGATTTACATGTAGCTAACAAATGAAAATGTGTCCGAGCATGTGGTATCAGCGGCATGGGGAGTTACTGTAGTTGCTCAGTGGGATCCAGAGAAAAGGCTTTGTTTATTTCCTTCTCTGATGTGTCGCCCTGGGATGATGATGATGATGATGATGATGATCTACAGTAATGTAGAGTCACACCTGACCTGGCTGCTGTGATAGTCTGTGATTTGGAGGGAGGGGGGACTCACTCATTGTTCTTTTATTTCCGTGCTAAAAGAATGGTCACAAATTGTCATAGCTCTGCTGGATACTTGACAAGTGCACAGAAGTCTCTGCTTGTGAAGAAGAACTCTGAGCAAAGGAGAAGCATTGTAACCCATGAGCGTAAGCTTGCAATCGGGAGCGAAGTGAAAGCACCTTTGTGACCCGTCGTCGATCTCCTTAAAAGTCAGCGAGTGAATCGGTTTTTATGTCCCACATCTAAATGGACTGGTGGTGAGTGAGTTGCTGGCTCTGTTGTGCAATTATTTTGAACAAGGCCCTGAGTAACCTAATAGGTTAGTCATAAATAAGGTACTGATCAGGTCAAATAAGCCATACTATTTCCTACAACTGTAAGCTGCAAAACAGAATGAAAGTCACTCACAGTACAATAAGATTTTCCCTCGGGTTGTGTGAGAAAGTTTCAGACTAGGAGACAAACGGTCTTCAAGAGTCAAAGCCCATGTGACCCTGGCTGACACGTGGGTAATATTAGTGATAGCACGGTCGGTTGCAACGCTACGCAAGGTTATTATGTATCGCTACATCTCTCCCCCCCAGTCATCTGCCAGCCCGCCCGCTGCCTCCTTATTAAAGCGGATTAAAAAGCGCTGCTGTCATCTCGCCTGTCGTAATACGCTGTGCCTCTCCGTTGCCCGGGGGGAGAAGACAGCGCTCAAAGTTCAGTCTTTTTGCCTCTCAGTCAGAGCATGAGTAACGAGGACTTGGCGTCAGTAGGTGTCTTCTCTATAATGTATTTCTACAGGGGAGTGGCCTGCGACTTGGTTGGGAGGTGTTCTTGTTGAAATATGAATGGGCCCTCTGTGACCGAGGTAAATGTTAGGTTAAACCTCATAGGGTAGAGTGTCATCTGACTCCTCTCACTGTTCTGAGATCAGGCTGAGAGATATCATGATGTATTGATCTGAGATAGCTGGGCACTCTGGTAACCGTAAACACTGACAACGTGTTGAGAAGTAAGTTTCCGATGAAGTTGAGAAGGTCGTACAGAGAGTTTGTTCTCCATTTGAGACACGCAGAGCACAGCTGTGGAAAATCCACTTGATTTACACACAGAGTACACCGCTCGGTAGGGCTGAGCACTGCATAAACTCTATTACCCCTGACAAACTGCGTTAATTCCGTCTGCTGCTCAAATGGGAACCATAGTCTACAAATGATTCCATCCACTTACCTTTTCTAATGAATATAATGCCAATGTGGCCGAATGGAGGAAATGAGTTGGAACATTCATTAACCTTTGCAGATGTAGTTATTTTTCCAAAAGTTTCCTTTTAGAAAGGAGAAACAGTTCTGCACTGGAGGGATGTTGCTGCTTTATGACTCCCCCCCCCCTTCTTTCAGCACCCCTTTTTGTTTGGGCTTTCTTCCTCTGCTGGCTCAAATTGACATGCATCTAGCTGCTATCTGCTATCTGCTGGTTTTATGTACATAAACTGTGTATATATTGGTGTGAAAGTAGAATTAATTTCTTCCTGGTATGGGAAATCCCTATGTGTGCATGCCTGTTGCACCCAGAAAATGTGTGAGCGTAACAGGCCTGGCCCTGGACGTTCTGCCGCCCTAGGCGAGACAAAAAAAACTCTCCCCCTCCCCCATCCTCGCTAAACTAGAATAGTGTACAGCAGGGGTTGGCAATAGGTTTGGCCTAGGGCACATTTTCTCAGCTAATAGTCAGCAGAACAGAACATAATAGCAGCCCAATTCATAGGCCTATGTTACACATTAAACACAATGTTTAACGCGTCTGGTTAGTTGGCTATATAATCAGGTCAATGTCAATAACATATCCTCATATTTTTTATATTTCTTTGTGCGTTGATTGGGGGGGGGGGGAAACTGCTTGCAATCAAGAGAATGTCGCTCTGAAAAAGTCTGAAAAGAAAGATGGATAATGAAAAATAGAGCTTTCAGGGAAGAATGGACAGAGGAATAGACATATTTCTCCAATGTCAAACCAGAGTGTGGGCCTAGTCATAAAGATGTGTCATTGAGCTTTATAGTGGCATAAACACAACCAGTCATGATGTTTTCCTCTGCTTGTCAAACAATCACTTCAAAGGGCTCCTTCACTAGGCTACCCACGCACGTTCATCCACTCACAACCATATTTCCATCCTCCAAACAGTTGTGAATGGAAAGAGACTTCTTTTACACAAAACACCAAAAAGTGTCATGACATTTGGTGATTGTCATTAGGCCAGAATTAATGCCTCCTGCTGTCTGCGTGCTTCTTGGTGTGGCCCCCCATTCTCTGCCTTGGCACATTTCTGTGTTCTTGTCGAAGCCGAAATGCAATGTGGTATCACCCACTTTCAAGTCCATTCGCTTTTTCATGCCTCTGACGTATGGTAATGATAAATAATGGTGGTACAACCTACAGTTTTCTTGATGTTTTAGTTATTGTGATCGGCCCAGGTTTTACCGGTACGGCGTACCACCCCCTATTTATTTTTCCTGGTATGCCGTACAGGTCCGCCTTACTTTCATCCCTGTGCCATGGTGGAAAAGGTACCCAATTATCATACTTGAGTCAAGGTAAAGATACCTTTTTAATAGAAAATGACTTGTGCTTGATCACCCACAGTGAACCCTATATAGTTTAGCTGTCTGAGGTTATGCTGCTACTCTACTGTACTGTGTTTCTAAGGTCTGCAGCTTAGGCCGGCTTATCTCTGTCAGATAAAATATGGTTGTGGTTTTTAAAGAGCTGAAACATCTCAACAGTGATTGTACTGCGTACAGTAGTTTTGTTTCGCCTTCTCCTTTGTCTGCTGTACTCCCTATTACCTCGTAGCAGTGCATTGTTAGGCTGTTTTGTGCCTGTGAAGGAATGGGGAGGTCAGGAGGACCGTGTTTAGGATCATTTGTCTGGCTTTTCGTTTTGCCCTCAAGAACACAAAAAATAAACTGCTTGTCCTTTTGTTCTGTGGGGCCGTAGTTTGCATCTGGTCCGGTCGTTAAAGGCCTAACTGTCAGCGAAGTGAAACCTAGGCCGATGTGCTGAGAAATGGACTAGTCAATTAGTGATTAATTAACGCCATAAAATGATATGCTCAATGTTTGTTCAGCAGGGATTTTTTTGTAAACAAAAATGATTGTTCTGATCCTGAATGAAATTGACAATACCTCATTTCATGTGTTTTTACAATTGATTTATTCCCCCCCCTATTTTTTTTATTTTTTTCTAATAGTTCTAATTTCAAAATGCAATTAGCAGCGGAGGACCAGCTAATGGTTTGTATGATTAATCAGTGAGTTATCACTCCCAAGTGCTATAAAAAGTTTAATACATTTTCATAACAGAAAGAAACCTCAAAGCGCTTCAGAAGCAACAACAAACAAACAAAAGAACGATCAAGCAATAGGCTGTCGTGAGTAGCCTAGCTATAGTTCGCTAGGTCAACCAATAGGCTATGTCGTGAGTAGCCTAGCTATAGTTCGCTAGGTCAACCAATAGGCTATGTCGTGAGTAGCCGAGCTATAGTTCGCTAGGTCAACCAATAGGCTATGTCGTGAGTAGCCGAGCTATAGTTCGCTAGGTCAACCAATAGGCTATGTCGTGAGTAGCCTAGCTATAGTTCGCTAGGTCAACCAATAGGCTATGTCGTGAGTAGCCTAGCTATAGTTCGCTAGGTCAACCAATAGAGGCCAAGTCTTTGAGTGAAGGTTTCCTCCAAAGATGGAGATGGTCAGTTTTTGGCTTGATCAGATGAAGGTAGAGGGAGTTGGTTGATGGAATCTGATGGTGATTTTGTCGAGGGTCAAGCCATTTTCCTTCACAATGTGTGGGTGATGCCTCAGCAGCACTAGTAGGTTCAAAATAAAACCTTTCTCTTCAACATCAGGCCAAACTTCTCCCATAATAATTTGTTCTACTCATCCCGTAAAGTTACTAATTTACCGTCAAAGGAACTGTTAGAAAGGTGCAATGAATCATTTTTGGAAGATGGAATAAGTTGTTGACGGTCTCTTTAGGACACGACTTAGTTTTGCCGTTAATGGCATCCCGGCTTGAAGTACATTTTCATGTGATTCTAAGTGAGTCGATCAAAAAGGTAGGGCCCAGGTTTATATAAGAAGTAAGATTAGCAAAGAAGTGTGACCTTGGGAGATTATCAGTCAGCGTTTTCACCTCACTATGGGCCTATCGAGGGTATCTCAAGGCGGGATGTGTCATTAACAACACTGCCACATCGTCAACCTGTTGACACTTATTTTCAGCTTTAGTTTGAAACAATAACGCATTGCAACATCTTTGAGCTGTCATATCAATTGGACATCTCTAGAGCATTCAGCAGTTCTGTTGCTTTTTATGGCTTGACAGTATGTTTGCATTGACTAAATTACACACGGTCAATGAACATGGGCAAGTGGGGGAGGAATGCTCTCTAAATGTGCAAACAATATCCAAAGTAATTGATGAGTTGAATTAAATCTATTTGTATGTGTTTTTGTGTTGCAGTACACTCGGGTGTGGATCCCAGACCCAGAGGATGTATGGAGAGCTGCAGAGATCATCAAGGACTACAAGGAAGGAGAGCCAATCCTGCACCTCAAACTTGAAGATGAATCGGTAATCCCCCCCCGGGATCAGGCCACAATTTTTTTTAAATTATCTAGCCCTTGCCTAAGGACTCAATATGCTTTGGTCTATTTTGTCGTGCTCATGTACATTTGTACATGTCCTCATTAAAGCAGTTAATGTGTGTGCGTGCCCACGCACATTCAGAAACTTTGGTACCATGAATCATTAATCATATTTTTTGAAGTGAGAGATGCAAGCCCTGAGAGTACAAGATACAGTTATTAAATAAGAATGCACTGTGCCAAGAGTAGTTTGAATGAATCAGCAGATGATGATATTATCGCTGTGTGCAGCAGCTGTATGTTTCCCTACTCACGATCACAATCTCTAGTTGATACAGGTATGATTCATAAACACCTAGAAGCCACCAAATCCATATCCTTTAACATGTGTAGTTATGGACAGTGCTGCAATGTGATTTCAACTGATAAAGGGAGTCATCGTACCCTCAAACTAGGTGCACATACTTTGCTTTTAATGTTTTTTTTAGTATTGACATTTTTGGCTTGAACCCCTCCTGTCCCAGCCGTTGGAATACCGCATCGGACCCAAAGACAACCCTCTTCCCTTCCTCCGGAACCCTGATATCCTGGTGGGGGAGAATGACCTCACAGCGCTCAGCTACCTTCACGAGCCTGCTGTCCTGCACAACCTCAAAGTGCGCTTCCTTGAGCCCAACCACATCTACACATACTGTGGTAAGTCTCTATACTGTACCACCACCTGCTCTGACAGCGCTACTTATAGTAACCAGAATGTCTGGTCTGTATGTCTGGTCTGACCTTGTGCTGCAAATTCCTCCTACGTTTATTATGGTAGCTGGCTTATTTTACACCATGTGTAGGGTCGAGGCTTTCATTTACCTTTTTAATGGTTGTCTTGTCCCAACTTTTACAAACCTGTCCTCCCAATTCCCCAATCAACGAGGGTTCCATTGACGTAAACAGCCAATGAGTGAGCTGTTGCCATGTGTGGTATGCGCCCTTAACAAAGCAGACAAAGGGGAATGAGCAAAGACAATATTTGTCTGTTGATCCTACACTGGTCATAGATATCACCATCATGTTTTAATTAGGGAAATCTGTCCCCATAGTAACCCTGCCATTGCAAACTTGGGTGAGCCTACTACATTCCTCTGGTAATATGGATGTTGTCATATGTTTTGATAGTATTTGCCTATCAAAGGTAGCAGGAAAAATACAAAGGGCTGTTAACAATGTGTTTTTACCCACAGTAGCATATTGTACTGTACTGTATGATAGGATTATCTAATTATTATTATCTGTGATATGTTGTTGTCCCACCTAGCTATCTTAATGTGAACACACTAACTGTAAGTCACTCTGGATAAGAGCGTCTGCTAAATTACTAAAATGTAGATGCACATAGAATTAATGGACTTAAGGTATTCTGGTGGGAATTCAGGTTTTTACTTTCTCATATATTTTCTTAGTATATCAGGTATTTCTTAAATACTTTGTGAAAGTATGTTGCCTCATTTGCATGTATACAGTATGCTGGGTGTATTTGCATTCATGAATAAATGCATATA
This sequence comes from Oncorhynchus keta, assembly GCF_023373465.1. Lineage (NCBI taxonomy): Eukaryota > Metazoa > Chordata > Actinopteri > Salmoniformes > Salmonidae > Oncorhynchus > Oncorhynchus keta. Next base: position 38,647,219 of record NC_068429.1, read on the forward strand.
CAGGGGTGGAGCCACCCAAAACTTGCTCTCTCTAGGTTACTCTTTCCTGTTGTTGTCACCTTCTTGTGCATAATTTGACAAGTGTGTCAAGAGAAGGATAACCAATGCTAATAGAACTCTACACGCTTGGCTCTAGATTACACCCATCCAAACATATTTGACAATGTTTGTGAGATCAGACATAATGTCACTAATCCAGGTTTTCATCAGAAGTTGCTTTCATTTCAGCGCATTTAATTTTGTAAATATTTCAACTGTATTAAATCATTACTTTTTTTTCTCAAATTGGATTTTAAAGAACTAACACCCATCAAAATACCTTTTTTTTTCATCTTTGTTCTCTTTCTTGTGATGGCACGTCTTCGACCGTCACGTTAAATCCCGTGCGAAGCGTCAGCGTTCTTATAGATGCAACGGAAAGCCAATGTATTTTATTGAGCCCATTTCAGCCATTACCAATACATCCAGCATACTGTATATATACAAACGTTTCCGCGGTCATTACATTAACGGGGGGGCGAATGGCACAAGCAATAGTGGGAAAGAGTCACCAGTGAAATGAAAGCACTCTATCCAGCAAGATTTCAGTGACCAAGTGGATTTTGCACTCCTCAAACACAGGAAATAGATGGCTGAGATCCTCAGCTGGGTTGCAAACCCCAGAGACACACAAATACACACCCACAAGAATATATGGGATGTATTACTAAATATAGGATTAAGTAACTAGAAGTTACAGTCTCACTGACTGGCCATACTATTTTCTCTGTCCTCCCTTCCCTCCTTCCTCTATAGGTATCGTACTGGTGGCCATCAACCCCTACGACCAGCTTCAGATCTATGGAGAGGAGGTCATCAATGCCTACAGTGGGCAGAACATGGGAGACATGGACCCACACATCTTTGCTGTTGCTGAGGAGGCATACAAGCAGATGGCCAGGTACTGGATGAGCCTCAGGGTACAGCTAAACGGGTATAACACAGGATCAGGATACTGTTAATGTGTTAGACCTGGAAGAGTTGCCAATTAATAACCACATTCTATATATTAGTCTGTTTTGGGAAGCAATTGAGTTGTTACTGTGTGGCACGTGGAGCTGCGTAGCAAGCACTTGACTCCTCATTCGGTTTGATATGTCATTTTGATAGTGTGTGGCTCAGTTGGTAGAGCGTGGCGCTTGCAACGCCAGGGTTGTGGGTTCAATTCCCATGGGGGACCAGTATGAGGGGGGAGTGTGAAATGTAAATGTATGCACTCTCGATAAGAGCATCTGCTAAAATGTAAATAGTGTTGGTGTGGGACTGAATAATGAGTCGCCACAGAGATAAACTGTGTCTTCAATGGAAGATGTGGGTGGATAATAACAGTGCTCCCGTCCACATTAACTGTCAACCTCATCAATGCTGCTCTTCTCTGTAGAGCAAAAGACAATAAATACCATGGCCACTGCCTATGTACTGTGCATGCCCACTGCTGGGTAGTCCTGGCAACTCCAGTCATGTAGAGAAAATGAGCGTTGTGTAACTCTAGACGTGGCCCATTTTAATGCAGCTCTGGTCAGTTACCTCTTTTTATTAACTGTTCCAAATGTCTTTCTCTCTCGTTTTCTTTTCCCGTAGAGATGAGAGGAACCAATCCATCATAGTAAGTGGGGAGTCTGGGGCAGGGAAGACCGTCTCTGCTAAGTACGCCATGCGGTTCTTCGCCACTGTGGGAGGGTCGGCCAACGACACCAACGTTGAGGAGAAGGTGCTGGCCTCCAGCCCCATCATGGAGGTGAGGAGGGGAACTGGGGATGGGCTGCTGGTCCCATACTGTAGGCCAGCCCAGCAGAATGGCATCCTAGTAAAAGAGGTCGATCCGGGAATATATGGGTTACATAATATGATTTGTGTCTTTTTGGAGATGACACATGTATCGTCTGGACAACCAGGTAATATTTTATTTACCTGCTTCGATGGGTTCTCGTGAAAACGTCATCGTGTTATACTTTTTCTATGCCCTGAAAATTTTATGAACTCAGCTGTAACTTTGTAGCGATTACAGCACAGTATTCTTATGGGGAATCATTTTGTAAACTGTAGGTGGAGAAGCTAAACACACCAGGAGTCCATTAACAGCAAAGTCCCACAGCCTGCCTGGGAAGATACGGCTAGGAGAAGCTGCTAGCTAGAAAGTTCTCATGACTCTCTGTTCTTCAGGAAGTTATAGCTGAGGAGAGTCCGATATCTCTGAGTCCATTACCAGCCTCACCTCAGCTAGATCAGTCAGAGTGAAGAAACAGGACAGATCTGTATGCAAGGCCAGTTGGGCACAGTCTCCATCTTGGCAGATGACACAACTCAATATTAGGAGCTTTACAACTGTCAAGGCACATTACGAGCAGCAAGGAGAAGCTAAAGGTTTTTGTGTGGCATGAATCACAATTTCAGAAGATATAAACTCAGCAAAAACATAATATTTCTTTTTTCAGGACCCTGTCTTTCAAAGATGATTAGTAAAAATCCAAATAACTTCACAGATCTTCATTGTAAAGGGTTTGAACACTGTTTCCCATGCTTGTTCAATGAACCATAAACAATTAATGAACATGCACCTGTGGAACGGTCGTTAAGACACTAACCGCTTCCAGATGGTGGGCAATTGTCACAGTTATTAAAACTTAGGACACTAAAGAGGCCTTTCTACTGACTCTGAAATACACTAAAAGATAGATGCCCAGGGTCCCTGCTCATCTGCGTGATCGTGCCTTAGGCATGCTGCAAGGAGGCATGAGGACTACAGATGTGTCCAGGGCAATACATTGCAATGTCCGTACTGTGAGACGCCTAAGACAACGCTACAGGGAGACACGGCGGACAGCTGATCGTGATCTGCCACTGCGAGGACATGAAACAACAGGATCGGAACATCCAAACATCACACCTGCAGGACAGGTACAGGATGGCAACAACTGCCTGAGTTACACCAGGAATGCACAATCCCTCCATTAGAGCTCAGACTGTCCGCAATAGGCTGAGAGAGGCTGGTCTGAGGGCTTGTAAGCCTTTTCTCACCAGACATCACCGGCAACAACGTTGCCTATAGGCACAAACCCACTGTTGCTGGACCAGACAGGACTGGCAAAAAGTGCTCTTCACTGAGTCAGGGTTTTGTCTCACCAGGGGTGATGGTCAGATTCACGTTTATCGTCAAAGGAATGAGCGTTACACCGAGGACTGTACTCTGGAGCGGGATCGATTTGGAGGTGGAGGATCCGTCATGGTCTGGGGAGGTGTGTCACAGCATCGACGGGACTGAGCTTGTTGTCATTGCAGGCAATCTCAACGTTGTGTGTTACAGGGAAGACATCCTCCTCCCTCATGTGGTACCCTTCCTGCAGGCTCATCCTGACATGAGCCTCCAGCATGTCAATGCCACCAGCCATACTGCTCGTTCTGCAAGAGAGGATTGTCAGTGTTCTGCCATGGCCAGCGAAGAGCACGGATCTCAATCCCATTGAGCACGTTTGGGACTTGTTGGATCGGAGGGTGAGGGCTAGGGCCCCCCCCCGAAATGTCCGGGAACTTGCAGGTGCCTTGGTGGAAGAGTGGGGTAACATCTCACAACAAGACCTGGCAAATCTGGTGCAGTCCATGAGGAGGAGATGCACTGCAGTATTTAATGCAGCTGGTGGCCACACCAGATACTGACTGTTACTTTTTGATTTTGTCCCCCCCCCCCCTTTGTTCAGGGACACATTGTTCTATTTATGTTAGTCACATGTCTATGGAACTTGTTCAGTTTGTCTCAGTTGTTGAATCTTATGTTCATACAAATATTTACACGTTAAGTTTGCTGAAAGTAAACGCAGTTGACGGTGAGAGGACCTTTCTTTTTTTTTGCCGAGTTTAAATCTATTTTACAGTGGTTATGATTTTCTTTTGATCTCTGAAACTCTACCACTTTTTTTTCTCCGCCCCTCTGCTTCTCTTTTCAGGCTATTGGAAATGCGAAAACCACACGCAATGACAACAGCAGTCGTTTTGGGAAGTACATCCAGATTGGTTTTGACAGGCGTTATCACATAATAGGTGCCAACATGCGCACGTATCTGCTGGAGAAGTCGAGGGTGGTGTTCCAGGTACGTGTAACTCCACGCTGCGCAGTCTGGGATGAGAAACTGTATTACTGCTTACTAAGTCCGTGCTTCCCTTCACATTTACTCTCCTTCATTTAAACATTTGATTAGGTCCTAGCTTGATGTGTTTTTTTCCCCAGCCAATCAAATATCAAAATAAACGTATTTAAGTACTTTACAGAAATTAATACAATATTAAATTGCAGCCTGTGGGAATTCATGATCGAACAAAAGTCTTTCATTCATCAGAATATATTATTGATAAAGAGTTAAGTGTAAGTATATTTCTGCTTTTTAGGCTGAGGATGAGAGGAATTACCACATCTTCTACCAGTTGTGTGCCTCTGCTAGCTTCCCGGAGTTCAAAGACCTAGCCTTGAGTAAGTGTCACAGACCGAGCCAATATTCAACTACGTTTCTGTTAAGGAAGCAACTGCACAATAACTGCAATCGTTATTTTTTTTATGTCAAGTTTACTGGAGCATAGTCCCTCGAACTACATTCAGAGAATAGTACGTGTCGTCTGTGAGGATGTTCAAATAGGATCACTTTTCTAATACGTTTATTCCTGTCTCTGCTTTCATCTTAAAGCCAGTGCGGAAGACTTCATCTTCACATCGCAAGGAGAGAACATCTTCATTGAGGGGGTGAATGATGCCGAGGACTTCAAGAAGACGAAGGAAGCCTTTACACTACTGGGTAACAGTCTGACTGCATGGGTACATTCTAAGATGGTAACAGCGCTACATTAGAGCAGGCTCAGAACAAAGGGGTTTATGTAATTTGGACATAAATACTGACTGGGTTTTTGTTCTTTTTTTCAATCTCCCTGTGGAACAATATTTACCTTACTGTGGTTTGTTTTTGCAGGTGTTAAGGAGAGCAATCAAAGCAGCATCTTCAGAATCATAGCTTCCATTCTGCATCTGGGGAACGTGGAGATCTGCTCGGAGAGAGACGGAGACTCCTGCCACATATCAGTATGTCACTATACAGCCTTATCCAGCTTAATTCTGTTTGAGTTTATAGTTCCACATCACAGCCTCAAACCGTATATCTTCTCTATACATAATTTATTGATTAAATCTGTGTGTAGAGGAACGACCCTCACTTGACGCACTTTTGCCGGTTGCTGGGGGTGGAGCTGGAGCAGATGGAACACTGGCTATGTCACAGGAAGCTGGTCACCACGTCAGAGACCTACGTCAAGAACATGTCCCGCAAACAGGCGGCTAATGCCCGCGACGCGCTAGCCAAACACATCTACGCCCACATGTTTGACTGGATCGTGGAGCACGTCAACAAGTCCCTGCACACCTCCTCCAAACAACACTCCTTCATCGGTGTTCTGGACATCTACGGGTAAGACTGCCCACCTGTGCTCCCCAGAACCTCTGAAAACAAACCTCAACAGTGGGTTGGTTTGGGATTGTGAGAGAAATTGGACTGTGTGGTGAGACCCGATTGTCATGCCAGCAATAGCAATTTCAGGAGTGTAATCTCAGCCATGGTGAATGGTAAAAGCATCCCAGGTGGGCAGTAAGTTAACACACTGTGACAGCAGACAAACAGAAGAACATAATTTTCCCTCGCAGTTCTGTCACACAATGTTTTCTGTACTAAAGGCACGGAGAAGCATGATATTTGATGAGTAGATTTCAAATCTACTCTTTATCTGTGCAAATCCAATCAAATGTTATCAGTCACATACACATATTTAGCAGATGCTATTGCTGCTGTAGCGAAATGCGTGTGTTCCTAGCTCCAACAGTGTAGTAACATCTAACAATACACACAAATCTAAAAGTTAAATAATGGAATTAAGAAATATATAAATATTAGGACGAGCAATGTCGGAGTGGCATTGCACAGAATACAGTATTTACATAAGAGATGAGTAAAGCAGTATGTAAACATTATTAAAGTGACTAGTGTTCCATTAAAGTGACCAGTGATTCTATGTCTCTGTATACAGTGGGGCAAAAAAGTATTTAGTCAGCCACCAATTGTGCAAGTTCTCCCACGTAAAAATATGAGAGGCCTATAATGTTCATCATAGGTACACTTCAGCTATGACAAACAAAATGAGAGAAAAAAATCCAGAAAATCACATTGTAGGATTTTTAATGATTTTTTTGCAAATTATGGTGGAAAATAAGTATTTGGTCAATAACAAAAGTTTATCTCAATACTTTGTTATATACCCTTTGTTGGCAATGACAGAGGTCAAACATTTTCTGTAAGTCTTCACAAGGTTTTCACACACTGTTGCTGGTATTTTGGCCCATTCCTCCATGCAGATCTCCTCTAGAGCAGTGATGTTTTGGAGCTGTTGCTGGGCAACACGGACTTTCAACTCCCTCCAAAGATTTTCTATGGGGTTGAGATCTGGAGACTGGCTAGGCCACTCCAGGACCTTGAAATGCTTCTTACGAAGCCACTCCTTTGTTGCCCGGGCGGTGTGTTTGGGATCATTGTCATGCTAAAAGACCCAGCCACGTTTCATCTTCAATGCCCTTGCTGATGGAAGGAGGTTTTCACTCAAAATCTCACGATACATGGCCCCATTCATTCTTTCCTTTACACGGATCAGTCGTCCTGGTCCCTTTGCAGAAAAACAGCCCCAAAGCATGATGTTTCCACCCCCATGCTTCACAGTAGGTATGGTATTCTTTGGATGCAACTCAGCATTCTTTGTCCTCCAAACACGACGAGTTGAGTTTTTACCAAAAAGTTATATTTTGGTTTCATCTGACCATATGACATTATCCCAATCTTCTTCTGGATCATCCAAATGCTCTCTAGCAAACTTCAGACGGGCCTGGACATGTACTGGCTTAAGCAGGGGGACACGTCTGGCACTGCAGGATTTGAGTCCCTGGCGACGTAGTGTGTTACTGATGGTAGGCTTTGTTACTTTGGTCCCAGCTCTCTGCAGGTCATTCACTAGGTCCGCCCATGTGGTTCTGGGATTTTTGCTCACCGTTCTTGTGATCATTTTGACCCCACAGGGTGAGATCTTGCGTGGAACCCCAGATCGAGGGAGATTATCAGTGGTCTTGTATGTCTTCCATTTCCTAAAAATTGCTCCCACAGTTGATTTCTTCAAACCAAGCTGCTTACCTATTGCAGATTCAGTCTTCCCAGCCTGGTGCAGGTCTACAATTTTGTTTCTGGTGTCCTTTGACAGCTCTTTGGTCTTGGCCATAGTGGAGTTTGGAGTGTGACTGTTTGAGGTTGTGGACAGGTGTCTTTTATACTGATAACAAGTTCAAATAGGTGCCATTAATACAGGTAACGAGTGGAGGACAGAGGAGCCTCTTAAAGAAGAAGTTACAGGTCTGTGAGAGCCAGAAATCTTGCTTGTTTGTAGGTGACCAAATACTTATTTTCCCCCAATAATTTGCAAATTACAGGCCTCATCTTTTTAAGTGGGAGAACTTGCACAATTGGTGGCTGACTAAATACTTTTTTGCCCCACTGTATAGGGCAGCAGCCTCGACGGTGCAGGGTTGAGTAACCAGGTGGTAGCCGGCGAGTGATGGCTATTTAACAGTCTACCTTGAGATCGAGAGACTGAAAAACAGCTTCTATCACAGCTTTGATGCACCTGTACTGACCTCGCCTTCTGGATGGTAGCGGGGTGAACAGGCCGTGGCTCGGGTGGTTTTTGTCCTCGATGATCTTTTTGGCCTTCCTGTGACATCAGGTCCTGTAGGTGTCTTGAAGGGCAGGCAGTGTGACCCGGTGATGGGTTGGGCAGACCGCACCACCCTCTGGCGAGCCCTGCACTTGCAGGCTCTTGGATGCACTTGGATGCTCTCAATTGTGCATCTGTAAAGATTTCGGAGGGTCTTAGGGGCTAAGCCAAATTTCTTTAGCCTCCTAATGTTGAAGAGTCGCTTTCCACCTTCTCCACAGCACTGTCCCGTCAATGTGGATAGGGGGGCGCTCCCTCTGATGTTTCCTGAAGTCCACGATCCGCTCCTTTTGTTTTGTTGAGGGAGAGGTTATTTTCCTGGCACCACTACTCACCACTACGCCTCACCTCCTCCCTGTAGGCTGTCTTGTCATTGTTGGTACTTAGGCCTAATATGGTGGTGCCGTCTGCAAACTTGATGATTGAGTTGGAGGCGTGTGGCCACGCAGTCATGGGTGAACAGGGAGTACAGGAGGGGGCTGAGCACACACCCTTGTGGGGCCCCTGTGTTGACGATCAATGAAGTGGAGGTGTTGTTTCCTACCTTCACCACCTGGGGGTGGCCCATCAGGAAGTCTAGGACCCAGTTGCACAGGGCAGGGTTCAGACCCAGGCCCCTAAGCTTGATGATTAGCTTGGAGGGTACTATGGTGTTGAATACTGAGCTGTAGTCAATGAACAGCGTTCTTACATGGGTATTCCTCTTGTCCAGGTGAGATGGGGAAGTGTGCACTGCAATGGCATCGACTGTGGATCTATTGGGGTGGTAAGCAAATTTAAGTGGCTCTAGGGCAGGGGTGGGCAAAGTTTTTGGCCCAAGGGCTACATCGGGATTTTGAAATTCAATGGAAGGCCACATTTTTTGGAGGACCAATTGTTTGTTAAAATGAATTTGCCAGTGGTCAAAGGCACTGCATGGCAGTGCTTGAGGCGTCACTAGAGACCCGGGTTCAATCCCAGGCTGTGTCACAGCTGGCCGTGACTGGGAGACCCATGAGGCGGCGCACAATTGGCCCAGCGTCGTCTGGGTTTGGCAGGCCGAGATTTCCTTGTCCCATCGCGCTGTGGCGGGCCAGGTGCATGCACACTGACACGGTCGCCAGGTGCACAGTTTCCTCCGACACATTGGTGCGGCTGGCTTCCAGGTTAAGCGGGCATTGTGTCAAGAAGCAGTGCGGCTTGGCTGGATCGTGTTTCAGAGGATGCACAGCTCTCGACCTTCGCCTCTTCTGAGTCTGTACTGGAGTTGCAGTGATGGGACAAGACTGTAACTACCAATTGGATACCACAAATCTGGGGAGAAAATAGGGCAAAAATATATTTTTATGTCTCACGGGCCGGATTGAAGTGCCCGGCTGGCCAGATGTGGGCTGTACACTCTTGGTCTCGGGTGTTATGTAAGGTAGAGGTGATATGATCCTTAACTAGACTCTTAAAGCACTTCATGATGACAGAAGTGAGTGCCACAGAGCGAAAGTCATTTAGTTCAGTTACCGTTGTTATCTTTGCTACAGGAACAATGGTGGACATATTGAAGCAAGTGGGGACAGCTGACATCGGATAGGGAGAGATTTAATATGTCCGTAAACACTCCAGTCAGCTGGTCTGCGCATGCTCTGAGGACGCGGCTAGGTACCCCGCCTGGGCCGGCAGCCTTGCGAGGGTGAGCACGCCTTACTCAAGTCGGACACGGAGAACGAGAGCCCACAGTCCTTGGGAGCGGGCCACGTCGACAGCACTGTGTCAAAGCGGGTGAAGAAAGGTGTTTAGCTTGACTGGGAGCAAGACGTCGGTGTCCGCGACGTGCCTGGTTTTCCCATTGTAATCCGTGATTGTCTGTAGACACTGCCACATACGCATCTGTGTGTGTGAGCACTCAAATACCTCCATCCCCTGTGTTTAAGTGCCTCTTTTCATTACAGTAGATAGAGGATGGAACCATATTGAATTGGGGTAGCTGTGCTTTTCTTATTCATGACCCTGTTTGACTGAGGGCTTAATTGGTTCTCTGCTGTTGGTTAGATTATTGATAAAAACTGGCAGCCTGGCCTGGCGCTGGGAGGGGAAAGATGCTGAGCTACAGTAGAAAGCCCAAATAATAAGACATACAGAGGTGGGGTATTTAATTATCTGTACAAAACAGTTAATCTGCAAGTACTTGTGGAATATAAAATACTTGCTTGATTCACTGTCATGTTTCCCAGTTTTTTGAAATACTTTGCAAATGCAACTGATTTCTATGTGAAAAGTGAAATGGTCTATTCATTCCTTTTCCATTTTAGTAGACAGTCTTATCCAGAGCAACGTAAAGTAGCGAGTGGATACATTTTCATACTTTTTCGTACTGGTCCCATGTGGGAATCGAACCCACAACCGTAGCATTTTAAGCGCCATGCTCTACCAACTGAGCCACATCATCATCAATGTACTCAATTACTGTATTGTGATGGAAAGTGTACAGGTACAAACCTTGATGACCAGCCTATGTACAATACGGTCATTTACATTTAAGTGGTTTGTAAGGACGGTACACCTCACAAAAAGTGGTTGTTTTCCATGTTATTTGATTAAGAAAAAGATTTAATTTAATGTGGATGTTTTGTGTCTTTGCCCATAACTTTGCACCTTTTTAATGTAAGTGTTTGAGAACATGGTTTTGTTCTTTCTGGATTCCATTAGAATGACAATCGCAAAGAAAGGGACAAGGCAACAACTCTTACTATTGAATCCTGCTAGATGCAGTTCTTAATTATACAACTACCTTATTTGCCAAAGCAGAGATGCTGGCCAAAAACCGTTTTGCCCATGCTATCTGTCCGCCAATACTGGTAAAGGCATACTGCAGTACTTAAAAAAAAAATGTTAGTATAAATATATTTTTAATTCAGATTTTTCAGGGGGTGCTGCAGAACCCCTACTTCCCGTGGTTATGCAGCAGGGGTGTCAAAATATATATATATATATATATATATATATTTTATATGTATATATAAAAATATATGCCATTTAGCAGACGCTTTTATCCAAAGCGACTTACAGTCATGTGTGCATACATTCTACGTATGGGTGGTCCCGGGAATCGAACCCACTACCCTGGCGTTACAAGCGCCATGCTCTACCAACTGAGCTACAGAAGGAAATCATTCCATAGAGGGCCTAGTTTCTGCAGTTTCTTTTATAGACCTAGACAACCAGGTGAGGGGAGTGCTTTACTAATTAGTGACATTAATGTATTAATCGAGTGTAAGGGAGGAGTGAAACCACACAGACACTCGGCCCTCTGTGGATTGAGTTTGACACGTGATCAACAGAGAGCTCAAAATATAAGGGACATTTTTGTCTTTATTTGTCTCTGGACTCCCAGCACTTTGAGGTTAAATGAGGTTAAAGTTCAGACTGTCCACTTTAATTTGAGGGTATTTTCATCCAAATCGGGTGAAACATTTAGAAATTACAGCACTTTTTGTACAAAGTCCCCCAATTTTAGGGGACCAAATATGTTGGGACAAATTCACTTATGTGTATTAAAGTAGTAAAAAGTTAAGTATTTGGTCCCATATTCATAGCACACTATGACTACATCAAGCTTGTAACTCTACAAATTTGCTGGATGCATTTTCTGTTTTGAGTTGGTTGCGTTTCAGATTATTACAATAACAGGGGAGGGTAAAAAAAATGTTGGATATATTTGTGCATCTGTAACTCTCACTCATCATTATTCACAATTCATTCCAGATGATCAGTATTCATGGTAGCATCCACATGACTGTAGACGTGTTTAGAAACATTATCTTCTCATTTAGAATAAAAGTGACTCCAAAATTACACACTACATTATTTACTATTTAGTTTTCCTCTTGGCCTAAAATCACTGTCTCAAACAGAGGATGAAAATAGACTGTAGACTTCTGACTCACCAAATATGTGACTGTTTTCTCTTCATCTGAACAGATTTGAGACCTTTGAGATAAACAGCTTCGAGCAGTTCTGCATCAACTACGCCAATGAGAAACTGCAGCAGCAGTTCAACCAAGTGAGTTTAAGTCTTATATTTATAATATACACTGAGGGTACAAAACATTAAGAACACCTGCTCTTTCCATGACATAGACTGACCAGGTGAAAGATATGATCCCTTATTGATGTTACCTGTTAAATCCACTTCAATCGGTGTCGATGAAAGGGAGGAGACCGGTTAAAGAAGGATTTTTAAGCCTTGAAACATGGATTGTGTATGTGTGCCATTCAGAGGGTGAATGGGCAAGACAAAATAGTTAAGTGCCTTTTGAATGGGGTATGGTAGTAGGTGCCAGGCACACCGGTTTGAGTGTGTTAAACTCAACAGTGTTGCAATTCTTTTCACGCTCAACAGCTTCCAGTATGTATCAAAAATGGTCCACCACCCAAAGGACATCCAGCCGACTTCACACAACTGGAGTATACATGCCCCTGATGAATTGAGGTAGCTCTTAGGGTGAAAGGGGTTGCAACTCAATATTAGGATGGTGTTCCTAATGTTTTGCACACTCAGTGTAGCTTTCTACCTTATATTCCAATGTTCAGTAGAGGAGACCTGAGAACTTCTAGCGGTTAACCTCATGACTCAACATGAATGTTTTCAAGTGAAATAATTCAGGACTTAGTCTAACTGATAACCTACTGTGCTGTAGCTCACTGTGGGACTGTCTCTCTGTGTCCTCAGCATGTGTTCAAGCTGGAGCAGGAGGAGTACATGAAGGAGCAGATCCCCTGGACGCTCATCGACTTCTATGACAACCAGCCGTGTATCGACCTCATCGAGGCCAAGCTGGGCATTCTGGACCTGCTGGATGAGGAGTGCAAGGTGGAGTACCCGGTCTTACATACATCATGTATTCGTCTTTAATCCTGAATTCTGTCCTTGCTCCAGTAGTTCTTAACTTCTCTTTTTGGGATGCATTAGCGGGGAAGTGTATATGAACAATTGGCTACTGGAGGAGTTTTAACGCTGAATGCACTTTAGCAGTCACAGGTGTTTTAACAATCTCCTGTGTTTTGGTCTGGAGGGAGCAGAGCGGAACACACTGCGGATCCCTGCGTTTTAAACCTCTGGTCTCAGTTAATGGGATTCATCCTGCATTCATAGGTGCACAGTGTGGCCTGCGTCTGTTTTCCCCTGCCTGCATCCAGATTGTTATCGGAGTTGAGGACTTTGCAACAAAACTGATGACTTATTTATTTCACTCATCCTCATCCCACAGCCCTTTGAAGTTATTGACGATCATTTGGAACAACCTCAAAATAATTGTTATTCTGAGCACAGCTAACCTGGATAGAAAGTTTTGGTTTCCTTCATGGTTTTATATAATATTTCTCCTTTATTTCCCCCTCACCTGCTGCTGCTACAGGTGCCCAAAGGGACAGATCAGAACTGGTGCCAGAAGCTGTACGATCGCCTTTCAAGCAGTGTCCATTTCCAGAAACCACGGATGTCCAACATATCTTTCATTATCATTCACTTTGCTGATAAGGTGGGTAGACCCAGCCTAGAGACATGTTTCACATGAAAAGCACCTGTACGTATGGCTCTTCAGTTAGGTGAAAATTGACCTGATGCTAGGCTGTTGGTTCAAATGTCATTTTGGCCGGGAAATCCTATTGTTTCTGTCCTTAAGCAAGGTTGTGTGTTTAAACCAAACTGATTCAGTATACCTGGCTGAATAATTGGGAACATCTACAAATTGTGCTATTCAAAGGACCTGACATGAATCACTCTCATTGCAGGGGCTTTGCCTGAAAAGAGCTAATATGATTATCCCATGATGACTCATCAGAGAGGCTTTGTGTGTTAGTATTATTGTGAGTGATCTCATTGGCCCTGCAATGTCACCCCTCCTCCTTATGACACATACACAAGCTCTAATTAACTCAAAGAGCAGCGCTCCTACGCAGAGGAGCTGGCACTACGTAGAAAGGACGGCCTGTGTGTCTGCCTAAAGTGGGTCATGTAAACAGATGAAAGGCAGGCAGCTGTAGCAATGTCCTTTTATTTACCGTGGTAATTTCCGTGAAAAGCTAGGGATGTGAGTGGCTAGAGTGGGACGAGAGAGTCCTGTTAATGTAGATAGGATTTCCCCAGCTCTCCTCTGTTAAGATGGTATTAAACCGATTCCCTTGGGGTGTTTCTCTTCGTCTAACTCTTCGAGTGAAAAGGAGTAGGATCTGCATTCAATTACTGTTCTTCCTCTCTCTCGCTAGTTGTACAGTCGTGGCCGGAAGTTTTGAGAATGACACAAATATTAATTTTCACAAAGTCTGCTGCCTCAGTTTGTATGATGGCATATACTCCAGAATGTTATGAAGAGTGATCAGATGAATTGCAATTAGTTGCAAAGTCCCTCTTTGCCATGCAAATGAACTGAATCCCCCAAAAACATTTCCACTGCATTTCAGCCCTGCCACAATAGGACCAGCTGACATCATGGCAGTGATTCTCTCGTTAACACAGGTGTGAGTGTTGACGAGGACAAGGCTGGAGATCACTCTGTCATGCTGATTGAGCTTGAATAACAGACTGGAAGCTTCAAAAGGAGGGTGGTGCTTGGAATCATTGTTCTTCCTCTGTCAACCATGTTACCTGCAAGGAAACACGTGCCGTCATCTTACTTTGCACAAAAAGGACTTCACAGGCAAGAAGGATATTGCTGCCAGTAAGATTGCACCTAAATCAACCATTTATCAGATAATCAAGAACTTCAAGGAGAGCGGTTCAATTGTTTTGAAGAAGGCTTCAGGGTGCACAAGAAAGTCCAGCAAGCACCAGGACTGTCTCCTAAAGTTGATTCAGCTGCGGGATCGGGGCACCACCAGTACAGAGCTTGCTCAGGAATGGCAGAAGGCAGGTGTGAGTGCATCTGCATGCACTGTGAGGCGAAGAGTTTGAGGATAGCCTGGTGTCAAGAAGGGTAGCAAAGAAGCCACTTCTCTCCAGGGAAAACATCAGGGACAGACTGATATTCTGCAACGGGTACAGGGATTGAACTGCTGAGGACTGGGGTAAAGTAATTTTCTCTGATGAATCCCCTTTCCGATTGTTTGGGGAATCCGGAAAAAAGCTTGTCCGGAGAAGAAAAGGTGAGCGCTACCATCAGTCCTGTGTCAAGCCAACAGTAAAGCATCCTGAGACCATTCATGTGAGGGATTGCTTCTCAGCCAAGGGAGTGGGCTCACTCACAATTTTGCCTAAGAACACAGCCATGAATAAAGAATGGTACCAACACATTCTTTGAGAGCAACTTCTCCCAACCATCCAGGAACAGTTTGGTGACGAACAATGACTTTTCCAGCATGATGGGGCACCGTGCCATAAGGCGAAAGTGATAACTATGTGGCTCTGGGAACAAAACATCAATATTTTGGGTCCATGGCCAGGAAACTCCCCAGATCTTAATCCCATTGAGAACTTGTGGTCAATCCTCAAGAGGCGGGTGGACAAACAAAACCCCACAAATTCTGACAAACTTCAAGCATTGATTATGCAAGAATGGGCTGCCATCAGTCAGGATGTGGCCCAGAAGTTAATTGACAACATGCCAGGGCGGATTGCAGAGGTCTTGAAAAAGAAGGGTCAACACTGCAAATATGAACTCTTTGCATCAACTTCATGTAATTGTCAATAAAAGCATTTGACACTTATGAAATGCTTGTAATTATACTTCCGTTTCCCATAGTAACATCTGACAAAAAATTCTAAATACACTGAAGCAGCAAACTTTGTGGAAATGAATATTTGTGTCCTTCTCAAAACTTTTGGCCACGGCTGTACAATTTCAAACAGCCTGCAACCCTATCTGTGAGAAAGAGGACAGAGCAGGGGTGTGTGTGACACCAGACTGCCTAAAGGCTGGGGCTTCTAATGGACAGACAAAAGGGAAGGACGATAGACTGACTGACTGACGGAGGGATTTCCTTGTTATTTTACATAGGACTTTTTTATAAATAAACATTGTTTGCTAATCTGGTACATCTTCTTTTTCCCCCCATGTTCAGTAAATGCTTCTGTTTAAACTGCCACATGCTTTAAATTATTCAATGGACCGCTGGATGTTTGTTGACGGTTCCTGTAAGTGCATCGCTGTGGGACACAACAGCAGGACTCTATGGGCCACCTGGGATTTGAACAAACAACCCTCAGTCCCTATTGTACATAATTACCATAGTTGATTTAAATGTTTGCTAATTGAGTTGTCAGTTTATATGACTGTGAAGTGTAGTCTGTTATATACGTATATGTATGTATATCTCTGTTCCCCTCCCGCCCTTGGCAGGTTGAGTACCAGTGTGATGGCTTCCTGGAGAAGAACAGAGACACCGTCTACGAGGAACACATCAACATTCTGAAGGCCAGCAAGGTGAGATAAAACAATGTCATTAGATCACTACCCCAATGACACAATCATCAAAATGCTTCTAGTGGACACTTCAACTCACACTGAACAGCCCACTCTGACCACTTAAATGCAGAAACCATGTCGCAAAGAATTATGTATTTAAGCTCTAACTCATTTAACCGTGTGTGTGGACTCTTCTTTCTTGGAAAAGCAGCACCGTAAAAGTTTTTTACCAAATTAGATTACTGCCGAAAGAGGCTTCAGTTTTGGGATAGAGTGCAACGACGCAAAAGAAAGTAACACGATTTAGAAAGTGGCAAGTTGGAAGCATTTCACAGGTTCATATGATGGGAAGTATAGCTCCTATCAGATATAGTTGTTGTTTAAAGCCAGACTGACAACTTGGCAACGCTTCACATGAACCCTGAAGTTTAAATCCTGATTTACATTCTCATTAGAAATACATGAAACGTAAATTAAGATGTCAGATCAAAATTCTTTGTAATTGTAAATGTAAATGTAAAATTCTAATATATTGCAGATGAATTGTCACACACACACACACACACACACACACACACACACACACACACACACACACACACACACACACTTTCTAGAGATCCGCTGACTCCTGCCTCTCCCAGCTAAACTCAAACTGCTTGATTGGAACCTAATTTCAGCTCATGTTCTCTGCATGAACTTTTTAACTGATTAAGTGGTGAGAGCCAAAAGTGCATTAGCTTTCTCAGTCATTTCTGTTCAGTTCCACCTCTCTGCCACTCTCTTTGGGACAAATACCAACTTTAGTTCACTTCATCTCGTATTAGGCATCTCATATTCAGCCCTTTCTCTTTCATCCATCTCGTCTCCCTCTCGCCAAAATCCTCTCCTCAGCATTACTAATGCAATAGCCATTAAGAGTGTGCAAATGAGAAGGAATATTGAGAGGCAAGGAGAGATTTCATATTTTATGTTCTGTCTAAAAGCATCTTGTCTGTGCCAAATCTATTCAGTATCAGAAAGGCACCAAGCTCCATTGAACAGCATGGATAGGACCGAGTTTGGGAAATGCTGCAATAAGGTTTCCTAAACAAAATCAGTGATAAAGACATAGCACGTCTCAATATTGTACAATATGCTGTGCTGCATTTTTTTGTCTCATTTCAACTGATTTTTTAATGTCAATTTTGATCAGTAGTTGAGAACTTGGCAAGAGCCCCTAGCTTGTTTAAACCCCCCCATATCTAGCTGACAGTGATTCAGAAACCGATCAACATTGTAGAGCCTTGGAGGTCATGTGAGGGTCATGAAACTTCCTCCAGCCGATAAGTCTTTCCTCAATGGACCATTATTATCATCTCGCACAACCTGAAAGCCCTGCTAACTCTGAGGTACCTGAGCTGTACCCCAAGCCAGAGGAGGTGGAGGGATCAAGGAACCTCCATGAATCTTTGATAGAAGTCCAATCCTGCTTACAGAGCATATTGTTTGCAAAGTGATAAAGGAAACATTTTCCGAAAGGAATGTCGTGTTAATTTCAGATTTTTTTGTTGTTGTTGCAAGTTTGGCATGAGAGAATAGTTATCAGTATGGATGGTGGGACTACACTGCAGTCTATTAGTACTGTTTTACCGCACCAGCCTTATCTGTGACTGAGATATTATTATGCTATAATCAATGTTCCCTCTGCATCCACCGCAAATACGTGGATGCTGCTGCTTGACACTCAAATTGTTCACCTTCACTGGTTCTGCTGTGGAGATATGACTACAGGACCATCCTGACAGACGCCTTAATGCTGGTTTATTGACGTCCTGTTCAGCCATGCTTTTCATTACTGTAGTCTCATCAGTGTTCTTTAACACACCCGCCCTGCCATTACACTGGATCCTACAGTACAGCACTATGCAAAAAATATATCTTATGAAAAATATTTTTTTGTGGAAATTCAACGCCACTTTTTTTGTGCGGGTCGGTGAATTTATGTTGTTATCCGGCTGTAAAATGGCTTATATCATCTGTTTTATGCTCATTTGTTTTGGATGAAACAATCTGATAAACATATTAATGATGTTCCCCCTCTCCCAGTTTCAGCTCGTGGCGGATCTGTTCCAGGACACTAATAAAGACGGAAGCAGCTCCACGTCTTCTTCCAGCAAGTCCTCCAGGATCAACGTGCGCTCAGCCAAACCGACACCTAAAGTCCCCAACAAGGAACACAGGAAAACCGTGGGCCACCAGGTTAGCATCCTCTGTGACACCATCATGAGTTCAATCAGTGTGCCTTTGGACAGGAGCCTGTCTGTGTCTGTGTTAGTGTCATAGTCATTTTCTTAACAATGTCTTTAACCTTTCATTAGGAAGCAATGACGTAACAAGTCTGTATTTTTACAATGATTGGTGGGATTAAACAGTTTTTTTTGTCAAACTTAGCATTTGCAGTACTTCTCATCCTCCGTTCCTCTGTGCACTGTAGTTCCGCAGCTCCCTGCAGCTTCTCATGGAGACCCTGAATGCCACCACCCCCCACTATGTGCGTTGCATCAAGCCTAATGATGAGAAGGAGGCATTCTCGTGAGTAAATATTTGTTTTTCAGTGACGGTGTACAGTTGAAGTCAGAAGTTTACATACACCTTAGCCAAATCAAATGTATTTATAAAGCCCTTCTTACATCAGCTGATGTCACAAAGTGCTGTACAGAAACCCAGCCTTAAACCCCAAACAGCAAGCAATGCAGGTGTAGAAGCACAGTGGCTAGGAAAAACTCCCTAGAAAGGACACACATATATTTAAATTTAAACTCAGTTATTCTGACATTCCTGACATTTAATCGTAGTAAAAATTCCCTGTCGTAGGTCAATTAGGATGACCACTTTATTTTAGGAATGTGAAATGTCTGAATAATAGTAGAGAGAATGATTTATTTCAGCTTTAATTTCTTTCATCACATTCCCAGTGGGTCAGAAGTTTGCATACACTCAATTAGTATTTGATAGTTTTGCCTTTTTAAATTGTTTAACTTTGGTCAAATGTTTTGGGTAGCCTTCCACAAGCTTCCCACAATAATAATTGGGCAAATTTTGGCCCATTCCTCCTGACAGAGCTGGTGTAACTGAGTCAGGTTTGTCGGCATCCTTGCTCGCACATGCTTTTTCAGTTCTGCCCACAAATTTTCTATGGGATTGAGGTCAGGGCTTTGTGATGGCCACTCCAATGCCTAGACTTTGTTGTCCTTAAGCCATTTTGCCACAACTTTGGAAGTATGCTTGGGGTCATTGTCCATTTGGAAGATCCATTTGCGACCAAGCTTTAACTTCCTGACTGATGTCTTGAGATATTGCTTCAAATTATCCATTTCATTTTCCATCCTCATGCTGCCATCTGTTTTGTGAAGTGCACCAGTCCCTCCTGCAGCAAAGCACCCCCACAACATGATGCTGCCACCCCTGTGCTTCACGGTTGGGATGGTGTTCTTCCCCCTTTTCTCCCCCTTTTTCCTCCAAACATAACGATGGTCATTATGACCAAACAGTTATATTTTTGCTTCATCAGACCAGAGGACATTCCTCCAAAAAGTACGATCTTTGTCCCCATGTGTAGTTGCAAAACGTAATCTGGCTTTTTTATGCCGGTTTTGGAGCAGTGGCTTCTTCCTCGGTGAGCGGCCTTTCAGGTTATGTAGATATTGGACTCGTATTACTGTGGATATTGATACTTTTGTACCTGTTTCCTCCAGCATCTTCACAAGGTCCTTTGCTGTTGTTCTTGGATTAATTTGCACTTTTCGCACCAACGTACGTTCATCTCTAGGAGACCGAACGCGTCTCCTTCCTGAGCGGTATGACGGCTGCGTGGTCCCATGGTGTTTATACTTGCGGACTATTGTTTGTACAGATGAACATGGTATCTTCAGGCATTTGGAAATTGCTCCCAAGGATGAACTAGACTTGTGGAGGTCTAAAAAAATAAATAATCTGAGTTCTTGGCTGATTTCTTTTGATTTTCCCATGATGTCAAGCAAAGAGGTTACTGCAATTGACTCAAATTATGTCAATTAGCCTATCAGAAGCCTTTGGAAGCCCATCAGAAGCTTCTAAAGCCATGGCATCATTTTATGGAATTTTCCAAGCTGTTCAAAGGCACAGTCAACTTAGTGTATGTAAACTTCTGACCCACTGAAATTGTGATACAGTGAATTATAAGTGAAATAATCTGTTTGTAAACAATTGTTGGAAAAATTACTTGTCATGCACAAAGTAGATGTCCTAAACGACTAGCTAAAACTATAGTTTGTTAACAAGAAATTTGTAGAGTGGTTGAAAAACAAGTTTTAATGACTTCAACCTAAGTGTATGTAAACTTCCGACTTCAACTGTATGTAGGCAACAGAATACGGAAGAGTGTGTGTGTCTTGTCTGTCTCATGTAACTTCTCTGCTCAAATAGCCAAGTTGTTTGGATTAGCAAACTTTTTCATGTTGACTGAAAAATCTTGCTCATTTTTAGTGGAAGAGGTGCTTTTGGGACTTCTGCACCCACCGGTACAGTATTACTGTAAACAAAGAGGGCTCTGTTCTGTGTGTATGTTTGTGTACAGTGGGTTTAAGAATCAGAAGCCAACTTCTTACCGTGACTGGCTTCACTATTCAGATCTTGGAGCCTAATATGTGGTCTGCCATTCTTATTTAAACGTGGTCTGGTCATTGTGAGGTAATTTTTCTTATGTATACAGAACACTAATAAACATGCATGGAGTCGTGGGAAAAGACAAACAGGAGAGAGTACTGTGTGTGACAGACAGAGAGAGAGACATAACCTGCGTGTGCTGTTTGTTCTTTGGTTGCCTAGACCCGAGTGTAGCCTGAGGTGCTGATTCTGTCTCTTGCTGAATAACTCTCTCAAGTCCTCTGACTCAATAACAGATTCTCTTGCTCACAGTGGCACAACCATGTTGACTGTTACCAGAAACTCCCGTCCAAAATAAAGACTGCTTTTCAATAAACAATGTTGTCTTGATAAGCAGTGTTGACTGGGGCATTTAAGCCAGCACACTAGATATCCTAGGTTGTTGTTTTTCGAGGTCGATTTAAAGAATTGTCTTGTGTTCTAATGCTTTTCTACGACAGCACACATTGTCGACAGGACAGAAGGAGAGGTCAGGTTATGTTGCCATCTTCTTGATGCATTCTTTCGCACAAATGCCTCTTCAAGGTCTCTAAATCGAATGATGTGCCTTGGTCACATGCTGTGGCTGGACTTTAGCAAACATACAGACGGCTGTATGTAGGGACACAGTCAGTCTACCCAGGCAGCACCTAGCTGACTAGCATTAACCACCTCTCAATGCTTCTGTCTTCTGCCTAGTGGAGATGTGTACAATAATGAAGGGGAAGCTTAAGCTCAGGTACAGTAGGGAGAGGGAAATGGCCTTTACCTGTGTATATGTATGATAATTAACCCTACTCCCAGAATGCTGTGTTTCCATTGTGTTTTTTTTTAAAACGTTGTATACGTGTTCTTTTGTCCCTCTCTCTGTTGCAGGTTTGACTCCAGGAGAGCTGTGCAGCAACTGAGGGCATGTGGAGTCCTGGAGACCATCCGCATCAGTGCTGCTGGGTACCCATCAAGGTAAGATTGCTTCTCACACACAGAGCACTACCGTTACACAGGTGGCCAAGTTATCTGCTGTGTGCAATAGATAGTGGAAGCACAGAAATTGATTGGTCCTGTGTGGGTCAGTTGGTAGAGCATTGCGATTTGCAACGCCAAGGGGCGAGGGTTTGATTCCCGCTGGGGCCATCCATATAAAAAAAATATGCGCGCGAGGCTGTCTGTCACTTTGGATAAAAATGTCTGCTAAATGGCTTATTATTATTATTATTATTATTATTATTATTATATATATTGTAATACAATGGGATTGTGATGCGACTCCTGGTGATGTAATGGGCATGTCACTTCCGTAATTTGTGCTGCCTGGACGGAGGCTCTTCCTCTGTCTGTTTTTATTGCGCCATCATTGAACTTTCTCGGTCGTCCTAAGCAGGGAGGAAATTGAATTCCGTCTCCCCTGAGGTACGTGCTTCCCTGAGGGAGAACAGCAGGAGAGCAATTCACCACAGAGCACGAAAACCCTCTTAATAACAATTTGATTCCGTTACACAGCATAAAACAGATTGCACTTTCTCACGCGGTACTTTGTCTTATGCAGTCTTACTGTTTCCAGTCTAGAGGACTGACAGTAGTCCTGACCTGCTCATGGTTGCAAACCAAAAAGAAACTAGAGATTAACAATAATCATGCCTTTATGTTGTGTGGAAGTGGTAAGGACATTTTTTTACAATTTTGTTTTGTTCAAAATAATACAAATGTTTTCCTTTTTCACGGATTAAAATATGCCTGTTTCAGATTTGGGCTGTGTGTGTTTGACTTGCATCTCAGCCAGTCCTATGTGATTCCAGGTGGACGTACCCAGACTTCTTCAACAGATACAGAGTCCTCATGAAGAAGTCAGATATGACCGTAGGAGACAAGAAACTGGTGTGTAGGAACCTACTAGAGACCCTGGTCAAGGTACGAAATATTTCCACCCTAAAGCCCCAAGCAGGATAGGAAAGGAAATGAATGAATAGAAAGGATCACTTTTGTTCCTCCCATGGTGAACCTCCCATGGTGAACCTCCCATGGTTAAAGGATGTTGTTCTCTTCAACGGAGCTCCCTAACTCCTTCAGGGCCAGTCCATCTTTGCATTATTGAACCTACTGCATGTCTGCTCTGATACAGTACATGTTAACTTTTCCAGTATTGAGAGACAACGGGTTTTGAATATATGAACCTGTGGGAATGGGGATGTAAAAAGGCAGGTCATGAGTTTCAGTCCTAATGGACAAACCCCGTTGTGTTCTCAGTGGAGAATTCATCATACACATTCTGAGATGAATCATGTTATTAATACATTATTACAGGAATATCATTTGAATGTGCCTTGGACAGTATGTCATGGATTCCTTAGGGGAGGTGGGGGGGGGGGACTATTTAACCTTGTGTTTGATAACATCCACTTAACTAGCTGCCTTGATGCTCAGTTGATCGAGCTGAAGTTCCATTTAACTGAATGAATGAATGACTGGTCCCTCACCAGGATCCAGACAAGTTCCAGTTTGGTAAGACCAAGATCTTCTTTCGGGCGGGCCAAGTGGCCTACCTGGAGAAGCTGAGGGCAGACAAGTTCCGCTCCGCCTGCATCAAGATCCAGAAGACAGTGCGACGCTGGCTACAGATGGTCCGCTACAAGAAGATACGCAAGTCTGCCATCACCTTGCAGAGATTTGGCCGCGGTTACATGGCCCGCAGGTGAGAGGAGAAGCACAACGTTCTGCTAGACTAACAAAGTAGCTGGTCAATTCAGAATTCTTCCCACGAGGGAACTTCTTGATAAATCACACTACAAGGGTCGTGAACAAGTTTAACATTTTTTTTAAATCAATATCGGTGCCAGTGTTGTCACTAATTTCCGTGTCCTCCTCCTTTTTGCTGTCTTTCTCAGGTATGCGGAGCAGCTGCGTCTAACCCGCGCTGCTGTTATCTGTCAGAAGCAGTATCGTATGGTCCGAGAGCGGACGGCCTATCTGAGGGTGAGACAGGCTGTTGTCACCATCCAGGCCTTTACCAGGGGCATGTTCACCCGCAGGATCTTCCAGGAGGTACTACAACCACAACACACTACCTGTTATGTCACTGGTTTACCTTTGACCTTTTTTTATCCTGGATTTTGTATACACTCTCATTTGTTCCCAATCCCGCACTGTATTCATGTTGAAGCTATCTGTGGTTAGATCTCTCTTAGATCTCTATCAGGAGTAAAGAGTACCCTGGGAAGATGCCTCAGTCTTGGACTTGTCCTGTTTGTGTGACTGGAAAATTGGAGGCGAAGTGCTCGGATTTGAAATGGAATATGATCAGGCGGGCCTCGCATAAATGCTGCCTGTTATTGCGCCTTCTCGGATACTCTAGATTCCCTTTGGATTTAGTACTCTAGAATATCCCCCTACTGGGAAATCTAGTTAACTGCATATTTCTCATCACATTGTACAGTGTAATAAATGGTTCCTTGTCCCTGATCTCTACCCCCCCACACACCAGTTCCTTCTGCATCACAAAGCCATGATCATCCAGAAGCATGTCCGAGGCTGGCTCACCAGGAGGAAGTTCAAGGTGGCACGGAACGCCGCCATCACCATCCAGTGTGCCTACCGCCGCATGCGAGCCAAGCGGGAGCTGAAACAGCTGAAGATTGAGGCGAGGTCCGCTCAACATCTGAAGAAGCTCAACACGGGCATGGAGAACAAGATCGTCCAACTGCAGAGGAAGATGGATGACCAGGTACAGTCAAAGACGCATGGTTCTGACCCAGGCGACTTTTTATAGGCGTACACTGACCTGTAACGCTAGCAGCCTACAATGAGTGCCATAATACAAAGTCGGGTCAATGAAAGGTCAATATTTCCCTTTGCAATCATTTTGGCACCGAAGGTTTTTTTGGCTAGTCTAGACTGCAAGTTATGTTAAAAAGGGATTGATTTGAAAGTGATGTGACGTCCCATAGTAGTAACAGAGCTCTCTCTCCTGTCCCACTGTTTAGACCAAAGATCTGAAGACTCAGAATGAGCAATTGGTGGTGGCCAAAGCCTCCCTGGGCTCAGAGGTGAACAAGCTGCAGAAGGAGCTGGAGACCATGCGCAGTCGCCAGGGAGACGGCAGTCAGCTGACCTCTATGAAGGATGAGCTGGAGAAGCTGAGGGCGGAGCTCCAGGAAGCACACGCCCACAGGAAGAAGCTGGAGGAGGAGCACAGCAACGAGAAGATGAGATTTGAACAGGTGAGCTGTCAATCACTGAAGAGGAGAAGGTCATTTTCCTTTACCTTGTATGTTCTCCAAAGCCCTAATGTTGACAGAATAAAACCTTCTGTTTGAAACCCGTGGGTGCAAACAGTCATCAGTTGTCCGAGTAACTACAGAAGATGCTGGTAGCAGCGGTTTTACTGAATTCTTGCTCTTTAGAGTCAAGTTACTGAAAATCTGATTCTCCAACAATCTCAATGTGGATTTAACTGTATGTGTCAGTGGTCTTCTACTGACCTGGAAGTGATATCATGCATACATTTTTGTATTGTTTTAACCACCTGACTTAAGAAGCTCATTGTTAAGTAGATTGGCCTCAGGCTTTCTCAGTGGTAATAGACACCCCTCTTTGGCCCTTTTGATTCAGTTTGTAACAATGCAAGAATTGTCCCTGGCTCTCTAGCTCCGTTTGACATCACTATGAGAGCCTCACACGCAGGATCGACAGATTTATAGTCACTTAAAGAGAAACCGGGAAACAAAACTTTTGCTCACTTGTAGAGAGTAAGTAGCATCTATCGTCTGAAGTAGAAAATTGAAATCGATGAAAGAAAATGCATCGCTCTTGAACGGCCACCATGCTCTTTCTGACGTCTCTATTGCTTTCATTAATGCTCTTGTTCTTTTTCCTTAGAGGGTGGAGGAGTTGGAGAGGGAGAATTCCCTGCTGAAGAGTGAAAAGGAGAAGATGAACCAAAGGATTCTGCACCACTCCAAGAGCACAGAAGGTAAATGCTTTTTAGATCTCATACACCACTAAGATGTAAACGATAGCACTATTACAGTGATATAAATATATATATGAGTGGTTGAAGGTGAAACTGTAGTCACAGTGAGCCCTGCATTCTGCCTGACCTGAGGGGAGGGACGGCTTGTTTCCCCACACAAAAGGGGTTTCTGTGAAAGTAGGACAGGAGGCAGAAACCGCATCAAGTTACACGGCAGCAGCAATGTGAGACTTTTAAAAAAATATATAAACCTGAGACTGAAATCAGCCCTTGTTTAGCACTGGGTTCACGTGGAAAAGTATTAGTTTTGGAATATGTACCTTTAATGTGTGCGAAACAACATAAATCAATCAATTTGTTAAATCCATTCGTCAATGGACTTCTCTTTGTCAATAAGAAGTCACGTCTAGTTTACATCATAATCTCTGAACATGACCACTGCCTATATCTGAATACCATGTGCAGTACTTCAAACAGGATGCTTCATCACCGAGCAGTTAAAAGGAAATCATTTGACATAATATGACACCAGCCATGACCCACATCTGACTGAATACCGTATCCACTCTTTTCTGGTGAAAATGTCAGTAGTTATTGAAGAGTTGTATTGGCCAAATCTGTTCTCTTTATCTGCAGTGTTACTGTAGGGTTCTCTCGGGGCCCCTTGGGATGAGCGATATCACAATGTACTGTAACATTACTGTGTTTTTCTACTGCCGGTTAGAGCAGCATGTTGTCCAGGCTGGGGTAATAAACCCATGTTTATGGAGCTAGGGATATTACAGACCAGAGAGCCCCTGTTATTTATCTATTACATTATTACAGTAGCAACATACTGTGATCCCAGTGATGCTGCCTTCATATTCATTCCCTTGTAATAACAGAGTATGACATGGTCCTCCTAGGATCCGTGGGCATGAGAAGAGGCAATAAACAAGTTATCAGGCAACTTTCATGTTTTCATCCTCCCTAGGACCAGGAGTTTTTCCAACGGTTTCTTTTTAAACCATACAACCTGATTAAAAAAAAAACATTACAAATCTGGGGGTCTCCTGAGTGGCGCGGCGCAGTGGTCTAAGGCAATGCAGTGCTAGCTGTGCCACTAGAGATCCTGGTTCGAGTCCAGGCTCTGTCACAGCCGGCCGTGACCAGGAGACCCATGGGGCGGCGCACAATTGGCCCAGCGTCGTCCGGGGTAGGGGAGGGTTTTTGCCGGGCAGGGATGCTCTTGTCCCATCGTGCGCTAGCGACTCCTGTGGCGGGCGCAAATGTTTCTTCCTACACATTGGTGCGGCTGGCTTCCGGGTTAAGCGGGCATTGTGTCGATAAACAGTGCGGTTGGGTTGTGTTTCGGAGGACGCACTTCTCTCGACCTTCGCCTCTCCAGAGTCCGTACTGGAGTTGCAGCTTTGGGACAAGACTAACTACCAATTGGATACCACGAAATTGGGGAGAAAAAAAAGGGGTAAAATTGAAATAAATAAAAAAGTAAAAATCTGGTCCCATCATAGCCTAAGTAAAATGGATTTATTATTATGTCATAACCAGAGTTTTACCTGGTGTGGTTAGCCTACCAGATCATGAAAAACTATCCCCCCCATCCCACCGCAAAGTACAGCGAGGTCCTTGATGAAAACCTGCTCAGGACTTCAGACTGGGTGTAAGGTTCAACCTTCCAGCAGGACAACGACCTTGAGCACACAGCCAAGACGACGCAGAAGTTCTCTGAGACCTGAAAATAGGTGTGCAGCAACTCACCCCATCCAACCTGACAGAGCCTGAGAGGATCTGCAGAGAAGAATGGGAGAAACTCCCCAAATAAAGATGTGCCAAACTTGTAGCATCATACCCAAGAAGACTCGAGGCTGTAATCACTGCCAAATGTGCTTCAACAAAGTACTGCGTAAAGGGTGTGAATACTTATGTAAATGTGTTATTTCCATTTTAGCAAGGGGAAAAAAATATTTAATCAATTTTAGAAGAAGACTGTAACCAAACAAAATGTGGATAAAGTCAAGGGGTCTGAATACTTTCCAGTGTGTGTGTAGCGGCTACTGTGACAATTTCAGAGCGTAACAGGGTGTTAACTGCAATTTCAGTTGTTAGGTTCTAAATATCAGAGTAAGAACTCAATGTACACTATGAAAGCTTAAACCAAGTTTATTCACCCCAAAGCATCGAACAGCTGAACATGGTTCCACCAGTGGTGGTATATGTACCCCAGTTTGGGTTGGAATCTCCTCCTTCTCTTTAAACGTTACATCTGTCGCTAGGCAGGAAATTAAGTGACGCGTGCAATAAACTGTTCCTTCTCCCTTAACGTGACCTGACCTCGGCCGCCTTTCTCACTAATCCACAGCTCTCCACCCTTATCAGTGCCTGCCAAGATGTGATTGCTTTTCCTTTACTCAGTACATTCCAAGGTTCATTGTCTCCACCATATACATTCCTCCTACAGATAACCATTAACTTCTGGTGTAGAAACCAGACTATGGCACCCCTCATGTCTCTCAATATTTGACGTTTAGAAATCTAAACCCATCACAGGTAAAAACTCAATAAAACACGTCTCAAATATAAGTCTATACATTTCAGCTGTTTCGAAAACATTGCTCTGTAGGAGTGTTAAGCTCAACGAGGTCAACTGCCCTGCTCGGAGGGGGGCGAGTGTAGTGCGTGAAAACTGTCATCTCTTTTCTAGTGTAAAACCAGATGTAATGCTCCAGGCGTGATCATTTCGCGAGTTTACGTGACAGTATTGTCTCTCAAAAATCTATGCCTCTCGAAAACCTCTCAAGAATGTCCCTATGCTATCGGCAATGTGAAAACGGTCCAAGATAGAAAAGTTATTTGGAATCATGACAATACAATAACCTATCCCTCAAATGAACATATGAAATGGTGCTGACACCAATGTGCTATTCCAAGTAACTTGATAAAATCAACATGACATCAAAGACTAGCAATAGATATTCAGTACCTGTAATGGAGAATACTGTATGTAACTTAATGATGGCTTGTTTTCTAGTCACTCAGATGAAGGCTCATCTATAGGACAGTAATTGAGTAATAGTGAAAGTGGAGACTCGTGAAAGTGATTTGATGTGGACTGGTCGTGTGTGTGTGTTTCAGACCAGGAGAGCAGTGCATCCCAGAGTGTGGGTCGGGTCCAGGCAGAGCTGGATGAGGAGAGGCAGCGCTATCAGAACCTGCTCAGGGAGTTCTCCAGACTGGAGCAGAGATATGACAACCTACAGGAGGCCAAGGTGCGTGTGTGTATTTGTGTCTGCACATTTGCATGTAGGTTTCCTATGCCAAGCCAGATGTCCAATGTTTCCCTGTCTCCTCTTACCCTTCAGTTTCAGCCTGGCCACAGGAGGAACAATTCTAACCAGAGCAGCCTGGAGTCTGACTCCAATTATCCCTCCATTTCTACCTCCGAGGTCGGAGACACTGACGATGCCATCCAACTCGTAGAGGTAAGACCTCCTTAACCAGGATTAACCCATTTTATACAGTCTTATACATTCTAACACGGGCTTACTGTACATAGTTGCTTGGGCTAGGTTTTCACCTGACATTGTTCCCCTGTAGGAGATGGGAGTGGAGAAGGCAGCAATGGACATCGGTGTGTTCATGAAGCTGCAGAAGCGTGTTAGGGAGCTGGAACAGGAGAGGAAGAGACTGCAAGTCAACCTGGAAAAGATGGAGGACCAGTCTAAGCACAAGGTGGGCCCATGTCTCAGTCTAGTGTTATGCTCTTGCTTGTTTTTCTATACTTCTAAAATACTTACACAGAATTTTCTCCCGTTACTCTTTGTCTTGAATACCTTTAAGTTTAAGATCCTCAATATTTACTATTAGCCATCTCTCTTAGGGCATTGAGCCAAAGACGACATCAGAGCAAGAGAATGCGGATCTGGCCTACAACAGTCTCAAGGTACAGATACATCCACCCCCACACAGATACACCAATTAACATGCATACACACAGACAACCACAGTGTACAGTACTATTCAGCAGTGGGGTGTCTCTATTTGTCGTGTTTCATTTCTTCTTCACTCTGGATGTTCTGGTGTCTTTGGTCTTCCTGCCCTCAGCGTCTCAAGCATATTCAAAAAATGAAATTGTATATTTACATGTTGCCACAGAAAGGTAGAGGATCTGATTCATGTTAATTTTGTTGTAGCAACACCTTTTCACTGGAATAATAATTTCAATATCCACAGTTGAAAACAAAAAAACTCAAATATAGCTGCAAGCAGCAATGAATGGGGTTCACAGGATGAGAGAAAGGATGCACGGGCAGTTGGATGACAAAGCAAAGGTTCATAAGAGGAATATGTTTTAAAGTATTTTTTTTGCATATCTGCTAACGTAGATCTATAGGTACAGTGCGGCCATATTTGAATGCTGCAAAAAAAAATCTCAAAACCATTAAAGACTGAGTCTAAATACAAAATCAGGAATGAATCTGGCATATGGTTCATGAGGAGAAGATGATTGCATATGATTTTGAGCATTACCGTTACATATGCAGATAATTAGATGTTAAAAGTTTCTTTGTTATTTGAGATATCAATACCGAATTCAATGTGGTTTTCCTTAGGGACGTCCATGATAGCGATGACAAGTTTCAAGTTAATAGGCAACTGTGAAGTGGATTTATAGTGGTTTAAATGGATACGTAAAATCTGAACTCCACCATCTTTTGACCAGCTTTTCTCAAACTAAGTTAAGATGCGTACCATGGGTATACTTTCCAAATGTGTTGTCACTTGATCCTATGGTTCATGAGAAGTATTTTTTGCATATTAGCCTATGTGCTAATATGCTTCTACTGGTATAGTGTGGCCATCTTTGAATGCATTAGCGTTATTTTTCTCAAACTCTTTAGGGACTATTGTGATGAGTCCAAAAACCAACCCAATTTATTAATTTTAAATTTTGCAGGATGAAATCTCTTGAGATGCACCATTCCATTTTCAAGTGTTCAAATGAAAGAAAATGAACAAAGTAACAAGAATATGGCAACTACTGTATTAATAATAAAACGTACAAACAGAATAAAACAGTTGTTGTACAACTACTAATAGATCTACAACTAATAAAAATGACTTCCAACTACAACTAATAAAACAAAGTACCTATAATATATACAGTGCATTTGGAAACTATTCAGACCCCTTGACTTTTTCCACATTTTGTTGTTACAGCCTTATTCTAAATTAGATTTTTTTAACAATGTTTTCTCATCAATCAACACACAATACCCCAAAATGACAAAGCGAAAACATTTTTTTAGAACTGTTTGCCAATGTATTACAGATTTTAAAAAAGATACCTTGTTTGCATAAATATTCAGACCCTTTGCTATGAGACTCGAAATTTTGCTCAGGTGCATCCTGTTTCCATTGATCAACCTTGATGTTTCTATGACTTGATTGGAGTACACCTGTGGTAAATTCAATTGATTGTACATGATTTAGAAAGGCACACACCTGTCTATATAGGGTCCCACAGTTGACAGTGTATGTCAGAGCCAAAACATTTCTGCAGCATTGAAGGTCCCCAAGAACACAGTGGCCTCTATCATTCTTAAATGGAAGAAATTTGGAACCACCAAGACTCTTCCTAGAGCTGTCCGCCCGGCCAAACTGAGCAATCGGGGGATAAGGGCCTTGGTCAGAGAGGTGACCAAGAACCCGATGGTCACTCTGACAGAGCTCCTAGAGTTCCTCTGTGGAGAAGGGAGAACCTTTCATGAAGGACAACCATTTCTGCAGCACCAATCAGGCCTTTATGGTAGAGTGGCCAGGCGGAAGACAATCCTCAGTAAAAGGCACATGGCAGCCCGCTTGGAGTTTGTCAAAAGGCACCTAAAGGACTCTCAGACCATGAGAAACTTCTTTGGTCTGATGGAACCAAGATTGAACTATTTTTCCTGAATGCAAAGCATCACGTTTGGAGGAAGCCTGGCACCATTCATACGGTGAAACATGGTGGTGGTAGCATCATGCTGAGGGGATGTTTTTCAGCAGCAGGGACTTTGAGACTAGTCAGGATCGAGGGAAAGATGAACGGAGTACAGAGACAGCCTTGATGAAAAAGGTTAACCTTCCAACAAGACCACTCTAAGCACACAGTCAAGACAACGCAGGAGTTGCTTCAGGACAAGTCTCTCAATGTCCTTGAGTGGTCCAGCCAGAGCCCGGACTTGACCCTGATCTAACATCTCTGAAGAGACGTGAAAATAGCTGTGCAGCGACGCTCTCCACTCAACCTGATCGAGCTTGAGAGGATCTGCAGAGAAGAATGGGAGAAACTCCTCATATAGGTGTGCCAAGCTTGTAGCGTCATACCCAAGAAGACCAGAGGCTGTAATCGTTGCCAAATGTGCTTCAACAAAGTACTGAGTAAAGGGTCTGAATACTTATGTCAAATCAAGTCAAATGTATTTATATAGTCCTTCTTACATCAGCTGATATCTCAAAGTGCTGTACAGAAACCCAGCCTAAAACCCCAAATGGCAAGCAATGCAGGTGTAGAAGCACGGTGGCTCCCTAGAAAGGCCAAAACCTAGGAAGAAACCTAGAGAGGAACCAGGCTATGAGGGGTGGCCAGTCCTCTTCTGGCTGTGCCCGGGTGGATATTTATAACAGAACATGACCAAGATGTTCAAATGTTCATAAATGACCAGCATGGTCAAATAATAATAATCACAGTAGTTGTCGAGGGTGCAACAAGTCAGCACCTCAGGAGAAAATGTCGATTGGCTTTTCATAGCCGATCATTAAGAGTCTCTACTGCTCTGGGACAGGTAGCACGTCTGGTAAACAGGTCAGGGTTCCATAGCCGCAGGCAGAACAGTTGAAACTGGAGCAGCAGCACGGCCAGGTGGACTGGGGACAGCAAGGAGTCATCATGCCAGGTAGTCCTGAGGCATGGTCCTAGGGCTCAGGTCCTCCGAGAGAGAGAATTAGAGTGAGCATACTTAAATTCACATAGGACACCGGATAAGACAGGAGAAATACTCCAGATATAACAGACTGACCCTAAGCCCCCCGACACATAAACGACTGCGGCATTAATACTGGAGGCTGAGACAGAGGGGGTCAGGAGACATTGTGGCCCCATCCGATGATACCCCCGAACAGGGCCAAACAGGCAGGATATAACCCCACCCACTTTGTCAAAGCACAGCCCCCACACCACGAGAGGGATATCTTCAACCACCAACTTACCATCCTGAGACAAGGCCGAGTATAGCCCACAAAGATCTCCGCCACGGCACAACCCAAGAGGTTGTAAATGTGATATATCCATTTTTAAAATGTTATTTTATCAGATCTGTTTTTGCTTTGTCATTGTGAGGTATTGTGTGTAGATTAGGGGGGAAACAATTGAATCAATTTTAGTGGATAGCGGAACCAGCGCGCCTGACACTGACGATCATACCACGCTCAAAGTCACTTAGTTCAATTGAACAGTAACTGAATGCCTCAATGCCTCTCTGCTTGCTTTTATATAGCAAGCCACGGCCATGTGACTCCTGTCTGTAGGAGCGATCCATTTTTGTGGACAGAATGGTGTACCTAATAAACTGTCCAATGAGTCTATAGTAATTTGGGTCTAAGGAGTTTCCAATTTTATGAAGAGGGGTCACTCGTAAAATTTGGAGTAAATCTGACTTGTATTTCATGAATATTTGTTTTACTATTTTAAGCAGTGTTACATAGTCAAAGTGAATTGTTAATAGTTTCCTTATTCTTTAAGATATCAATGCCAAACGTAACATGCTTCATCATGGTAATGTCCTTGACCCGAACAAGTTTCTAGTTGATATGCCATTGTGGGGTGGATTTACAACGGATTTCAATGGACATGTGAAATCAGATTTCCTGATTTGTCAGTACCTCAGTCTTCTCTTAACCAATCCCTTTTCCCAAGCTAAGTTAATACCATGGGCCTACATACCGCACTTGGTGTTATTTGGACTTATGGTTCATGAGAATAATTTTCCAAAACGTCCAAGATGGAGGAAAATCTATTCTGACGGAATTTAGACCTTGAAGAAAACTTTGTATGTATGGGTTTTCCCTCATACAGAAGAAGTTAAGTAACTAGGTTAAACGGAGCAGTGGAAAGTGGTAAAATGTGGAAAGAGGTCAAAGGTGAGACTGCTAATAACAGCGATAGGCCAATTTGTGGGTGCCATTATTTTTTACCAAGTTACTCATTGGCTCTGTGCGCCAAATTTTTTAAAAGTTACCAATCTATGCTTGAGTTATTTGACCATGTAGAACATTTAAAAATAAGAATTAAGACAATAACAATAGGTATTCACAGATTTGCTGTGAACCCCTAAAAAGAGATTTCTGCTCAATTTGCCGATCTCTATGAGCTTGCTTCTTGCACCTTGGGTAATAGTATGGAATCAATATCTTGCCAAATATATTCACAAATGTAAATCACCATCCACAAACACGTTTTGATTTATAACTGCAGATGTGCAAGTCTTTTTTTTTAGCATTTCATTCTGTGACGTCACTCGCTCTGAGACTTTGAACTAGTTGGTTCCCTTGCCCTGCAAGGGCCGCGGCTTTTGTGGAGCGATGGGTAACGGTGCTTCGAGGGTTACTGTTGTCAACGTGTCCAGAGGGTCCCTGGTTCAAGCCCAGGTTGGGACGAGGAGAGGGACGGAAGCAATACTGTTATAAAGTCTGATCCCATATCCTACACCTCCCCACCTTTTGCATGCCTGTCCTGGGGAAACGGTTAGAGGCTTCAGGAATACTTATGTCTCCTTAATGCTCGTTGTCTGTGCAACATGAGACAGCGGATGGATTATAATCACTTACAATGTATGACATATTCTTCACATTTAGTGGTGCTATCACACTGGCCAGCTAATTAATCTATGTGGGTTCTTCCTTACATTGAGCCTTGGCATTTCATTACTTTTATTACCAACGATTACCAAAATTACATTTTAGATTGCCGATAAATCTCTTTGAACTTTGGCCTTGTTGTTCCACAGAGACAGGAGCTGGAATCTGAGAACAAGAAGCTGAAGAATGACCTGAACGAGCTGAGGAAGGCCATCGCTGACCGCGCCTCCAAGAACAGCTCCTCCAATGAGCTTCAGGATGGCTACAACCTGTTGCTGGGTCAGCTCAAGGCAGCCAATGAGGAGCTGGATGTGCGCAAGGAGGAGGTCCTTATCCTCAGGAGTCAGATTGTCACTGCAGCCCAGCAGAAAGAGAAGGACACAACCAATCACATTGTAAGTCACCAAACTGGGAGCTGAAAGTTGACATGGCTTCATTTGTCCAATGGGAAGTGTTTATTGTCCAGTTTATATGGCCCTATTGGTTAATCAAAAGGTTATCTACACATTAAACTGGTACCAAGGACCTTCAAATTAGTCTTGTGAGGCTTGCGTTCTAGGGCAAAACAGAGAACACCATGTTCATGAGTCTCAGCATGTCACGCATATCTATAGTTTAAGCAGATGGATTTTGATGGGGATGTTTTTATGTTAATTAGATTTCCACTGGGGCAATAGGCCAAGGGTTGAAAGAATGTTCCACAGCTTGTCTCCACGACTTCACAGCAAGTTGTTAGTGGCCCTAGTTATCCAAATTGCAAGTTCTCCCACTTAAAAATATAAGACAGGCCTGTAATGTTCATCATAGATACACTTCAACTATGACAGACAAAATGAGAAAACAAAATCTAGAAAATCACATTTGTAGGATTTTTTAATGAATTAATTAGCAAATTATGGTGGAAAATAAATATTTGGTCACCTACAAACAAGCAAGATGTCTGGCTCTCACAGACCTGTAACTTCTTCTTTAAGAGGCTCCTCTGTCCTCCACTCGTTACCTGTATTAATGGCACCTGTTTGAATTTGTTATCAATATAAAAGACACCTGTCCACAACCTCAAACAGTCACACTCCAAACTCCACTATGGCCAAGACCAAAGAGCTACAAATCTGGTCAAATCTGGAAAATAACAATACCTAGCTTTTTGATCTACAGAACTCATTTGGAAGCTGTTTGCGTAACGTGACAAAACAATTTAGGTTAAAAAAAAAAAAAAAATCCTGAACGTTCGTCTAAGGATCGCTGATATACTTTTCTTGTTTGTGACTCGTGGGTTGAAGGTCAACCGAATTATTATCATTATGCAGCGCAATTGAGTCAAGTCAGCCAGCGATGGAAAAGCACGTGATCGTCTTGCACTGTATGTTATGGATTCCAGTGACCTGTATCTTACCCAAACAAAACACTGGAATATTTAATCAAATGTTTCCAGTTGGATTTAGACAGAGGTACAGGCAGATAAGCATTTAACTGGAGAGGTCTCATTATGAGACATATGAGAGAGACTGGCCTCTGTGCCTGACCTCCAACTGGAACTGAGAATGACAGAGTCTGACAGATCAGTCCTTACACTGCAATAATCCAGCGCGGCATTCACCTGTAGTTATGTCCTCCTGAAGAGAGTTCCGAATATGCTGTTAAACACCGTGGGCAGCCAGGCGTTTGGTTCGAGAAAGGAGTGCATCAGGACAGGAGAGCGGCGAGAGAGAGCATGGTGTGTGGGAGGCAGCAGAACAGACAGCTCTCATTCACTCAGGCGTTTCCACTTCTACCCCCACCCCCCCTTCACATCTAGGTAATATTTCAGACACTCCTGAGCTGCACTCTCCCAGTCCCACCTGCTAGGCTAGTGGAGGATATGCCTTGCGTGTCATACTCCTTAGAAGGGTGGTGATTATGACTCCACTGAGATGATGGCCTGTCGCTCTGATTCTTTCTTTCCCAACTGTTGAAGCTGATTAGTTCAGATGCAGATATTAGAGAGGCGCTGGCCTGTAATATGGAAGTATGTTGAGGGCAGCTCTACTATAATATGGCCAATGACTCAGGTTTATGAGTGTGTGTTAAACACGGACTAGTTTTGACCTAAAGAGGGAAAGAGACAAGTCGGATGAATGTCATTACCTTATAAAGCAGTCCCACGGGTTTTACTACCTCTTCAATGGCATCATAAATTGACCTTCATGTCCCCCTCTCTCCATAGGAAACCAATAACTTGCCTGAATGGACCAACAGCAAGAAGCCCATAGACAAGGAAGAGGCTCTGAGGTCCTATCATGGACTCTGTGAGTCTAAGAAGTAAGTGTCTTGACCTTTTTATATTGGAAGTACAGTACTGGAATACACACTGGCCTGTGATGAATATGGCCTCTTTTTTTCCCCTTTTTTTTGTCATACTCACTGGCGCACAGAATGTTTTTCAATGTAAATATCACATTTCTACTTCTGGATTGACAGGGTGAAATGAGGAAGGTGTCTGGTGGTTATCGTGTACCGTGACTACATTAAACTGTTGCCAGTGCTACTATTGTTTTGTCCAACTAGAAATTGCCTAGAGACCTTGACTACTGTACTCCTATGTCCGGCGCTTAGTCCAACATACACAGTGTAGCTACCGTATGCTCAAGGTGACAGACCACAGGTGATTACTCTCAGGGTAACATCAGATCACCTCTCTAATCTAAACTGTCCCAATCACTTTGACGGTATAATGACATATTCATGGGAAACTGCCCCGCTTTTTGATTCCACCCTATTGAAATTGTCACAGTAATATCCTTCCTGAGCCATCTACCTTCATGGCCCTCTGTCATCATCAATAACAGAACCCTCAGACAGTAAGTGAGTGAGGGGACTTAGATGGCACTCAGATTGCCAGGGAGGAAAGGCATTTGTGCTGCTCGTAATGAGCCACTCGAAGCACACAGATTTATTTCGATCCAAAGCAATCTTCCTTTGACCCACGATCTATTCCTGTTTTTTTTATATCTTTCATTCTGTGTCCCGGCCCGGTTTGAGAGACCTAGCCAAAATGCCAGGGTGATTTGAACACCTCTGTTGTGTCTGCAGAGCAGAACCTTTGAACCCGGAGGTATTTGTTAGACGTCCTCATTATGGCAGAATGCAGATAGATGGCAGTAATGAGAGGCAGATGCTGATATAACGACACTCTCACCGTGACCGAGTTTTAAAAGGGTGATGTTAGTGTCTGTCTATCTGTCTGTTGTGTGAGACCTTGTTCCTATGTCAGCTATAGGATTTTAACTGGAGAATCTCTGGTTCTGCTCTACCTCTCTGTGGTGCTAACTCCTATTGCTCTGTTCTGTTTTCCCCTGTCCATTTTTGTTTCACTTCCTCCTGTCACTCCTTTCTTCTTGCCATCTCTCTCTTTTCCTCTATCTCTCCGTCTCGCTATCTCTGTCTCTCCTGGCTTGCCGCCGGCAGCAAAGCTTCTGACTGGGGTTATTTGAATGAAGATGGCGAGCTGGGCCTGGCATACCAGGGTCTAAAGCAAGTGGCCAGGTTATCTTCTGCTTTCCTTCTCTTCTTACTGCCTTCCTGTTTTATCCTCTCCCCCGTTCCTATGCCTAAAAGAGGCACAAACTGTGGGGGTTAAGATGCGAGTTAATGAGCTATGAAACCATACTTAATACAGTAAGTCTCCACACTATGGTACCGCAATGCTACAAGTTAGACGTTTGGGAAGGTTCAGTCAGCTTTAGGCTTATTGTAACCATCCCCTCTCTCCTCCTTCCTGTCTCCCCCTCTCCTCCTTTCCCCCAGGCTGTTGGAGGCCCAGCTCCAGTCTCAGGCCAGGAAGCACGAGGATGAGCTGGAGGCGTTCCGCACCCAGATTGAGCTGCTAAGGGACGACATAGAGAAGAAGCAGGAGATGCTAAACCACACCATGTCTCTGTCCCCTGAGGCCCAGGTGGAGTACAGTGTCCAGCAGGAGATCACCCGCCTCACCAACGACAACCTGGTGAGAACACTGCAACCAGGGTGCTGCTCTAGGACTCTCAACCATACTATTATGATCCAAAAGGCAAAACTGATCCTGTAATCAGCAGTCCTACTCTGAGACTCTTTGTGAATACAGGCCCAGGGGCACCTATTGGAATGGAACAGCCCAGAGCTCTGAAAGTTAGTTAGTGTAGAGTTGACCATCTTGAATGTTTTTGTTACTATAGGACTTAAAAGAGCTTGTGGAGAAACTGGAGAAGAACGAGAGGAAGCTGAAGAAGCAGCTGAGGATCTACATGAAGAAAGTACAGGAGCTGGAAGGTGAGAGACCTGGAGCTCCTAATGAATTCTGTAGCCAATTAATTTATTGGTCTCACTAAGCTGTAGTGAAGGGCAAAAAAGGGACATACTGTATGATGGTTGTTGCGGTATCAGTGACCACTTTGTTCTCTGCTCTGTCCAGTGTCCGTGACTGCAGCAGCATCCCAGTCCACCACGGCCAAACCAGAGATGACCCGTCAGGTGACTGTCCAGCGCAGAGAGAAGGACTTTGAGGGCATGCTGGAGTACTACAAAGAGGACGAGGCCCTGCTGGTCAAAACGCTCATCACCGGTACGACGTGGCGGCAGAAAGTCGGCTCATCACACCATATGACAGCATCCCAAGTACAAACACCTGTCAAGTCCAGAGCGTATCACTATATTCTCAAATCCACACGATGACTACAATGATTACTGAAATTAGTGGAGGAACCTGTTCCAGGACACATCACTCTCTGTTATAGAAATGGAATGTCACTGTAATGTAATGTCATTGGAATAACTTATTGTAATGCAGTGTTAGTGTAATGTTATTGTGATAACAATGTTATTGTAATAACTAAGATGTGCTGTTTGGTGTTCCAGACATGAAGCCCCACACTGTATCAGCAACAGTGCCCTGCCTACCTGCCTACATCCTCTTCATGTGCATCCGCCATGCGGACTACATCAACGATGACCAGAAGGTCCACTCTCTGCTCACCTCCACCATCAACGCCATTAAGAAGGTCCTCAAGGTATAGATACAGAGTTGTATTCCCGCATACAGATGGAGACTTCACTCACATACTTTAACGCGGTGCACAGTCATTGGAAGTAAGTTGCGAGGAACGCTCGGTCAGAATAGAGTACAGTGACTCTGGTATTTGAACATTCTTTTCATTTTGCAATGCCTCTGCAGAAAAACAACGATGACTTTGAGATGACCTCCTTCTGGCTGGCCAACACGAGCCGTCTGCTGCACTGTCTCAAGCAGTACAGTGGAGATGAGGTGAGCCTTACTTTGAACGATCAGAGATCATTCTGCTTATTATGAACTGTGACGAGATGCTAGAAAGGATGCTCAGTACTTTAGCTGGTTGAAATAAGAGGTAGATTGTCTGACATTTATACAGTCTGACGACTCCTTGATTTCTCTTCATGCACGATGCATTTGACAGATGTGCAGACTGACATACACTTGCTTTAACCTACTCTACAAATCGTAGCTCTCTACGACTCTCATTCCTTTCTTGCTTTTTTCCCAGGCGTTTATGACTCAGAACACGGCCAAGCAGAATGAGCACTGTCTGAAGAACTTTGACCTGGCAGAGTACCGCCAGGTGCTGAGTGACCTCTCCATCCAGATCTACCAGCAGCTCGTCAAGGTGGCAGAGCATGTGATGCAGCCCATGATCGGTGAGGCGCTGGGGCAGCTCGGTGGGCAAGAACTGTATGGTCCAGAAGTTGGAGACAATGGACTTGGAAATTGACCAACTGTTTCTTCATTCTGGGTTGATTGTACCGCTGTTTTGTTTTGACATATAAATAAATCCCTTATTATACTGATCTATATTTTCCACAGCTGAATGTTTAGTTCAGTACTTAGGTTTCCTAAAAGAAGAAAAGTGAACCAATTAAACTTATAGATATGAATGAATGAACATTGCGTTAACTATCTCCTCCCTTCAACTGGGCAGTGTCGGCCATGTTGGAGAGTGAGTCTATCCCCAGCCTTGCGGGAGTGAAGCCCATGGGTTACAGGAACCGCTCCTCCAGCATGGACAAGGATGAGGAGGGCCCAGGGAGCTACACCCTGGAGGCCCTGATCAGACAGCTGGGCCAGTTCCACGGGGTGATGGGCGAGCACGGCCTGGACCCAGAGATAGCAGGCCAGGTGATCCGGCAGCTGTTCTACAGCATCAACGCTGTCACCCTCAACAACCTGCTGCTCAGGAAAGACGTCTGCTCCTGGAGCACTGGCATGCAGCTGCGGTATGTTTGTTTATTTATGTGTGTGTGTGTGTGTGTGTGTGTGTGTGTGTGTGTGTGTGTGTGTGTGTATTACACACATACAGAACCATGCTTGGGGATATTATATGTTACTAGGGACTGACCAGGAAAAGGCCCTTAATGCTACATACAGTATAGCTAAGAGGAGCACTCACTACTGTTAGAGAGAGAAAGTAGCATACGGGTTTTGATTTATGACCTGTCACTGAAGAGGTGGGTCTGTACTACTAAGTGTCTCTCACTGGGATTGGTCAGGTACAACATCAGTCAGATGGAGGAGTGGCTTCGGGGGAAGAACCTCCACCAGAGCGGGGCGGTGATTAACATGGAGCCCGTCATCCAGGCCGCCCAGCTTCTTCAGGTCAAGAAGAAGACGTCCCAGGACGCCGAGGCCATCTGCTCACTGTGTACCGCTCTCACCATGCAACAGGTACACTCATACAACTGTTACAGAAACCTGTTACGAGCCTGTTGCACATCACCAATCCTTGAGCACCGGAACGCCCCTCACAACTCCGTCTCAAAGTTCACAGGAAGAGTGACGTGTCTTCATATACTAACCAGTGTCCTATTGGTCATACAGATTGTGAAAATCCTCAACCTCTACACCCCGCTCAACGAGTTTGAGGAAAGAGTCACTGTGTCCTTCATCAGAAACATCCAGGTGACAACTCTCCGTTCGTTATAATGAGTGATTGAAACCACTTCCAGTCTAATATAATCTATTTTCCATGCCATTTATTCACGGTTTTTTATTTATTATCTTGTCCTCAGAATCGTCTGCAGGAGAGGAACGATGTCCCAATGCTCCTAGTGGACACCAAGCACACCTTCCCTGTCCTGTTCCCCTATACCCCCTCAGCCCTTAGCCTGGAGACCCTTCACATCCCTGCCAACCTCAGCCTACACTTCCTCACTCGAGTCTGAGGCTTCAGCGAGGCCTACCACAGGCCTGGTTCTTAGCAAGGAGAAGCAGAGCCCCAACGGAGCTCCCTCTAACCTGGGCAGCTTTCAGTTGCTCTGCTAAACAGCAGAGGGCGCCAAGTCTACAGCACTCAATGGAAGGCAAAATAACCTTCCAACAATGGATGCTGTCAAGCTTCTGTCTGTGTAAATCCAGCAGAATGTGTCAAGTCATTCTTTATAGCTGTCCACAACTGCTTCCTCTATTTGGCGTCTTCTACAGTGGGCTATTGAGATGCTGTGCTTCGTCAGTTCTGTCCCATACAGTCAAATTTATTTTCATTCGCTGTAAGTCGTCTCTCTAGGGTAAGCCGACTGTAAATACATTCCTCTTAAAGATGAATTGAATCTGTGTAAATGTGTGCTCTCACTTCCATTGACAAGGTATTGATTCCCAGTTAGCCACTCTGCCAAGCATTCAGTGTCCTGTTTTATTTATTGTACAGTGGGCAGTGGTCTACCGTGTCAGTCTGGCTTCCTCAGTTAATTGTAGCCTCCCTCGTCTCGACACCCTGTCAATGGACAGCAGATCAGACTCGGGAGCAGCCCTGCATTGCAGTGGCTCTGTTTGTGACTCACAGTCTACACGCAGCACTGTGGCTCTGCTGCTCTCGATCCTTCCTCTGCCTTGAGGAATCCTCAGTCTTCAGAGCCCTTCTCTCACTGAGGCTCGAGTTTTGATCTTATATAAGAGCCGTATCTCTTCGGTGTTCAGATCAGAGCACACCGTCACACCATCTCCTACTACACGCTATGGTCCAGGAAGTCTGAAGCGCTCAACAAATCTCTCAGAGAGATTAGTTGTTGTTTTTACGCTGAATTCAATTCAAATGAATTGAAGCCGTATCATTTCCGAATCAGGAGAAGTGAAGGCTTTATGTAAGTGAGGAGTTAGTAAGTGGGGTAGATCCATGTGTTTGTGAAGACTAGGGTTGAGTAGAGATGGGCGAGGGAGCACTTGAAAATGAGACTGGAGAGTCTCCTGTGCAGAGTAAGGAAATAGCCATTCCTGCAGGACAGACTTAGCCTGGTTTCAAATCTGTTTGTGCTGTCTTGCCAACTCCTGCATGGCATGACAATGACTGGCAGGAGTTGGCAAGACTGCACAAACAGATCTGGGGCCATGCTAGGTCTGCTGCAGGACAGAGGGATTAACCCTTTACACTTGTGGGAATTGGCATATGGATAGGGCTAAATTGAAATGTTTCTCACAGACGACATATGGAAAGCATATGCATAAGCACGGTAGCAATTGAAAGGGAACCGTTTGGATATTATGGGGAAATTATTAGACCAAAAGACACAACCTGACACACTAAGACTGAATCCAAACATTACACTGTTGATTGGATGTACATTTTACATTTACTGTACATTTCGCCGCATTTGT
This sequence comes from Oncorhynchus keta, assembly GCF_023373465.1. Classification (NCBI taxonomy): domain Eukaryota; kingdom Metazoa; phylum Chordata; class Actinopteri; order Salmoniformes; family Salmonidae; genus Oncorhynchus; species Oncorhynchus keta. Next base: position 38,690,567 of record NC_068429.1, read on the forward strand.
TGATAACGAAATCCTGAAAATACTCTGGATACATTCAGTAACATGAGAATATTCCCTGGAAAATGTGGGGTAGGTGCAACATAATACCAAAACAACGACAAGGGTTTGAGTGAGAGGACTAACTGGTTTCCCTCACTCGGACAACGAAACGTTTTGCTAAAGTTTCCCAATTAGCAGGAGGGATGGGGTCAACTTCTTGTTGCATGCGGTGCTCAAGTTCAGAACGGCTGTCAGTCAAAATCCTACAGAGCTGTGAAGCGCAGAGCCAGAGCTCTGATGTAATGTATAGCATGCTACTGTACATCCACTGCATTCCACTTTAGGCGCTTATCAGTGCCCAAATCTGCCATTTATACAACCCCGCATACTGGTACGAGTGTAAAGGGTTAAAGGTTAAGTGGAAGTGAGAGATTGTTCATTAGTAAGTGAAACGGGAGAAAATCAGAAGTGACATTGGATGGGAACGAGAAGAGCCACACAGCTATCAAAGACTACTGATGAGAGAGGAAAAATGAAACCTGACTTCCAATAATGACTACATTTTGAGCCCAAGTAATCGAAAGCGCCATTTGTCTGATTTGTTGTCGTTTCCTTGGACTCCTGCCACAGTTGTGAAGCAGAGAGCACGTGGAAGGTCAACGTAACTTCATGACGATACATGGAGAGCACTGTATCTCAAAGTTAAGACTGCGAGCGTATCAGCTCAATGAAACTGAAGTAATAAATAACAGATCGTGTCTGCAACTCCACTGTTTCCGCACCGGCTATTCCTATTGGATAGAAAACACATACTGTTGTTGGGCCTCTGAAGTTTTAAGCTCGTCTTCAAATCACGTTCAGAGATATCAGAGCAGCTTTTACTAGAACAAAGCCTGTGTGGGGAAAGGTCTCTAGCTACTAATGATGCCACTAACATGTACAGGACCATCTTTAATTCACCTTGTGCTTGTATTTTGTTTGGAATATGTTCATGTGTTTATTTTTAGTAATTTTTTATTACTGTTGAGAGTTTATGGTAAAGGGAGCAAGCTTTTTCTAACACTACTACTCGCTCATTTTGAGTGTCATTCCTATTTCCGTTGTATGTTTTGTAGTGTGGTTATATAACTTGGTCTTCTGTCGATTTTTGTGCCATTATAGCAGAGTTTCAGATGCAGGTTCTTATAACATCCTTTCTGCTACTCTCACTTGTAAAGAACTTGATATTGCTTATGTTAAGACTGGAAGTTCAGTATTTTTCACTGCATTCCTCTTTATGTCATAACTTACGATCATATCCATTATATCATGAGGCTATACACAGAATAAAATGTTTCACAGGGGCCACATCCCCAGAGAGGCCTTCAGTCTATGGGCCCTGTGTGCCATAATAACAGTTAGAAAACACAAACAATGCATACATTTAACAATGTCGTAATGTTCATCGATGTAAAAATAGAGTTGCACACTCTATATATAAACTCCAGTAATTTATTGGGTAAAATCATTGATGAAATTGAATTGGAGTCGAGGCCCTGGTGTGTGATTAGAGTATGGATGCCAGCGTTCATACATTGATTGATGTGTTGTCCTTAATTGAAGCTCTTTGTAAAGCAGTGGTCTTGTCCTAAAGTTGAATCTTGATGTGGACTTTATAGAAGTGTGTTTGATTGTATGCAGATTAGTACATGTTGCACAGTATGAATTTGGTGACATGGGACACATTTATTCTGCCAACATCTCATTGAATGATCAAGGATTGTGAATTATTTTAGATGAAGCATTGAAAGCCCACAATGATCTGGTTTTGTGGATGAGTAAATGATAAGCAAATGCATATGACAATGTTTTGTATGGTCAGGGTGATGTACGGTTTTCCATCTTATATCTGTACAATTAGGAAATGTATTTAGTCATGGGGGGGGGATTAAAATAGTGTGACTCAGTTTGAACAAAATGTAACCTCACAATCTTTCTTTGAAAAAAATGTTGTAAAAATGAAATAAAATGTTCAATTTATATTTTGTGTTGTGAATTGTGGTTTACTACTGTTACGTTGCCCAGAAAGAAAACCAAATAATGTTGCTCAAACAGAAGGAGGATCGAACAAAGTCACTGACAAAAGCCAAAAGGAAACGTGGGGTTTCAGGTGTTCTGAACGAAACTTGTGGGGGTGTCCACGGAAAGTTAACTAGCAACAACAACTGGAACCAAAAAGACACCCACCATGAGAACCCACTAAATTTGCCCAAGAACAGGAAAACAAAATTAAAACCCCCATCAGGACGTAAACCAAAAAAGTGGAGCAAAACAAAATCAGACAAAGGAATGTTTTTCTAGAAATCCAATTTGGAGAGCCAACTAAAGGTGTTGACCCTCCACATCTCTCAAGACAACCGGAGTACTGGGCCAGCCGCTCTTAAATATCAGCTGTGCCAGCACAGATGTGCAAAGTCCAACCTCAAAACATAAATGGAAAAACCAAAGCCTGTTCACTATCAAAAAAACATTTCAGATGTGATTACAGAATTGCATACATTATCTGCTGTGTGGGATTGCCCTGGGGAATGTTTTAAACCACTCAAGGCTATTAGTTAAGAGTAACTTGCGTGGGCCTTTCTGTAGCTCAGTTGGTAGAGCATGGCGCTTGTAACGCCAGGGTAGTGGGTTCGATTCCCGGGACCACCCATACGTAGAATGTATGCACACATGACTGTAAGTCGCTTTGGATAAAAGCGTCTGCTAAATGTCATTTATTATTATTATTATTATTACTCTTTTGTAATAACACAACTACAGCCCTGCAACCACTTGGTGTCTGTGGTTATTGGTGGAATGGCAGTCTCATGTTCTTCCTCTCACACAGACGCCTTCATTTCACACAAACACCAATACACGGACAGAGCCGATGTGTGAAAGTGTCTCACGTGGTAGCAGACCGGTTGTGTCTATAGCTGTCACTGAATGGCTGTCTAGCTCCATGTCTGTGGTTACCTTCAGTCTCTCAGGTGGGTAGTAACTCTGCTCTCAGAACAGGCTAATCAGCAAGGAAATGATAGGTAGTGTTGCATGGCTGTTTGGTATGTTTTGTTTTTAAATATATTTGTACGTTTTTGGTATGTTTATTGGATCGAGAACGATAGAGGTTAACCCTTCTACAATTTCCGCGGCCCTGTGGAAATTAGTTAACATAACACAAAAATCCCCATCAAAATCTGTCTGTTTAATTAAAGGCAGGAGAGGGAATGCTGACAGAACAGTGGGTCTGATTCAAACCCATGCTGGCAGCTGTACATTGTACATGTGCTCAAGAACACACCAGGCCACGTTATGTTCAGTTTGACAGTAAGGCTGACGTAGACAGGTTGACCTCCATTGACATAACCACCAAAAACATCTCTATTGTCTGCCAGTTTTATTACAGATGACAGCTTTCTGGGTTAAAGCAGGTTTTGGCAGGTTTACATCAATGAAAGTGTGTCTCACACAAACATGTTGTCAAATGGGCCTCTATGGTTCATCTTTGACTCCGAGGATGACTCCGTATCTCTCTGCCTCCGCCTGCACCAAAAACACTAAGCTGTATGATTAGAACAGACTTGAGACATTGTGAGATGACAACATCCACTCTACATTTGTGAATGTTGAACACAATTAGAGTGACATACGGAGGTGGATTTCTTGACCAATTAGTCAAAAGGTATGCAGGTGAAAGTCATTCAGTTGAGTTTTATAGGCAAAAACATTAAGTTACCTCTGCAACCAGGTCTACCTTTGTTTCAGAATATTGCAAAACAGTTTGTTGATGTTGAGTGCAACATTGGTTAGAGAAACAAGCAAAAGGAAGCAGGAAGCTCTGAGTTGCTGTGCAGCGGAGAGATTCATGTGGCTGCCACAGACATAGGTTCAAAGAGTTGCTTATTTTGGTGTGGCTTCACTGGAAATGAGCCAAACAATAGTAGTATGAGCTCACAGAGTGCCTTCATAGTGGAGGTGGAGGATATATCTGAAGGTTGAGGTCAGAGGTGGCTTAAAGCAGCACTTTACCGAATCTGTTTACATGCTTTATGGGGATGTTTTAATTGTGTTTGGTTAAAGATGCACTCTCAAACTTTTGTATAATTTCAGCCAGTAGTTTTGAAAGTGCTGCTCATGAGTCAATAGTGGTCCCTGTTTTTTGTGTACCATGTCATCCATTTCGTATGATATGCTAATTCGGGCTAAAAAATATATACTGTATATATTTATATTCATATGATGTTACAAATTTGTTGTGCTCAAGATCCTGGAGTGCATCTTTAAAGGTCGACTGCACTTCCTGATTTGACCTTGTTTTAGATTTATTTAATTAAGAAATGCTGAATTCAGTATGAATTCAAAGTGAGTCGGTTTCGGTGTGTGGTTTGATGTGGGTGTATCCTGTGTGTGTTTGCAGGTGGGAAAACTTAGCCAAATCATTTAACCAATTAGCTTCAGCCGGTTGGTGTGCACTGGCAAAATTGATTTGACTTTGGATATACGATATCTGAGGCTAGTTTGGGACCGTCAATAAAATTACACAATGTAAATGAGACAACATTTTAATGTTGCACATCTATTAGTTGTCTCAATAAATGCTTTAAATATTTGAAAATGAATTTCTACAATTTAGTTGGTTTGAGGTTAAGTCATTGAAATTTGGAGCTATTGACCTTTTTAATATATTGTTCCTTGTACATCTTTCACTGATGGGGTCTAACTTGCCCCATAGGGATGTTGAATGTACAACCAAATTGACCATGGGCATTACAATCGAGTCCAATGCTGCAGCGCTTCAAATGTATGATTACTTGGGTGCTGCCAGCTGTGGGCATTGAGCAGGATTCAAATAAACCCAACCCAAGGAAAACTGTTACGGTACCCTTCATTCAGTAACATACCATTTTATCATATCATCTCTCAAATCTCAGTTTTGGACGAGGTTGACTTTGACAAAAATGATCCTATTTACACATTGTAAGTCAATTTTTACACAAGAATAAATGTTTCATATTGATGCCACATAGGCCATTTTCAAAATGAAAAGTAGCTTTTTAGGGACAGTTGCTCTTTAATTATGTGATATGTTTTAGGTTTTTGCGGTTGCTTTTCAATACATTACTACAGACTCTTTTCACCAGCACACAGGGACCATGCATCATCCTTTACCCACAAGCACTAAGTAGTCTCTCCACTCAGTCAAAGGATGAGGATTTAGACACCCCCGAGAGACTACAAAACAGACGAGAGAACAGTTCCCCAGGCCTTGTGGAGCTCTATAAAACCATGTGGTATAAAACCACAGCAGATGATGTTTGTGAGATGAGTGTAGAGATAATGCCGCCAGCTTGTGGTTTCAGGCGAGGCGGGGCAGGCTGATTGGTTCCTCAGAACTCCGTAGAATCAGATGTGTACCAACCAGGCTTTACGACGCATTGTAGAGGATGGTGTGCTGCTAGGCAAGTGTTAACTAACCTTTGACCCTTCTCATACCCATCTCCCCTTCCCTAATGCAGGTATCAGTGTAACACAGGCAATCACAGGCTTTGATAAACAGCTACAGTGGGGAGAACAAGTATTTGATACACTGCCGATTTTGCAGGTTTTCCTACTTACAAAGCATTTAGAGGTCTGTAATTTTTATCATAGGTACACTTCAACCGTGAGAGACGGAATCTAAAACAAAAATCCAGAAAATCACATTGTATGATTTTTAAGTAATTAATTTGCATGACATAAGTATTTGATCACCTACCAACCAGTAAGAATTCCAGCTCTCACAGACCTGTTAGTTTTTCCTTAAGAAGCCTTCCTGTTCTCTACTCATTACCTGTATTAACTGCACCTGTTTGAACTCGTTACCTGTATAAAAGACACCTGTCCACACACTCAATCAAACAGACTCCAACCTCTCCACAATGGCCAAGACCAGAGAGCTGTGTAAGGACATCAGGATTAAAATTGTAGACCTGCACAAGGCTGGGATGGGCTACAGGTCAATAGGCAAGCAGCTTGGTGAGAAGGCAACAACTGTTGGCGCAATTATTAGAAAATGGAAGAAGTTCAAGATGACGGTCAATCAGCCTCGGTCTGGGGCTCCATGCAAGATCTCACCTCGTGGGGCATCAATGATCATGAGGAAGGTGAGGGATCAGCCCAGAACTACACGACAGGACCTGGTCAATGACTTGAAGAGAGCTGGGACCACAGTCTCAAAGAAAACCATTAGTAACACACTACACCGTCATGGATTAAAATCCTGCAGCGCACGCAAGGTCCCCTGCTCAAGCCAGCGCATGTCCAGGCCCGTCTGAAGTTTGCCAATGACCATCTGGATGATCCAGAGGAGGAATGGGAGAAGGTCATGTGGTCTGATGAGACAAAAATAGAGCTTTTTGGTCTTAACTCCACTCGCTGGGTTTGGAGGAAGAAGAAGGATGAGTACAACCCCAAGAACACCATCCCAACTGTGAAGCATGGAGGTGGAAACATCATTCTTTGGGGATGCTTTTCTGCAAAGGGGACAGGACGACTGCACCATATCGAGGGGAGGATGGAGGGGGCCATGTATCGCGAGATCTTGGCCAACAACCTCCTCTCAGTAAGAGCGTTGAAGATGGGTCGTGGCTGGGTCTTCTGATGTATCAAATACTTATGTCATACAATAAAATGCTAATTAATTACTTAAAAATCATACAATGTGATTTTCTGGATTTTTGTTTTAGATTCCGTCTCTCACAGTTGAAGTGTACCTATGATAAAAAAATTACAGAACTCTACATGCTTTGTAAGTAGGAAACACGGCCGATTTTGCAGGTTATCAAATACTTGTTCTCCCCACTGTATGTGGTTGTTGAGTCAATTAGACCATGCCTATTTCAATCTTATCTTTCAAAAACAGTTATTTCTGAATATTTAGGCAAGTTAGCTGGCCAACTCCTTGATCCTGCTTTGTAATCTCTTGTAAGATGTGGCCCCTCAATGTAAACCGTGCAAAAGCCAGTGAGTGTAGAGAGGAATAGGATTCTTCCCCTTCCCCTACATATTTTTTAAAATATTTATTTTACATCAAACTCAGCATCAGAACCACAGCTGCCACCCACAGACGCATTCGCTCACACCAACATCTACCTTCCACCCGCAGGTACCAAAAACACACACAGATCCATCACCTTCCCTCCAATCCTCCAGATCTAGGTTGTGTTATTCTCTCTAATGTTAAATCCTGATAAACACATTAGGTATTTTATTTATTTATTAGGGATCCCCATTAGCTGCTGCTAAGGGATCCAAACACATTAAAGCACACATAACAGCACATCATATAACATTATTACACCACTACATAACTACAATACAACATGTATAATACCATCATACAACAATAATACAATGTACGTGTGTGTAGAGTGCGTGTTTATGCGTGTGTCCAGTGGTGTAAAGAACTCAAGTAAAAATACTTTGAAATGCTACTTAAGTAGTTTTTCGTGGTGTCGGTACTATATTATTTATATTTTTAACTATTTTTACTTCACTACATTACAAGAAAATAAAAAACAATGATAATACAAATCTTGAAGTTAGGATTAGCCCATCAATAGCAGAAGAATATAACCTGAATATTGGATGAGTATCCCATACAACAATACTACAATGTACACTACCTTTCAAAAGTTTGGGGCCACTTAGTGAAGAAGCGACTCCGGGATGCTGGCCTTCTAGGCAGAGTTGCAAAGACAAATCCATATCTCAGACTGGCCAATAAAAATAAAAGATTAAGATGGACAAAAGAACACAGACACTGGACAGAGGAAACCTGCCTAGAAGGCCAGCATCCCGGAGTCGCCTCTTCACTGTTGACGTTGAGACCGGTGTTTTGCAGGTACTATTTAATGACGCTGATAGTTGAGGACTTGTGAGGCGTCTTTCTCAAACTAGGCACTCTAATGTACTTGTCCTCGTGCACTGGGGCCTCCTACTCTTTCTATTCTGGTTAGAGACCGTTTGCGCTGTTCTGTGAAGTGAGTAGTACACAGCGTTGTACGAGATCTTCAGTTTCTTGGCAATTTCTCGCATGGAATAGACTGACGAGTTTCAAAAGAAAGGATTTTTTTTCTGGCCATTTTGAGGCTGTCATCGAACCTACAAATGCTGCTGCTCCAGATACTCAACTCGTCTAAAGAAGGCCAGTTTTATTGTTTCTTTAAATCAGAACAACAGTTTTCAGCTGTGCTAACATAATTGCAAAAAGGGTTTTCTAATGATCAATTAGACTTTTAAAATGCTAAACTTGGATTAGCTAACAACATGCCATTGGAACACAGGAGTGATGGTTGCTCATAATGGGTCTCTGTACGCCTATGTAGATATTCCATAAAAAATCTGCCGTTTCCAGCTAAAATAGTCATTTACAACATTAACAATGTCTACGCTGTATTTCTGATCAATTTGATGTTATTTTAATGGACAAAAAATGTGCTTTTCTTTCAAAAACAAGGACATTTCTAAGTGACCCCAAACTTTTGAACAGTAGTGTATGTGTGTGCTAGCGTGTGTATGAGTATGCGTGTGTCCAGTGGTGCAAAGTACTTAAGTAAAAATACATTGAAGTGCTACTTAAGTAGTTTTTTGGGGTCTGTACTTTACTATTTATATTTCCTTGGTAGTTAGGTTGGTCTCTAGACATAACAGGAAAATGTGGGGAAATGATATCAGTGAGGGGATTTTCTTTACTGTCAAGTTACAGGACACATACCACAAATGCAATGGAACCTTATCAATGTAATACAAGAAACTGTTGAAACAAGTGTGTCAAGTCATCCTCACAACATCCTGTAATGGTAAACTCCTTTTTCTGATTTTATATTGTTATATTTTGGCAAGCAATGAAGGATATATCGATTGTGAAGAATTATTCAAACTCAAACATTTGTTCAGTGATAAGGTTAGTGTTAAGTAAGTTGAGTACGTTCTGGCCTCATTTGAAACCAAACCAGTTAATTTGAGTTGACAGGAAGTGGTTTGTAGGTTACTGGTTTGTTTTTCTCTTCATGGTTGTTGGTACATTGAGAGGAAGACTGTCTTGTTAAATGCACGCAGCACAGGTTGTTGCACGATAGTAAATGCACAGGTTGTTACACAATAGTAAAGACAGCTGAAAAGTATTCTAATATTCAAATGACTAGGTCCTTACACTATGTGAAAACACAAGTGTTTGAAAGTAAGACAATTATATATTCTTCTGTCTGTGTAAATATACAAGGTCTCCATAACAGCAAACCTATTGTAATGCTTGGAGCACTGAACAAATAGGCACCCAACACCTCCCCTTTTCTTAGTTGTTTCTGTGAGAACGTTTTCTATCTGAAATTCACATACAGGAATGTGACCTGGCTAGATAAACCTTGAAATACTGACCCTGTGATATCACTGAGAGTGATGTGCTTAGAATAAACAATGGTAATACAAATCTTGAAGTTAGGGTTAGCCTGTCAATAGCAGAAGAATATAACCCGACAACTGGATGAGTATCCATACTATTTATTTATTTTTATTTTACCTTTATTTAACTAGGCAAGATCAGTTAAGAACAAATTCTTATTTTCAATGACTGCCCAGTGGGTTAACTGCCTGTTCAGGGGCAGAACGACAGATTTGTACCTTGTCAGCTCGGGGGTTTGAACTTGCAACCTTACGGTTAATAGTCCAACGCTCTAACCACTAGGCTACCCTGCCGCCCCACTACTCTCAGGGATATTATAGAATATAACCTGACAATTGCATAAACGTATCCAGTAAGGCATATGGACCCAAAAAACTTTTCTCTGCCCCCACCCTCTCTCCCTCTCTCTGCCACTCCCTCTTCCTACCACTCTCTCTCTCTCTCGCTCTTTTCTGCTCTCCTCTGTGATATTTATACTGACATTTCATTGAGACAGCTGAGACATCACTTTGAGTTCCTTGTGCGTGTGTGCCCTAGTCTAACACCACTGTGTGTGGGGCCACTACATCTTACGTTAGTGCGACACCTTTGTAAAAAAAAAAAAAAAAATGGCATACAGCCTGTGGATTGCCCTACTCCTTCTCCCGGTTCTGGTGCACTCTCAAAGTGGAAGAGAATGGGCTGACAACGGTGAGCTGCCTTTTCTCTTGAAGAGTTACTTGAATTCTCTTTAAGAATGATTTACATTCACTGCAATGTTTGTGTCCAAAAATACAGTGCTGGTGCATCATTGAAGGTTATTTCTCACTCCGTACCAAAATGTATCTGGATTCGCTGCTGTTGACCTCATCTAAACTGCTTTAAATATTTCCTTTCCTTTCCCTCCCAGAACCCAGAATACTCTGCACTTCTCATCTAAGTCTGTCGTCACCAAACACCCTAACCTGCTACCTTGATGATGACAACGGGGATGATGAAATAGAGGACGTCAAAGCCATGACTCTTTGGTAATGAACCTTCTAGAAGACCACTGAACATCGGCTATGTTAGTTAGGAGCTTGTACAATACATAGGACATGAATCAAGGGTAGAAGAACTCCACCTTTACTGCGTATACAGATATCCAAATGTGTCAAATCCTCAGCTGGACTAGGAAATGATTCCCTGAATCTGATTTTATGAATATTATGTTTACAGCTACAGCAAGCGCATTGGTGAGCAACGCTGTCTAACAGAGAAGGGGAATAATGTCACATTTACGAACCTGGACACACTGTCACCGTGTAATCTCACCATTCAATTGAAAGGAGGCAGCACATTTTGGAAAACAATCCTCTTGGCAAAAATAAGTAAGTTAAACAACAGGTGTAGACCAACAGTGAAATACTTACTTATGGGTAGTTTTCCAAAAATGCAGAGTTAAGAAAAATATATTTTAAAGAAAAATAATGACAAGAGGAATAAATCCACAATGAGGAACAGTAACTTGGCTATACTCACGGGTACTAGTACCGAGTCAATGTGCAGGGGCATGAGGTCATTGAGGCAGATACTGTATGTTCATACACAGTACCAGTCAAAAGTTTGGACACCTACTCATCAAGGGTTTTCTATTTTCTACATTGTAGAATAATAGTGAAGACATCAAAATCATTCTTGGCATGCATTTAAATTAACAGGTGCACCTTGTTTAAAGTTAATTTGTGGTCCTTCTGTGGCTCAGTTGGTAGAGCATGGCGCTTGTAACGCCAGGGTAGTGGGTTCGATTCCCGGGACCACCCATACGTAGAATGTATGCACACATGACTGTAAGTCGCTTTGGATAAAAGCGTCAGCTAAATGGCATATATTATTATTATTATATTATAATTTGTGGAATTTCTTCCCTTCTTAATGCTTTTGAGCCAATCAGTTGTGTTGTGACAAGGTAGAGGTGGAATACAGAAGATAGCCCTATTTGTTAAAAGAACAAGTCCATATTATGGCAAGAATATCTCAAATAAGCCAAGAGAAATCGACAGTCCATCATTACTTTTAGACATGAAGGTCAGTCAATCAGGAAAATTTCACCAACTTTGAAGGTTTCTTCAAGTGCAGTCTCAAAAACCATCAAGCTCTATGATGAAACTGGCTCTCATGAGGACCACCACAGAAAAGGAAGACCCAGAGATACCTCTGCTGCAGAGGATAAGTTCAGTAGAGTTACCAGCCTCAGAAATTGCAGCACAATTAAATGCTTCACAGAGTTACAAAGTAACAGACACATCTCAACATCAACTATTCAGAGGAGACTGCGTGAATCAAGCCTTCATGGTCGAATTGCTGCAAAGAAACCACAACGAAAGGACACCAATAAGAAGAAGAGACTTGCTTGGGCCAGGAAACACGACCAATGGACATTAGACCGGTGGAAATCTGTCCTTTGGTCTGATGAGTCCAAATTTGAGATTTTTGGTTCCAACCACCGTGTCCTTGTGAGATGCAAAGAAGGTGAACGGATAATCTCTGCATGTGTAGTTCCCACCGTGAAGCATGGAGGAGGAGATGTGATGGTGTGGGGGTGCTTTGCTAGTGACACTGTCAGTGATATATTTAGAATTCAAGGCACACAAGGCACACAGAAAGGTTACCACAGCATTCTGCAGCGATACGCCATCTCATCGGTTTTGTGCTGAGTGGGACTATCATTTGTTTTTCAAACAATGACCCAAAACACACCTCTAGGCTGTGGGAGGGCTATTTGTCCAAGAAGGAGAGTGATGGTGCTGTATCAGATGACCTAGCCTCCACAATCACCCGACCTCAACCCAATTGAGATGGTTTGGGATGAGTTGGACCGCAGAGTGAAGGAAAAGCAGCCAACAAGTGCTCAGCATATGTGGTAACTCCTTCAAGACTGTTGGAAAAGCATTCCTCATGAAGCTGAGAAAATGCCAAGAGTGTACAAAGCTGTCATCAAGGCAAAGGGTGGCTACATTGAAGAATCTGAAATATAAAATATATTTTGATTTGTTTAACACTTTTTTGGTTACTACATGATTTCTTATTTATTATTTCATAGTTTTGATGTGTTCACTATTATTCTACAATATAGAAAATTGGTATAAATAAAGAAAAACAATTGAATGAGTAGGTGTGTCCAAACTTTTGACTGGTATTGTAGGTAGGGATAAAGTGACTAGGCAACATAGATAATAAACAGTACCAGCAACGTATGTGATGAGTCAAAAGAGTTAGTGAAAAAAGTGTCAATGCAAATAGTCCGGGTAGCTATTGGTCATCTTTAGTTTTAATTTTTTTTACCCCAATATCGGGATATCCAATTGGTAGTTACAGTCTTGTCCTATAGCTGCAACTCCCGTATGGACTCGGGAGAGATGAAGGTCGAGAGCGTGCATCAGCGTGCATGCGCCCAGGCCGCTATAGAGCGATGGGACAAGGACATCCCGGGCGGCCAAACCCTCCCCTAACCCGGACGCCAATTGTGCGCCGCCTCATGGGTCTACCGATCGCGCCCGACTGCGACACAGCCAGGGATCGAACCCTCGGTCTGTAGTGACGCCTCAAGCACTGCAATACAGTGCCTTAGACCGCTGTTCCACTCGGGAGGCCTAGTGGTTATCTTTTTAACTAATTACTTAGCAGTCTCATGGCTTGGAGGTAGAAGCTATTCAGGGTCCTGTTGGTTCCAGACTTGGTGCATCGGTACTGTTTGCCATGCGGTAGTAGAGAGAACAGTCTATGACTTGGATGGCTGGAGTCGGACAATTTTTAAGGCCTACCTCTGACACCACCTGCTATGGAGGTCTTGGATGGCAGAGAGCTCGGCCTCAGGGATGTACTGGGCCGTACGCACTACCCTCTGTAGCGCCTTGCGGTCAGATGCCAAGCAGTTGCCATGCCAAGCTGTGATGCAGCCAGTCAAGATGCTCTCAATGGTGCAGCTGTATAATATCTTCTTGAGGATCCGAGGGCCCATGTCAAATCTTTTCAGCTTCCTGAGTGGGAAAAGGCGTTGTCGTGCCCTCTTCATGACTGTGTTGGTGTGTGTGGACCATGATCATTTCTTAGTGATGTGGACACCGAGGAACTTTAAGCTCTCGACCTGCTCCACTGCAGCCCTGTCGATGTGGATGGGGGCGTGCTCGGCCCTCTGTTTCTGTAATCCGATATCAGCATCTTTGACATTGAGGAAGAGGTTGTTGTCCTGGCACCACACTGCCAGGTATCTGACCTCCTCCCTATAGTCTCCTCGTCATCGGTTATCAGGCCTATCACCGCAGTCATGGGTGAACAGGGAGTACAGGAGGGGACTAAGCACACACGAGGGGCCCCCGTGTTGAGGGTCAGCGTGGCGGATGTGTTGTTGCCTACCCTCATTTCAAGGCTACAGATGTGAGCACTATGGGGCAATAGTCATTTAGGCAGTTTACCTTGGTAGTCTTGGGCACAGGGACTATGGTGGTCTGCTTGAAACTTGTAGGTATTACAGAGTGGGTCAGGGAGAGGTTGAAAATATCAGTGAAGACACTGTGGTTTGAATTACAGTTTTTACATGACATCTTCCATCAATTGATAGTCCTTAGTTGTCTCCATCAATTGCCCTTAACACTTATCCTCTGTTTCTTGTTCATCTTTATGATTTAGTTAAACCCATGAGTCCTTGGGTGGTGAATGTCACATTTCTGGGGAGCTCCAACCGGGCTCTTATTTACATTGGGAATCCATACCTAAACGATTACCTGAAAGCCCGCAATCAACTGTTCCAATTTCACATCTGGAGTGTCAAAAATACTCTGGTACAGTAGCCAAAAGCCTATTTTCTTGGATTTTTGGATGCAAACGCTTAACTATATGATATATTTGTCACTTTAATTCCGACATAATAATTATTTCGCAACACTGTAGTTACTCTGTGTAGTACAGTATATTCTATGAACACAATTTCTGTCTTGTTCTTCTTTTACGGTGTCCCCTGTTCATAGTTTCATAGCATAACCTATCAGCCTCTGATCATCGAGGGGGACGAGTACCTCCATAAGAACACAGAGTATCACGTCAAGGTTCGAGCCAAGCCAAATGGGGGGTACTTTGAAGGGAGCTGGAGTGAATGGAGTGTCCCTCTCAGTTTCAGAACAGACGAAGGTAAAACAAATTAAAGACTTAGGTGTCTTAAAAGTATAGTATGATATCGAGACTGTGCAGTTGGAAGTGATAGAGGGTAGAGGAAATGGGAGTCACATGCATCGTCTCTGCTCTCGTTCTCTCTCCCCTCCCCTACAGAGACAGATGTCCAGATGCTGTCCTACTCACTCATCGTGGCCATTTTTGCTCTGCTTCTGGTCACCTTGGCAGTTAGTATTTTCTGGAGAATACAGTGAGTATTAAATTAGTCTCATTTTCCTCTGCAAATCATCTTTGTGTGTGTGCGCGCGCGTGTGTGTCAAATCAAATGTGATGTCACATGCGCCGAATACAACATTAGAGTGAAATACTTACAAGCCCTTAACCAACAATGCAGTTAAGAAAATACCTACAAAAAAGTAAGAGATAAGAATAACAAATCATTAAAGGGCAGCAGTAAATAGCAATAGTGGGGCTACATACAGGGGGTATCGGTACAGAGTCAATGTGCGGGGGCACCGGTGTCGAGGTAATTGAGGTAATATATACATATAGGTATAGTTATATATAGTTATTCAAGTGACTATACATAAATAATAAAAGAGAGTAGCAGCAGCACAGAAAGGGGGGGTGCAAATAGTCTGGGTAGCTATTTGATTAGCCACTTGTCGTGCGGTAGCAGAGAGAACAGTCTATGACTAAGGTGGCTGGAGTCTTTGACCATTTTTAGGGCCTTCCTCTGACACCGCCTGGTATAGAGGTCCTGGATGGTAGGAAGCTTGGCCCCGGTGATGTACTGGGCTGTACGCACTATCCTCTGTAGTGCCTTGCAGTCGGAGGCTGAGCAGTTGCCATACCAGGCAGTGATGCAACGAGTCAGGATGCTCTCGATGGTGCAGCAATAAAACCTTTTGAGGATCTGAGAATCTATGCCAAATATTTTCAGTCTCCTGAGGGGGAATAGGTTTTGTTGGGCCCTCTTCATGACTGTGTTTGTGTGCTTGGACAATGTTAGTTTGTTGGTGATGTGGACGCCAAGAAACTTGAAGCTCTCAACCTGCTCCACTAGAGCTCCGTCGATGACAATGGGGGCGTGCTCAGTCCTCCTTTTCCTGTCAGGTCAGGTCTCTGACCTTCTCCGTATAGGCTGTCTCATCGTTGTCGGTGATCAGGCCTACCACTGTTGTGTCATCGGCAAACTTAATGATGGTGTTGGAGTCGTGCCAGGATGTGCAGTCATGAGTGAAATGGAAGTACAGAAGGGGAGCACGCACCCGAGGGGCCTCGGTGTTGAGGATCGGCTGTCGTCAATGAATAGCATTCTCACATAGGTGTTCCTTTTATCCGGGTGTGAAAGGGCAGTGTGAAGTGCAATAGAGATTGCATCATCTGTGGATCTGTTGGTGCAGTATGCAAATTGGAGTGGGTCTAGGGTTTCTAGGATAATGGTGTTGATGTGAGCCATGACCAGCCTTTCAAAGCATTTCATGGCTACAGACATGAGTGCTACGGGTCGGTAGTCATTTAGGCAGGTTACCTTAGTGTTCTTGGGCACAGGGACTATGGTGGTCTGCTTGAAACATGTTGGTATTACAGACTCAGACAGGGAGAGGTTGAAAATGTCAATGAAGACACTTGCCAGTTGGTCAGCGCATGCTTGGAGTACACGTCCTGGTAATCCGTCTGGCCCTGCGGCCTTGTGAATGTTGACCTGTTTAAAGGTCTTACTCACATCGGCTGCGGAGAGCGTGATCACACAGTCGTCTGGAACAGCTGATGCTCTCATGCATGTTTCAGTGTTACTTGCCTCGAAGTGTGCATTGAAGTTATTTAGCTCATCTGGTAGGCTCGTGTCACTGGGCAGCTTGCAGCTGTGCTTCCCTTTGTAGTTTGTAATAGTTTGCAAGCCCTGCCACATCCGACGAGCATCGGAGCCGGTGTAGTACAATTCGATCTTAGTCCTATACTGACGCTTTGCCTGTTTGATGGTTCGTCAGAGGGCATAGCGGGATTTCATGTAAGCTTCCCGGTTAGAGTCCCGCTCCTTGAAAGCAGCAGCTCTACCCTTTAGCTCAGTGCAAATGTTGCCTGTAATCCATGGCTTCTGGTTGGGGTATGTACGTACAGTCACTGTGGGGACGACGTCATTGATGCACTTATTGATAAAGCCTGTGACTGATGTGGTGTACTCCTCAATGCCATCGAAAGAATCCCGGAAAACATATTCCAGTCTGTGCTAGTAAAACAGTCCTGTAGTTTAGCATCTGCTTCATCTGACCACCTTTTTATTGACTGAGTCACTGGTGCCTCCTGCTTTCATTTTAGCTTGTAAGCAGGAATCAGGAGGATAGAATTATGGTCAGATTTGCCAAATGGAGGGCGAGGGAGAGCTTTTTACGCGTCTCGGTGTGTGGAGTAAAGGTGTTTTTTTTCTATTGTTTTCTTCCCCCTCTGGTTGCACATTTAACATGCTGATAAAAATGAGGTAAAACTGATTTAAGTTTCCCTGCATTAAACTCCCCGGCCAGTAGGAGTGCCGCCTCTGGATGAGCGCTTCCCTGTTTGTTTATGTCGGTATACAGCTCATTGAGTGCAGTTTTAGTGCCAGCATCGGTCTGTGGTGGTATGTAGTCATTTACGAAAATCACAGATGAAAACTCTCTAGGTAGATAGTGTGGTCTACAGCTAATCATGATATACTTTGCCACAGGTGAGCAAAACCTTGAGACTTCCTTAGATATCGTGCACCAGCTGTTGTTTACATATATGCATAGGCCCCCGCCCCGTGTCTTACTAGTAGCTTCTGTTCTATCCTGCCGATAAAGTGTATAACCCGCCAGCTGTATGTTATTAAATGTCGTCGTTCAGCCACGACTCGGTGAAACATAAGATATTACAGTTTTTGATGTCCTGTTGGTAGGAAATACGTGTTTTCAGTTCGTCCCATTTATTTTCCAGGGATTGAACGTTAGCTAGCAGGACGGATGGTAAAGGCAGATCGTTGCCTGATCCTCACAAGGCACCCTGATCTCTTTACGCAAATCTTTGTTACCTTCTCGAGCGAATGACGGAGATGAGGGTCCGTTAGAGTGTTTGTAGTATATCCTTCCCGTCCGGCTCAATAAAGAAAAACTCTTTGTCCAATTCGAGGTGAGTAATCACTGTTCTGATGTCCTGAAGCCCTTTTTTGGTCATAAGAGATGGTAGCAGCAACATTATGTACAAAACAAGTTACGAACATGTGAAAAAACAAACAACAAAGCATGGTTGGTTAAGTACCGATAAGACGGCAGCCATCCCCTCCGGCATGTATGTGTGTGTGTGTGTGTGTGTGTGTGTGCATGTCCTCCACTCTCATGTCTCTCTTTCCTCACAGAATACATTCCTTCATATGGCCAAGCATTCCACATCCCAAACACACACTTCTCCAGATCGTCCAGACGTACGAGCCAATGAAGGTACACTATACAGTGCATTCTAAAAGTATTCTGACCCATTGACTTTTTCCACATTTTGTTACGTTACAGCCTTATAAAAAAAAATATATGTTTCCTCATCAATCTACACACAATACCCCATAATGACAAAGCATACTAAAATATTACATTTACATAAGTATTCAGACCTTTTACTCAGTACTTTGTTGAAGAACCTCTGGTAGCGATGACAGCCCCAAGTGTTGATGCTACAAGCTTGGCACACCTGTATTTGGGGAGTTTCTCCCATTCTTCTCTGCAGATCCTCTCAAGCTCTGTCAGGTTAGACGGGGAGCATCGCTGCAAAGCTATTTTCAGGTCTCTCCAGAGATGTTCGATCGGGTTCACGTCCGTGCTCTGTCTGGGACACTCAAGGATATTCAGAGAGTTGTCCTGAAGCCATTCCTGCGTTGTCTTGACTGTGTGCATAGGGTCGTTGTCCTGTTGGAAGGTGAACCTTCGCCCTCAGTCTGAGGTCCTGTACACTCTGGAGCAGGTTTTCATCAAGGATCTCCCTTTAGTTTGCTCCCTTCATCTTTCCCTGCAGCTGAAAAACATTCACACAGCATGATGCTGCAACCACCACGCTTCACCGTAGGGATGGTGCCAGGTTTCCTCCAGATGTGACGCTTGGCATTCAGGCCAAAGAGTTCAATCTTGGTTCCATCAGACCAGAGAATCTTGCTTCTCATAGTCAGAGTCTTTTAGGTGCCTTTTGGCAAACTCTAAGAGGGCTGCCATGTGCCTTTTACTGAGGAGTGGCTTAAGTCTGGCCACTACCATAAAGGCCTGATTGGTGGAGTGCTCAGGGATGATTGTCCTTCTGGGAGATGGAGCTCTGTCACAGATGGAGCTCTGTCAGAGTGACCATTGGGTTCTTGGTCTCCTCACTGACCAAGGCCCTTCTCCCTCCGTTGCTCAGTTTGGCCGGGCGGCCAGCTCTAGGAAGAGTCTTGGTGGTTCCAAACTTCTTCCGTTTAAGAATGGAGGCCATTGTGTTCTTGGGGACCTTCAATGCTGCAGAAGGTTTTTGCTACCTTTCTCAAGATCTGTGCCTTGACACAATCCTGTCTTGGAGCTTGAGGGCCAATTCCTTCAACCTCGTGGCTTGGTTTTTGCTCAGACATGCACTGTCAACTGTGGGACCTTATAGACAGGTGTGTACCTTTCCAAATCATGCACAATCGATTGGAGTCCACCTGTGGTAAATTCAATCAAGTCATAGAAACATCTCAAGGATGATCAATGGAAACAGGATGCACCTGAGCTCAATTTCAAGTCTTATATCAAAGGGTATGAATACTTATGTAAATAAGGTATATAAATAAATTAGCAACATTTTCTATAAACCTGTTTTCTGTTTCTCATTATGGGGTATTGTGTGTAGATGAGGGAAAAAACAATACATCTATTTTTGAATAAGGCTCTAACGTAACAAAATGTAAAAAAAAAGGGGTCTGAATACTTTCCAAATGCACTCTACATACAAAAGTATGTGGACACCTATTCAAATTAGTGGATTCGGCTATTTCAGCCACACCCGTTGCTGACACGTGTATAAAATCCAGCACACCGCCATGCAATATCCATAGACAAACATTGGCAGTATAATGGCCTTACTGAAGAGCTTAGTGACTGACTTTCAACGTGGCATCGTCATGGGATGTCACCTTTCCAACAAGTCAGTTCATGAACACAAAGTGGGCCACACAAACTCATAGAATGGAATAGCCGAGTGCTAAGCCGCATTGCAAGCACTTACAAGCACAATAACTCAAAAGCACAAGAACTGTTCATCGAGAGCTTCATGAAATGGGTTTCCATGGCCAATCAGCCGCACACAAACCTAAGATTACCACTCGCAATGCCAAGCGTCGACTGGAGTGATGTAAAGCTTGCCGCCATTGGACTCTGGAGCAGTGGAAACGTTCTCTGGAGTGATGAATCATGCTTCACCATCTGGCAGCCCGACGGACAAATCTGGGTTTGACGGATGCCAGGAGAACACTACCTTCCCGAATGCATAGTGCCAACTGTAGAGTTTGGTGGAGGAGGAATAATGGTCTGGGGCTGGTTTTTAATGGTCCGGTTAGGCCCCTTAGTTCCAATGACGGGAAATCTTAACGCTACAGCATACAATACTATTCTAGACTATTCTGTGCTTCCAACTTTGTGGCAACAGTTTGAGGAAGGGCCTTTCCTATTGCAGCATGACAATGCCCCCATGCATTAAGTAAGTTCCATTCATAAATGGTTTGTCGAGATTGGTGTGGAAGAACTTGACTGGCCTGCAGAGCCCTGACCTCAACCCTATCGAACACCTTTGGAATGAATTGGAACGCCGACTGTGAGCCAGGCCTAATCGCCAAACATCAGTGCCCGACCTCAATAATACTCTTGTGGCTGAATGGAAGCAGGTCCCCGCTGCAATGTTCCAACATCTAGTGGGAAGCCTTCCCAGAAGAGTGGAGGCTGTTATAGCAGCAAAGGAGGGACGAACTCCATACTAATGCCCATGATTTTTGAATAAGATGTTCAACAATCAGGTGTCCACATATACTTTTTGTTATGTAGTGTAAGTCCTCTGATATGCACTAGATTGGGAACAATAATGTCCATAA
This sequence comes from Oncorhynchus keta, assembly GCF_023373465.1. Classification (NCBI taxonomy): domain Eukaryota; kingdom Metazoa; phylum Chordata; class Actinopteri; order Salmoniformes; family Salmonidae; genus Oncorhynchus; species Oncorhynchus keta. Next base: position 38,711,227 of record NC_068429.1, read on the forward strand.
TGAGTTAGAAGGATATTGGTTTATCCTGTCTCTTTCCTGTGACCCAGCAGGGCCAACCTCTGAGCTTTAACCCCGAGGTGTTCAGTGACCTCAAGATCCAGCTGGTGGAGCTGGACGAGGAGCAGCACGTTACTGCCCAAACCCTTGACTCTAACGCCCATCACCTCACTGAGGTCAAAGATCAATACCTCATTCAGGAGTGTGATGGGGAAACGAAGTCCTGCCATAGCACCAGTAGTGGAGGTTCGGAGGCCATACTGTTGAGGTGTGAGTCCCCAGGAGAGCACCCCAACTTTGGGGCTGGGAGCAGTGGCTCCACCATGGGTATCCTGGACCTGAAGAGTGACACAGAGAGTGTGGAGACAGACGACAGTGATGGTAACATTGGTCCTGAGGGGCTAGTCGCTACCCAGCAAGGAGACAAAGGTGAGGTGTATGTCACCATGTCTAGTTTCTATCAGATCCAGTGAGAGATGTAGAGAGAAAGAGCTTATTCAAGGTTATAGCTTCTCATTACATTCTTACGCTGAGCTCTGAGCGACTTTGTTAACGGCTGCTTTCATTTGAAGTCTATTTGATCCACCGTGACTCAAACTGACTCCCAGTATCACAAGAGACTAGCAGAACTCAATGCACATGTTATTTACAAATGATAGGAGACATCCTCATTATTATCCTCATTACATTTCTTAGGTCTTGTGTTATTAATCTGTTGGAAGTTGCAAACTTGACTTGACTAACTTGAAATACAAAGCTTTCCCTCATTTATACATTATTTTTGCATTTGCACTTCTTCCCATTCTGTATGTTATACTGAGGATAGTATAGTGAGGAGCCACGGTGATATCCTGGCCTAATATTATTATAATACACACTGCTGCTTCTTATGGCCTTGACAAAGATACTCTTTACTTTACCATGACAACAGCTGCAAAGTAAACCTAGAATGTATCATTCAATTCCTCAGGGTTTGAACCCTTCTACACATTTGTATACATAAACATGGAAATAAGGTTTGATTAATTTATCTGTCTAATGTTTGTCACGTTTTTTTTCCTTCTTTTTTGCACATACATGATTGTATTTCCTGCAGTTACCAGTACGTAGTTTTTTTTACTTTGAATGTATTATACTATTACTATGCACTATCATGCATTCGTTTTCAATGCAGAATGCTTGAACATTTTGTTGAGCACGTTATGGGAGACATAGCATTAGACAGTCTTCAGCTTCACCGTATTACAGTTTTTAAAATTTGAATATTTTACTCTGACAAATGTGACAGCATTTCCTGTATAAAAATCACCGTTGTTGAATTTTGTTTAAAACATTTTATTAAAACAGATCAAATGTGTATGCATAATAAATAAATAAAAAGTATAATTTCTTCTGCTCTCATCCCCTGAAATGACTGTACTTTGATGTATCATTCATGTTGTATCTGCTCAACCAATCTGAATGTAAGGGGATCTCTATGGTTTTCCTGTGTCTTTATAAAGTTGTACTCCAACATTGACGCCTCAATCACAATCTGGCACACCAGAAGTACATTCATTTACAAAGGAATGCTGCTTTTGCTTTGCAGCATTGCGTTGCAGAGGCAGTTGCAGTGCATTCTGTGTAATGCATAACATGGTATGGTATATACATGCGTTCAGTTTAGTTGGGTAGCGATGCAAAACGGTATGTAATGACGCTGCCGGTCTGATAGAGGCGTCAGACTGTGGACTACAGTTTTCTACAATACATATACAGTGGGGCAAAAAAGTATTTAGTCAGCCAAACGACAGATTTGTACCCTGTCAGCTCGGGGGTTTGAAATGGCAACCTTCTAGTTGCTAGTCCACCGCTCTAACCACTAGGCTACCCTGCCCCCCAGCTAACAATTTTCACAACAATACACACAAATCTAAAAGTAAAATAATAGAATTAGGAAATATATAAACATTAGGACGAGCAATGTCGGAGTGGCATTGACTAAAATACAGTAGTATAGAATAAAGTATATACATATGAGTTGAGTAAAGCAGTATGAAAACATTAAAGGGACTGGTGTTCCATTATTAAAGTGGCCAGTGATTCCATGTCTATGTACAGTGGGGCAAAAAAGTATTTAGTCAGCCACCAATTGTGCAAGTTCTCCCACTAAAAAAAGATGAGGTCTGTAATTTTCATCATAGGTACACTTCAACTATGACAGACAAAATGAGAAAAAAAATCCAGAAAATCACATTGTAGGATTTTTAATGAATTTATTTGCAAATTATGGTGGAAAATAAGTATTTGGTTAATAATAAAAGTTTCTCAATACTTTGTTATATACCCTTTGTTAGCAATGACAGAGGTCAAACGTTTTCTGTAAGTCTTCACAAGGTTTTCACACACTATTGCTGGTATTTTGGCCCATTCCTCCATGCAGATCTCCTCTAGAGCAGTGATGTTTTGGGGCTGTTGCTGGGCAACACGGACTTTCAACTCCCTCTAAAGATTTTCTATGAGGTTGAGATCTGGAGACTGGCTAGGCCACTCCAGGACCTTGAATTGCTTCTTACGAAGCCACTCCTCCGTTGCCCGGGCGGCGTGTTTGGGATCATTGTCAAGCTGAAAGACCCAGCCACGTTTCATCTTCAATGCCCTTGCTGATGGAAGGAGGTTTTCACTCAAAATCTCATGATACATGGCCCCATTCATTCTTTCCTTTACACGGATTAGTCGTCCTGGTCCCTTTGCAGAAAAACAGCCCCAAAGCATGACGTTTCCACCCCCATGCTTCACAGTAGGTATGGTGTTCTTTGGATGCAACTCAGCATTCTTTGTCCTCCAAACACAATGAGTTGAGTTTCATCTGACCATATAACATTTTCCCAATCTTCTTCTGGATCATCCAAATGCTCTCTAGCAAACTTCAGACGGGCCTGGACATGTACTGACTTAAGCAGGGGGACACGTCTGGCACTGCAGGATTTGAGTCCCTGGCGGCGTAGTGTGTTACTGGTGGAAGGCTTTGTTACTTTGGTCCCAGCTCTCTGCAGGTCATTCACTAGGTCCCCCTGTGTGATTCTGTGATTTTCTGTGCTCACCGTTCTTGTGATTATTTTGACCCCACAGGGTGAGATCTTGCGTGGAGCCCCAGATCGAGGGAGATTATCAGTGGTCTTGTATGTCTTCAATTTCCTAATAATTGCTCCCACAGTTGATTTCTTCAAACCAAGCTGCTTGCCTATTGCAGATTCAGTCTTCCCAGCCTGGTGCAGGTCTACAATTTTGTTTCTGGTGTCCTTTGACAGCTCTTTGGTCTTGGCCATAGTAGAGTTTGGAGTGTGACTGTTTGAGGTTGTGGACAGGTGTCTTTTATACTTATAACAAGTTCAAACAGGTGCCAATAATACAGGTAACGTGTGGAGGACAGAGGAGCCTCTTAAAGAAGAAGTTACAGGTCTGTGAGAGCCAGAAATCTTGCTTGTTTGTAGGTGACCAAATACTTATTTTCCACCATAATTTGCAAATAAATTCATTCAAAATCCTATAATGTCCTACAATGTGATTTTGTCTGTCATAGTTGAAGTGTACCTATGATGAAAATTACAGGCCCGTCTCATCTTTTTAAGTGGGAGAACTTGCACAATTAGTGGCTGACTAAATACTTTTTTGCTCCACTGTATAGCTAGATGTCGTTAGTTAGCTTGTGGAGAGTGACTAATTGAAATACATATTTTAACATTGCACAAAATATGGACAAGTCATTCATAACTATTTGCATATCATTGGAAAATTATAAATATTAGTTTGTCAACATGATTTCCATAACAAAATATTAGTTTAAGAAAGCACCTTGAAGAACTGTCCATTAAAAATCATTATCATAAATGTATCAGCTTAAAACTCATAATTTCCATGCATTTTTCATCATGAGAATGAAATAGACATCACTATCGATGGAGGCGCTGACTCCGCAGTAGTAGTTGAGAAACTCCTCCTTGGTGACCTGCAGAAGGGGAGGAAGTGACAGACAGAGCTTACTGAACCAGCCTATACCATCAGTGTCAGATAAAGAAAGAAAACCCACATTGCACTGATAAGGAGGACTGGAACACCAAAGAGGTGAAAGGGAAAGACAAGGTTGTGTGAGAGCTGAGGGTGTCACCCTTTTGCTACCCTCATTTGCATTGCGCCCCCCCCCCCCTCCCCTTCCGTTAGTTAAGTTTCCAGGCACTTTTCATCATGATAATAAAGTAGATACACGTATCAATGGGGGCACTCGCACCTGCATAGGAATTCATAAACTCCTCGTGTGACCAAATGTGTTCCAGAAATAAGAAAGGATGATCAACAAGAACAAGTTTGTAGCTTTTATGATAACAACCGTTTAAGATGGTTTCATAGATAAGCAGTAAATGTCAGGAGTCTAAGAAAGGTGTCTCATAATCATCCATTCACCTCAGCTGCCAAACTAACCCTGATTCAGATGACCATCTTATCCATGCTAGATTACAGAGACATAATTTATAGAACGGCAGGTAAGGGTGCTCTCGAGCGGCTAGATGTTCCTTACCATTCGGCCATCAGATTTGCCACCAATGCTCCTTATAGGACACATCGCTGCACTCTATACTCCTCTGTAAACTGGTCCTCTCTGTATACCCGTCGCAAGACCCACTGGTTGATGCTTATTTATAAAACCCTGTTAGGCCTCACTCCCCAAATCGGAGATATCTACTGCAGCCCTCATCCTCCACCCGTTCTGCCAGTCACATTCTGCTAAAGGTCCCCAAAGCACACACATCCCTGGATTGCTCCTCTTTTCAGTTCGTTGCAGCTAGTGACTGGAACGAGCTGCAACAAACACTCAAACCGGATAGTTTTATCTCAATCTCTTCATTCAAAGACTCAATCATGTACACATCTTACTGACAGCTGTGGTTTCTTGCGTGATGTATTGTTGTCTCTACCTTCTTGCCCTTTGTGCTGCTGTCTGTGCCCAATAATATTTGTACCATATTTTGTGCTGCTACCATGTTGTTGTCATGTTGAGTTGCTACCATGCTGTGTTGTCATGTGTTGCTGCCTTGCTATGTTGTTGTCTTAGGTCTCTCTTTATGTAGTGTTGTGGTGTCTCTCTTGTCGTGATGTGCGTTTTGTCCTATATTATCATTTTTAATTGCAGGCCCCGTCCCCGCAGGAGGCCTTTTGCCTTTTGGTAGGCCATTGTAAATAAGAATTTGTTCTTGACTGACCTTTCTAGTTAAATAAAGCTTAGATCAGAAAATCTAGAATCTCATTCATATCTGACTGAATAATGTACAGGCTGTAAGTTGAGCAGTATAGGTGTACACTACATTAGAGGTGGATGATGGTGAGACCATTTTTACCTCTACCCAACGTTGTCATCAGTATTACCTGTCCATCCTTGTCGTAAGGAGAGTCGAAGCTGTCCAGGAATTTGCGGAATACTTGCTCCTCTGTCCATTCCCCGTTTTGATATTTGGGGTGGTACTTGACATTGTAAACCCCTCTTAGATCTTCAATAGTAATCACCCCGTCATTAGTCTTATCCACCTTCCTAAAGGCCTGCGTGATCACCTCCTTCCTGGCATTGGACATTGGAGGCTGCAGGCAAAAATAATGCGCAAAGTTTACAAAAGGCATACTGTAAGTGTGATCACATTTCAACAGTTACCATGTACTTCAGAGGCTCACCCCTACCACTGATATTTACCCTGAGAGTGAGGAGAAATTCATCGAAGTCGATGAATCCACTGTTGTCCCGGTCAAAACGCTGAAACATTGCCACGGCTTCCTCTTTCTCGATGAGGACACCATAGTCATTAAGGCCCTTGATAAACTCCTTCATATCTAACGTACGGTTATTGTCATCATCCATTATCTTGAATGTTCTGACAGATAATTAAACAATTGAAGAAGAAAAAATATATAAATACTTGGCTGTTGAAGAAAATCAGACGGTATTTCTTGGAGTTTACATTACTGAAACAATCCTTGCATTTTATAAACTAATCAAGAGAGGTCCTTAGACTAATTCAGACTACTTTACAGGCTTGACTAGTGACATATTTGATACAGCTGGCCTGTTAATCACTACTGCAACAAACATTTGTCATTCTGCCCCTGAACAAGGCAGTTAACCCACTGTTCCTAGGCCGTCATTGAAAATAAGATTTTGTTCTTAACTGACTTGCCTAGTTAAATAAAAGGTCAAATAAAATAAAACTATTCATTTGATGTTGATGACCTCTTGGGCAACAGTTGATATAGAACTATTTACTCTGCCCATCACATAAAAGTATACTGTCCTTTCTCTCACCTGCCCAGACCCTTGATGCCAGAAGAGCCTCTTGCAAGACACTGCAACCTCAAGCTTTCCACAGGGTCTGTGCACACAGACAGCTGTTTTTTGGCGTTCACTGCCATCTCCCGATCATGTCGTGACGTCCCCGCCATGATACCTGCTGCCGGGAAAGCATTTGCATAACTGATTTCAAAGCGTTCAGTTCGATTTGATACAGAAAACATTCCATTTTCGATGACGCCTAGTACAGTATTTGAGAGACGGTGACAATGATAAATGAAACGTAAAGCTAGAGCTATGTGATAGCTATGTGACAAAAAGGGCGTAGTGGGGAAACGAACAGGTAGGTAGGTTCAAGTTGTCACCTGGCGCATGCTAGCTGAACGGTCAAACTAGCCTAGCAAATCGTTTGCATTATGACCGTGTTGGAAATAAAGTCTGACTATACATTTAGATATTCTAGCTTCCTAATTACAAATTATTTGGAGTTTGTTTGCTACTTTATCTGTAGATGCGAGCAACTTACCGTGAAAGTTAATATTACAACCTGCAACTGTAAACAACATCAGCAGCGGCCCCTCCCAGTCCCCACCCCTACGCGTTTCCATAGAAATGTGGGCTTGCCTTATCCTCTTCACTGCCCCCTTTGGCCCTTGAGCACAAGTCAGTTTACGGAAAGTGGTGTAAAGTATCTACAAACAAATACTTTGAAGTACTACTTAAATTGTTTTTGGGGGTATCTGTACATATTTTCTTCCTTAAGAAAATATGTACTTTTTTACTCCCATACATTTTCGAAAGGGTAGGCCATACTAAACTTAGCAACAAAAAAACGTCCCTTTTTCAGGACCCTTTCTTTCAAAGATAATTAGTAAAAATCCACATAACTTCACAGATCTTCATTGTAAAGGGTTTAAACACTGTTTCCCATGCTTGTTCAATGAACCATAAACAGTTAATGAACATGCATCTGTGGAAGGTTCATTAAGACACAAACAGCTTACAGACGGTTAGCAATTAAGGTCACAGTTATGAAAACCTAGGACTCTAAAAAGAGGCCTTTCTACTAACTCTGAAAAACACCAAAAGAAAGATGCCCAGGGTCCCTGACCATCTGCGTGAACGTGCCTTGCATGCTGCAATGAGGCATGAGTACTGCAGATGTGGCCAGGGCAATAAACCATAATGCCCATACTGTGAGATGCCTAAGACAGCACTACAGTGAGACAGGACAGACAGCTGATCGTCCTCGCAGTGGCAGACCACGTGTAACAACACCTGTGGGACAGGTACAGGATGGCAACAACAACTGCCCGAGTTACACCAGGAACACACAATCCCTCCATCAGTGATGTAAGGCAGGCCCTCACCAGACATCACCGGCAACAACGTCGCCTATGGGCACAAACCCACCGTCGCTGGACCAGACAGGACTGGCAAAAAGGGCTCTTCACTGATGAGTTGCGGTTTTGTATCACCAGGGGTGATGGTCAGATTTGCGTTTATCGTCAAAGGAATGAGCATGAGAAATGTCCGGGAACTTGCAGGTGCCTTGGTGGAAGAGTGGGGTAACATCTCACAGTAAGAACTGCAAAATCTGGTGCAGTCCATGAGGAGATGCACTGCAGTACTTAATGCAGCTGGTGGCCACACAAGATACTGAATGTTACATTTAGATTTTGACCCCCCCTTTGTTCAGGGACACATTGTTCTATTTCTGTTAGTCACATCTGTGGAACTTGTTCAGTTTATGTCTCAGTTGTTGAATCTTATGTTCATACAAATATTTACACACGTTTGCTGAAAATAAACAGTTGACAGTGAGAGGATGTTTATTTTTTTGCTGAGTTTAGTTACATTTCAAATGCTTAGCCAGGGGAGCAATATGGTCAAATTCACACACCTATCAATATTTTACATTTACATTTTAGTCATTTAGCAGACGCTCTTATCCAGAGACTTACAGTTAGTACATTCACATTAAGATAGCAAGGTGGAACAACCACATCACATTAAGTAGCCTACAGTACATTAATCCTCAATATTACACATTGTCATCCCTACTGCTTCTAATCTGGCAGACTCAAAAACACTCAACTTTTACTCAAGTAGAATTTTAAATGGGCAAGTTTCACTTTTACTTGAGTAATTTTCTATTAAAGTATCTTTACTTTTACTCAAGTATGACAATTGAGTACTTTTTCCACCACTGCTTACGAAGATCATAATAACCTTTTATTATTGAAAAGGTTACTCAAGTGCACCATAGGTGCCCCTTGTCCTGTCTGTAAATTGCCAGTCCTCTCCAAAACAAATACGATATGATAGGAATACATAATTAAGAGGTTTTATTTCATTCCACAACACTTTAGTCTAAATACTACATTTTTAAAAAACCACAGAGGTCCAACACCTGGGTTTAATAAATTATAACATTCCAGCATCAGAGTACATGTGCAAAGAAAATGAAATATACCTGTACATAATATATTTCAAGATACAAAGCAAAAACGTCTTCACCAAAATCATCAGTGTGAGGTTACCCATCTCACTAACACTACAGTATAATTCATTAGGAACTTTCATTAATTTCTTACAGAGATTTTAAGGAGATTAAGGTAAATGGGATTCTAAACAGATGTAGTTCAATTCATTTACAATAAATAGCATGTTGTACATGTGTTGACCTTTTCTGTCTGCTATATTAAAAGAACAATATAAAACAAAACAAAAAAGCAAACAAAATATACAACAGTGCATCATTAACAAAGACATGGAAAGAGACTTTTCTGGTTAAATCTAAAATATTATTTACAGCAGATTACATTGAATTATAATTTAACATGATTTTAGGATAATTGTCTATCTCCTTCAAATATGAATATCATGCATTTAACCTGCATGCTATGGTGTGTGTGTGTGTGTGTGTGTTACATCTGAATTACTCAATCCAACTAGAGCTCGTACAGTAGTTCTTCCATGTTGACACATTGTGCAGTCCGTCTTTTGGGAACCTGCCTTGAAAGATGTTTGGGAATGTACAGTATTTCAGAGATGTAAATGGCCTGTTGCTTTGCTGTACCTGCCAGCAAGACCTCTTGATCAATGTAAGGATAAATATTTAAAAAGTAAGACATTTGAAGGTCACTTGTTTTTGTTGATTGAGCCAAGTAATTAAAACCAAAAATGGAATCATAATTGGGAAAATGTGCATTTGCCATTTTCGTAATGCAGCCGAATAAACACAAATAAAAACATTAAAATGGCACAATGATACCCCAAAAAGACTTCAGTAGATTCTTTAACACCTACAATTCTAAATAGTTTACTAAATGTCCAGCGGTCAATGACACAATATTGCCAATTTTTTTTTTTAAACAGGCCTTTCAACAGAATTTAAACAAATAAATTCTCAAACACAAAAAGTTTAAGGTCATTCTGACATCAGGAATAGAAAAGAGAGTATACATAACAATACATAACAGCTGTATCAGTTGACCTCCAATTGCAACAACATCTCTAGCGTTATGGGCCGAATTCCAACTTGAGTTCCGATTTGCACTAATCTGACATCAATTCCCTTGCACAAATAATGTGAGTTAACAACACACATCTCAAGTTAGTATTCAGCTCTGTGGGCAGTATAAACACCATGCGTGTTAGCTCAGTATGGGCTGGATCACATAGATTATACAAGAAATAGAGGACTGTCTACTGTACACTTGGTTTCTATGGTAGCAGCTTCAGAAACAGTCCCAAGCAACTGTCCATCCTTCCATAAACCAGAAATCATAGAATTCTACAAGACTGACAAGTGACAACACAAGACTAATTCATTGAAACATTGATCATTTGTTCCACTATTTCTATTTTTCTGGCACAGTTAAATAAGTAGGTAGTTAGGAACTTTTAGGAGATAAATATAAACGCATTAAAAAAAGAGATATATACACACACACACACACACACACACACACACACACACACACACTACCATTCAAAGGTTTGGGGTTACTTAGAAATGTGCTTTTCTTTAAAAAACAAGGACATTTTTTGGCCATTAAAATAACATCAAATTGATCAGAAATACAGTGTAGACATTGTCAATGTTGTAAATGACTAATGTAGCTGGAAACGGCAGAATTTTTTCATGGAATATCTACATAGGCGTACAGAGGCCCATTATCAGCAGCCATCACTCATGTGTTCCAATGGCACGCTGTGTCAGCTAATCCAAGTTGATCATTTTAAAATGGCTAATTGAACATTAGAAAACCCTTTTGCAATTATGTTAGCACGTGGAATAGCCTTAATTTCTCAGAACAAGAATACAAAGAGCTTTGTTTCTGGCCATTTTGAGCCTGTAATTGAACTCACAAATGCTGCTGCTCCAGATACTCAACTTGTCTAAAGAAGGCCAGTTGTATTGCTTCTTTAATCAGGACAACAGTTTTTCAGCTGTGCTAACATAATTGCAAAAGGGTTTTCTAATGTTCAATTAGCCATTTTAAAATGCTAAACTTGGATTAGCTAACACAACGTGCCATTGGAACACATTGGCTGCTGATAATGGGCCTCTTGTACGCCTATGAGATATTCCAATAAAAATCTGTCGTTTCCAACTACAATAGTCATTTACAACATTAACAATGTCTACACTCTATTTCTGATCAATTTGATGTTATTTTAATGGACAAAGAAAAAGTGGACATTTCTAAGTGACATTTCTAAGTGACCCCAAACTTTTGAACGGTATTGTATAAGTCTCCCCCTTCCACAATATCCTTCATTAGTGTTAATTACTTATCTTCTCAACAAAAAAAAACAATTCGCTCAACCCGTCAACCAGATTTCTGATGGAAGACACATCCCAGTGGGTATCAAATGAACAGAGGACCTTTAATAGAAATTCATGCACATAAGTAACAAATGAAATAACAAAACGGATTAACAATGATAAGCCCAAATAGGGTACAGGTTCATGCATTCATGACATGATGCACACTGGCTGGCACTGGGAGGACAGCTATCTGCCTAATGGGGAAGTGTATATTAACAGCCACTGGAGTGTTCTGACAGGCGACAAGCTATTGGAAACGAAGGGTAGCAGATACATCAGGCCAACAGTGTAGTGTGAGATAGAGGTCATGTGCTTGCTACATTCACAGAGGTTGAGAGAGCGTCTCTCCTTCGTATGGTCTTCCCTGAAAAGTGGAGGATGAAAATGAACGTGTGGTTCTAGCTTTCCTGTTCCTTCGACTTCCCCTCTCTACTTCTCTCAAACGTCATCAAAGATTCTGCTCCGTGACGAGGACATGGACAGGTACCTGCCTGGTACATGTCTGCAACATGGAGAGGCACAGTGAGCATATTGTATATGTTTAACACACACACACACACACACACACACACACACACACACACACACACACACACACACACACCAGAAAATTATACTAACACACTTAATTATATAAGAGTGGGCACTGGAGGACATATTACCTGGTGGAACCTGATTCAAGAGGGTCGTCTGAAAGGGTCTCTGCATTGAAGTCCAAAGGCTCTGCATCCTGGAGAAGTTCTATAGAGTCTCTCTCTGTTCCTCTGCCAGTCCGAGAGTACTTGGCCTCTGTTGGAGGAACGACAACAGTCAATACCATTTCACTGCCTTCCGCAGTTCAATTCAGATACATGTTAGAAGGGATTTATAAAGAAGATGTGGTGTTGATATCCTCAGTGGCGTTATGATAAGCCATGACTCTACAATAGGAAACAAACCAGTGATTGATTGTTTAACAAAGCAACGTGTAAAACCTAGCCAAACTGTAGAAAAACAAGCACAACGTAATGCAAGCAGGCTCGGCGACCATTCACTCACGTCTAGTGTTAGGGACAGTATCGGAGTAGCTGGTCTCTGTCATTTCAGCTGCTTCATTTCTAATCCTATTCCTGGCGGTGTCTTCCCGGGTGTTACCATAGCGCTCTTTCCACTCCTAGAACACAGGCCTGACGTTACCATCTGGATCTGTTTCTTTGCAAAAAAATAACTACCAACGCACACAATAAAGGGCCATGGGAAATTAAAACTAGGCACTCGCCCTTCGTCGGTTCTCTCCATCCTCAATCCTTTGGAGCTTTCTTTTCTCTGTCAGAAACAGAGAAATCACTAAGTACCGTTGTTCTTGTCGACAACCACACATACACAGAAAACCAAAGCCCCCTCCCTGTCAGAAGGTTTCAATTCAAGTGGTGCCAAACCTCGCCGAATGAGCTCCTTGCCCTCATCGATCAGGTCAGAGGTCATTTCATTGTCTCCCACAAACTGCTGAAAGCCCAGGAGGTTCAGACAGCGGGTGCCCAGGCTAAAGGGTTCATACAGAAACTATGAGGGTCTATCATAAATCAACACTTGTTCTTGCACAGTATGTATGTGCGCTGATAGTCCTTCTGGGTCATTGGAAGAGTACTCCTTGTAGAACAGTAAGTTGATATCATCATGTATCCTAATATTATTGATCTACAAATGCAATTGAATTCCAAAATCTAAACAGCAGACTGGACTCACCTGAAGTAGGTAGCGATGCAGAGCAGCAATATGAGCATGGGGTAATAGATGTAGAAGCCATTAGCTATGAACGATAGGACCCTCATAGAACCCATGATCTGCAAAGGAGTGACATATCATCAACATGAGGAAAAGAACACATCAAGGAATATGTTCAATCACTGTCAGAAGGACGTGCTCGTGTCTTACAGAGGTGTAGGCCGTCTGCTCCTTCTGTTGGTGGGAGATAGCAGAGTCCATGTGGATCAGACCCAGGAAGTTCAGACACAGAGGAGGGGTCAGACGGCAGAACAGCCTAAAGAGCAACAAAGAAGACATTTAACATGAAATCATGTTACATACACATATACCAGGGGAAAAGTAAGGGATAGTATGGTCATTTTCAGTGTAGCTGTCCACATACAGTATAGCTCTGTGCACACATGCACCAAAACCAGAAAAACACACACCACTTTCTGAATGTCAATTTCCTCCATTTCTAACTTATACTGTCTATGATTTCCAGAGAGGTCCTCTCTCTTTGATACTTAGCTATGCAATCAGACCCAAATTCCTCCTCTCACTGCTCTCTACCGCCCAGTCACTTACATGCCACTGAACTGCAGGCTGTAGGCGTCAGTCTGGTGGTGGGAGGCCAGGTAGTAGTAGTTGAACACTCTGATCCGGAACACAGTGGAGTAAACACAGGTGCACAGGAAGAAGATGGTGATGAAGCACGCCATCTAGTGGACAAAACAATAACCATGTGAGAAGACCGACAAGCTCCAACTGAATTATGAATACACAACAGGATGTTGATACTATCAGATACTGGTGTACTACTGTACTAATTGGTGTAACTGCTTTCCGTTGGCGTCTCACCTCAATGTACAAGTAGTTGTAGTCTCTCTCAGCGAGCTGGATGAAGACAGCGAAGAGAGAGAGGACGGGTCGGGTGCTGAAGAAGGTGCACTCAGACCACACCACGGCCACAGAAAACAGAGACAACACCACAGCCAGCAGCCGGTAGAACCAATGTTTCAGCAGGCACTCCCAGTACCACTCTGGAGAAGAACAAACACACAAGGATCTTAAGACGTTCAGAAACATCCCAAATGAGAAGCGGAATGGAAGACTAGACAGGGTAAGACCCATTAGGGAGCCCTGCACCCGACACTGCGAAGAGCATACTGTAGGTGAGTGAACAGTCAGTCAGTTGTAAAGTTGATCCAGAGGGTATGGACATATTCAATCTCTCCCTATCCCAGTCTGCTGTCCCCACATGCTTCAAGATGTCCACCACTGTTCCTGTACCCAACAAAGCAAAAGGTAACTGAACTAAATGGCCCCGTAGCACTCACTTCTGTCATCATGAAGTGCTTTGAGAGACTAGTAAAAGATCATATCACCAACCTGCCACCCTAGACCCACTTCAATTTGCTTACCACCCCAATAGATCCACAGACGATGCAATCGCCATCGTACTGCACTGCCCATTCCCATCTGGACAAGAGGAATACCTATGTAAGAATGCTGTTCATTGACTATAGCTCATCATTCAACACCATAATACCCTCCAAGCTCATCATTAAGCTTGAGGCCCTGGGTCAGAACCCCACCTTGTGCAACTGGGTCCTGGCCAGCCCCAGGTGGTGAAGGGCACCTCCACCTCTTTTGTCCTCGGCAATGGGGCCCAGCGGGGATGCGTGCTCGGCCCCCTCCTGTACTGCCATGATTGCGTGGCCGCGCGCGCCTCCAGCTTGGTCATCAAGTTTGTGGCCGACACGGCAGTGGTGGGACCGCAGTGGAGAATGCGGAGGGCTTCAAGTTCCTCGGCGTAAACATCACTGACACTGAGGTGGTCCACCCGTGCGTACAGTGTGGTTAAGGGGGTGCAGCAGAGCCTCTAACCTCAGGAGGCTGAGGAGATTTTGCTTATCGCCTAAAACCCTCACAAGCTTTTGCAGATGCACAGTTGAGTGCGCCCTGTCGGGCTGTGTCGCCGCCTGATGCGGCGCGACTGCGGGGTTCTCCAGAGGGTGGGTGTTGTCTCCCCAGCGCATCACCGGGGGCGGGCTGTCTGCTCTCCAGGACACCTGCAGCACCGATGTCACAGGAGGGCCAAGGGGATCATCAGGGATGGCAGCCACCCGGGCCACTACCTGTTCACCCGGGGGGTGGAGGGGCAGTAAAGGTGCATTGAAGCTAGAACCGAGAGACTGAGGGACAGGGGCCATCAGACTGTTGAATGGCCATCGCTGGCACATTGGAGGCTGCTGCCCTATATACATAGACTTTAACATCGCTGGCCACTTTAATAGTGGAACACTGGTCACTGATGATGTTTACATATTTTGCATTGCTCATCTCATATGTGTATGCTGTGTTCTTTCCTGTTCTGCTGTATCTTGGTCGGTGCTGCTCTGACATTGCTCGTCCAAATATTTGTATATTCTTGGATCCATTACTTTACTTTAAATTTGAGTGTGTTTTGAAATTGTTGGACATTACTTGTTAGATATTAATGCACTGTTAGAGCGAGAAACACAAGCATTTCGCTACACCCGCAATAACATCTGCTAAACAAGTGTACGTGACCAATACAATTTGATGTGACCCACCTACGGTAGGGGTGTAAAAGTATCGGCTGAGCCAGCTAGTTGGTTCTGTGGAGGGGAAGCTGTGGACAAACTGGTGGGCTGAGCTGGTCTCATTCTTGGCCACGTCCTCCAGGTGCATAGCCTGCTGCAGGAGGATCAGCCACTGGACACGGGTCCGGTTGTGTCTCTGCACTGCGTAAATTACCTGACCATTCACAAAAATAACCACATCAGTCTGATTTAACCACAATTGAATAGAATATAGCTACTGGATATATCAGTACAATAAAGTAAACACAATGAAATACTTAAGTGAAAAGCCCTCAAATATATTTCTTCATTTTACTTGTTTGTGAAGCTTCACCAGGCTCTTCTCACTGGGATAGGTGTTCTGTTTGTCATCAAAGTCCTCATAGTCATCCATGTTTCTGCCCATCTTCTCCTGGTAGTCCACAGGGCACTAAGGGAGAAAACTTGTGTGTTAGGATTAACAAAAGGTGCCCGTCTTTCTCAGGCCACGTCACATTCCTCACTTGTTTAATCCTCACGTTAAGCACACGGAGCGGAGATTGTGTTGGGGCTCCATCTATTCTTCACTAATAATGTGCAAATTGTTTCTTTCCTCATGAAGCTCCTTTAATCTTACCTTTCTAAGAACAGTATCGATGTACTTCCTCAGTGGGTGGTTGTACTTGATGGATTCTTGGACCTTTCGCACTTCCTAAAACAGATCCACAAAAAAAAAAAACGGACATCAATTAACTCTAGGGAAGCCGAGAGAGTCATGTTGACTCAAAACAAAATGTACTTTTTTAAATTACTCTGCCATTTTTTTAAGTCATGCCATGTCCCCACATGTCCTTGACTTTCCTAAATAAGTCTATAAAATCAAACAAATGAGATAAGCAGTTTCAAGAGGACACCGCGAGTCATTCACTGGCAGTCAGCCTGCGTAGCTGATGGCCCATCGAAACTACACCTAACAAATAAATTCACACATAGAATAAGAGAGTTAGCCTAAAAACAAGATTAAATTGACAATAGTCTGATGGGTGAGAATATTATAAATTGTATATGAAGAATCTGATGCAATATATTTCAACTGTTCTGCCTGCGGATATGGAACCCTGACCTGTTCACCGGACGTGCTACCTTGTCCCGGACCTGCTGTTTTACGACTCTCTCTCTACCGCACCTGCTGTCTCGAACTCTGAATGATTGGCTATGAAAAGCCAACTGACATTTACTCCTGAGGTGCTAACCTGTTGCACCCTCTACAACCACTGTGATAATTATTATTTGACCCTGCTGGTCATCTATGAACGTTTGAACATCTTGGCCATGTTCTGTTATAATCTCCACCCGGCACAGCCAGAAGAGGACTGGCCACCCCTCATAGCCTGGTTCCTCTCTAGGTTTCTTCCTCGGTTCCAGCCTTTCTAGGGAGTTTTTCCTAGCCACCATGCTTCTATATCTTCTTTGCTTGCCGTTTGGGGTTTTAGGCTGGGTTTCTGTACAGCACTTTGTGTCATCGGCTGATGTAAAAAGGGCTTTATAAATACATTTGATTGATTGATGCACAGCGGGGCTTGGAATTGACACAGAGGCAGGTAAACAGAGCGCCAAAAAGTGACTTTTTCAAATTATGTCTATATAGTATCAGAAAGTGCATTCTGTAGTTTCCAAATTACCCATCATTGCCCTTGAGCTCTATATAAAAAAAAATATATATTACTTTTTGGGAGAATTACCAAGATTCCATGCGTTCCCCACGTGAACTCGCAACACTCACAGTAATATATTTAAATTCAAAATGCTATTCTGTTCTTTTTCAATGCTTTTATTCAAAATTCAAAATGTTCCTTAAGACCAGCTTGTAATGAATGAATGATATTTGTGGTGATGTTTATTTAAATGGTTTTTAACACAAATTGTGGTGTTTGTGTTTTTTTCCTTTGTATGGTCTACAGTTGAAAATGCTAGTGTTCTTTGAAATTCTTTCGTATTCTAATGTTATAAACACAACCAAATGATGTTTTTTTCGATAGCATACTGTATATAAGATGTATTTATTAGACTGTTAGAATGTTGACGTTCAAAAGAAGCATCATTGGCCCGAAGGGGGGGGTCAAACGAGGCCAGGCTTTTCTAGTGTTCAACACAATTTAATTTCTAAGAAACAGAGCACACTAAACTTGCCATTTCATAGTGAGAGCAGGAAGTATTCCCTACCTCCATGACATCCTCTAGGTTCTCCTGTGCATCAGCCTTCTCCGTCATCAGCTTGGCTGCCTTGAAGTAGGTCTTGATGAGCAGGTGTCCCCGCCGCGAGGCGTTCCAATAGGAGCGCGGAATCTCCACCAGGCCGTAACCCAGCAACAGCACCAGCAGGAACAGACCCCAGGTGTTGGCTGCAGTGATGCCTATTGTCTGCAGCTCATACCTGAGAGAAGCAGGGAGACAGACCAAACCAGATTTACGCGAGACGAAGACAAACATGGTTCCTCCTAATTACCCTTCCATGTTTGCACCGAGTTGTGTAGAATACAAATGAGGTGAAATACGGAATATTACACTTTATTTTGTGTGTAGTCAACAGCACACTTTCCAAACCACAAATTTGTCCATGTTGCTGTGCACTCACCAGGAGAGGTGCCACTGAGGATGAACGGCCACGTAGATAAGCAGTGAGCCGAAGATGAGCAGGTACGTTCCGTAATAAATAGCATTCTCTATCAGTGCAGTCTTTATTTTCCCAGTGATGGAAAAGCCCCCTGAGCGTGCATAGGACTGCATGAAGGGCAGCAGCAGCCTGCAAGAACATAAACATCTGGAGTAAGGCAAGTGTACTAGAATATGTGAATTAAGAGAACATCTCTATAGGGACAGATGTGGGTGATTGGCTTAGTGGAGAAAGACTGTCAGTCAAACTAAATTAACTCGGGCAGACAATTCCTGTCCCAAGTCCTTGTCAGTCGAGTGTTTCCAGTACAAGTACATACAACACCATGCAAATTCTGCTCTAAACCTCACCAGGTGAGACACTGAGAGGTCCAGTAAACAACTCTCCAGAACACAGGCATGATTCCATCTGGAATGTAGCTCCATGGCTCGTAGCACACCTTTAGAACACTGTCAAGGAAAACACAAAGCAAACGTGGGGAAATAAAGCTTACGCTATACTGATTATACACTGAGTTAGTTATACACAGAGTTAATGTTTTGTACACTCAGTGTATACTGTGCTCGTGTGCTGGTGACCTATTTAAGATGAATCAAAACATTGAAACTGGAGCAAAGTACACGAACATTGATCTTCATATTTAAACCATGGAACTCCAATGTTTGCCTTGTATAAACTATTAGGGTAACATGTCAGACTGGGAAAAAAACACTTTACATAACAATGAGCAAAACTAAAAAGGACCCGGTGTACTCAACATTTCATGGTAGGAAGAGGCTGGACTTTTATAAGTGAAATTAGATTATGTCTAGCTGTTGCAAATAAGTGTGTGTGACAACAGATATACAAAACCTTTCTTGTAAATCTGATTTAGACGAGCCTCTGCAAAACCTCTCTGGTTTGAGAAGACAGCTGAAATACAGTGTCATGTTTGAAATTACAGCAGTGGTTACTGCTTTCTGGCTGGACCCCTCGTCCCTGGTCTTTGGTAACCAGGGTACGCTGGCATTTTGTTCAACCAAATCCTGACCTTTGACCTATCATGTCATTACCCTGAATGCTGAACCAAATCCTATTACACAGGAACATTTGATGACACCCTAGGCACTCTAACCTTTTAGTGGCAGTGGCCATAGTTGAGTTTCCTGCTGTTTGATTGGATAGCAGTGGGATCACAGGGAGTACGGCGGGATGTTCCTCATGATCAATCTTACACTGCTTGTAGATTGTCTGAAAGGTCAAACACACAGGAAGACATCAGAGAGGTACGCAAACACACAGACACCAAAGTTAATGGTCACCATTTTGATCCAGTTTTTTTGTCAAAGGGAATGGATAAGATGAGGCTTCAGTGTGTGGTGAATGTGTTCAATAATAGTACTAACCGTGCTGATGTCCAGAGGAAGAATGAAGACGATGAGGAAACACAGGTACCAGGCCAGCAAGGTGCCAAACAGCACCATCCTCTGCTGCTTACGGAAGTCTGCATAGCGATGCAGCAGGAACAGAGCCAGGAAGAACACCACCACTATCTCAATGCCCAGCGCAGCCCCACTCATCCTGCCTCTCTTACCGCTCTCTCCACCGCAGTCACTGAAAAGAGAGAAAGTTTTAGAATCAATCCCTAGAAGTTATATAGACTAGAGGCTGTGAAAGAGAAATGCCATATTCACTACCTAATATAATAATAATTCATTTAAAATGTGCTTTCAGGGTTCTTCCCCGGATTCTTTTAATGAGGTGGTGCTGCTGTGTATAGCCGGGGGGCGGACTGTAACCACCATTTCCTGCAATCCAGAGCAAACAATTGCCTTATATGATAACATATGTTACCAGTCCACAAGGTGGCCCAGCACCTCGCTAACATTCCTTTGAAGAAAACGCTGGCTTTTCTTACACCCAAGGCACTAAAGGAATTAATTAAAAATAAAATTCTAATAATAAAAACTATCCAAAACACAGAACATCAACATAAGCAGACATCAATCAACGCTATATACAGGTGTTGTCAGATCCAGTGGACAGTAGAACAGAATTAACAGAGGTCCCTGAAAGCTTTTCTGAACAGCTCAGTCTTGAGCTG
The DNA here is from genome assembly GCF_023373465.1 of Oncorhynchus keta. Classification (NCBI taxonomy): domain Eukaryota; kingdom Metazoa; phylum Chordata; class Actinopteri; order Salmoniformes; family Salmonidae; genus Oncorhynchus; species Oncorhynchus keta. The sequence continues at coordinate 38,731,444 of NC_068429.1, forward strand.
AGCCTTAAATGAGGCCAGAGACTCTGCAGCCCTGACAGTGACTAGAAGTCTGTTCCACAGCCGTGTCACCCATAGTTTTTAGTCTGCTGTGGGGCTGCTGAAGGGAGATCGACCTGGAGGAGTGAAGGTGTGTGTGGGGCAGGAGGGTAGAATGAGGAGTGAGGACAGGCAGATTCTTGGGTACAGAGTTTCTCTCTTGTCAGTCACTGAGAGTAACTAAACTAGCCCATGTGGGCTAACATGTTTTAGATTGGTAAGTTAGGCTAGCGGCCAGATAATTCAACTTGTAGTAATCATGCTGGAATTACCGACCGGGGGGCCCCCATTGATTTTCTTAGCAAACATTTCTCTCCACCATCTGGCAAAATGAGTAGAATTGCATGAAATTAACTCTAAAACTTCTCTGTTGTCAAGAGGGGGGCCATTAAATAGTTTTGCTTGGAAGATGGGGGAGGTGAGCTCTTAAAGACGAATGGAAGGGCTCCAGTAGGTTGTGAGTGGCCAGATGGTGTTGATGAGCATACTCAGGAAGGGCTGGTTGGAGATAGGCCTGTAGTTCTGGATGTCGTCATGGTCAGATCCTAATAAAATGGGGATCTTAAGAAAAAAAATAAAGCTCCAGCCTTTTTAAGTACGGATTTGACTGAGGCGAGTTTGAGCTGAGGAGAGACACATCCAGTGATGAGGGATTGTTGATGATAGCTTTCTTAGTCATAGTATTTATTCCTCAATGAAGGAGAAGCAAGAGAGAAATAAAGAGATTGTAAAAAAAAAAAAAAAATTCACTTTCAGTTTTACTTAGCTAGCAAATACAGGTAGCTAGTTTAGCCTACTGAAACACCCTGCTCAAACAGAGCAATGCTATATTAGCTAGCTGGCTATGACTGTCCAACACAACACTGGAACCCCTCATAGCCTGGTTCCTCTCTAGGTTTCTTCCTAGGTTCCTGCCTTTCTAGGGAGATTTTCCTGGCCACCGTGCTTCTACACCTGCATTGCTTGCTGTTTGGGGTTTTAGGCTGGGTTTCTGTACAGCACTTTGTGACATCAGCTAATGTAAGACGGGCTTGATACATAAATTTGATTGATTGACTATGTATACTGGAAACTATATATCCGGAAGCTGCATTTATCGTAGCTGGGGATTTTAACAAAGCAAATTTGAGAACAAGGCTACCTAAATTCTATCAGCATATTAATTGCACGACGTGCAGGGATAATACTCGACCATTGCTACTCTAACTTCTGCGATGCATACAAAGCCCTCCCCCACCCTTCCTTTGACAAATCCGACCACAACGTCATCTTGCTCGTACCGTCTTATAGGCAGAAACTCAAACAGGATGTACCAGTGGCGAGAACCATTCAATGCTGGTCTGACCAATCGGAAGCCACGCTTCAAGATTGTTTTGATCACGCGGACTGGAATATGTTCCGGTCATCCTCAGAGAGCAACATAGACCTATACGCTGACTCTGTGAGTGAGTTTATAAAGATGTTGTACCCATCGTGACTATTAAAACCTACCCTTACCAGAAACCGTGGATGGGTGACAGCATTCGTGCAAAACTGAAAGCGCAATCCACCGCATTTAACCATGGAAAGAGGTCTGGAAATACAGCTGCATATAAACAGTGAAATGCCGGTACAGAGACAAGGTGGAGTCGCAATTCAACGACTCAGACACGAGACATACAGTGCCTTGCGAAAGTATTCGGCCCCCTTGAACTTTGCGACCTTTTGCAACATTTCAGGCTTCAAACATAAAGATGTTGCTGTTCACAAATGCTCTCCATCCAACCTCACTGAGCTCGAGCTGTTTTGCAAGGAGGAATGGGAAAAAAATTCAGTCTCTCGATGTGCAAAACTGATAGAGACATACCCCAAGCGACTTACAGCTGTAATCGCAGCAAAAGGAGGCGCTACAAAGTATTAACTTAAGGGGGCTGAATAATTTTGCACGCCCAATTTTTCCATTTTTGATTTGTTAAAAAAGTTTGAAATATCCAATAAATGTCGTTCCACTTCATGATTGTGTCCCACTTGTTGTTGATTCTTCACAAAAAAATACAGTTTTATATCTTTATGTTTGAAGCCTGAAATGTGGCAAAAGGTCGCAAAGTTCAAGGGGGTTGAATACTTTCGCAAGGCACTGTATGTGGCAGGGTCTACAGGAAATCACAGACTACAAAAACAGCCTGTTTCATGGACACCGACGTCATGATTCCAGACAAACTAAAGACTTTCATTGCCCGCTTTGAGGATAATACAGTGCCACCGTCGCAGCTCGCTAACATTGACTACAGCTCAGCATTCAACACCATAGTACCCTCCAAGCTCATCATCAAGCTGGAGGCCCTGGGTCTCAACCCCACCCTGTGCAATTGGGTCCTGGACTTTGACGGGCCGCCCCCAGGTGGTGAAGGTAGGAAACAACATCTCCACTTCGCTGACCCGCACCCTGAGTGCTCAGCCCTCTCCTGTAGTCCCTGTTCACCCACGACTGCGTGGCCATGCACGCCTCCAACTCAATCATCAAGTTTGCAGACAACACAACAGTAGTGGGCTTGATTACCAACAACGACACAGCCTACAGGAACGAGGTGAGGGCACTCGGAGTGTGGTGTCAGGAAAACAAACTCACTCAACGTCAACAAAACAAAGGAGATGATCGTGGACTTCAGGAAACAGCAGAGGGAGCACCCCCTATCCACATCGAAGGGATAGCAGTGGGAATACGAAGGTGGAAAGTTAAGTTCCTCATCACAGACAAACTGAAATGGTCCACCCACACAGACAGTGTGATGAAGAAGACGCAACAGCGCCTCTTCAACCTCAGGAGGCTGAAGAAATTTGGCTTGTCACCCAAAACCCTGACAGGACGCACAATCGAGAGCAACCTGTCGGGCTGTATCACAGCCTGGTACAACAACTGCACCGCCCTCAACCGAAAGGCTCTCCAGAGGGTGGTGTGGTCTGCACAACGCATCACCGGGGGCAAACTACCTGCCCTCCAGCACATCTACAGCACCTGATGTCATTGAAAGGCCAAAAGATCATCAAGGACAACAACCACCCAAGCCACTGCCTGTTCACCCCGCTACCATCCAGAAGGCGAGGTCAGTACAGGTACATCAAAGTTGGGACAGAGATTGAAAAACAGCTTCTATCTCAAGGCCATCAGACTGCTAAACAGCCATCATTAACTCAGAGAGGCTGCTGCCTACATTGAGACCCAATCACTGGACACTTAAATAAATGGATCACTAATAACTTTAAATAATGCCACTTTAATAATGTTTACAGTGGCAAGAAAAAGTATGTGAACCCTTTGGAATTACTTGGATTTCTGCATAAAATTTGATCTGATCTTCAGTCACTACAATGGACAAACACAGTGTGCTTAAACTAACACATAAATTATTATAATTTTCTTGTCTATATTGAATACATCATTTAAACATTCACAGTGTAGGTTGGAAAAAGTATATGAGCCCCTAGGCTAATGACTTCTCCAAAAACAAATTGGAGTCAGCTAACCTGGACTCCAATCAATGAGATGAGATTGGAGATGTTGGTTAAAGCTGCCTTGCCCTATAAAAACAAACTCAAATCTTGAGTTTTCTATTCACAAGAAGCATTGCCTGATGTGAACCATGCCTCAAACAAAAAAGATCTCAGAAGACCTAAGATTAATTTGTCGACTTGCATAAGACTGGAAAGGGTTACAAATGTATCTCTAAATGCCTTGATGTTCATCAGTCCACAGTAAGAAAAATGGTTTATAAATGGAGAAAGTTCAGTGCTGTTGCTACTCTCCCTAGGAGTGACTGTCCTGCAAAGATGACTGTAAGAGCACAGCGCAGAATGCTCAATGAGGTTAAAAAGAATCCTAGAGTGTCAGCTAAAGACTTACAGAAATCTCTGGAATATGCTAACATCTCTTGACGAGTCTACAATATGTGAAACACTAAACAAGAATTGTGTTCATGGGAGGACACCATGGAAGAAGCCACTGCTGTCGCAAAAGAGCACCTGATGTTCCACAGCGCTTCTGCCAAACATTCTGTGGACAGATGAAACTAAAGTTGTGTTGTTTGGAAGGAACACACAACAATATGTGTGGAGAAAAAAAAGGCACACCACACCAACATCAAAACCTCATCCCAACTGTAAAATATGGTGGAGGGAGCATCATGGTTTGGGGCTGCTTTGCTACCTCAGAGCCTGGACAGCTTGCTATCAGACGGAAAAATTAATTCCCAAGTTTATCAAGACATTCTGGAAGAGAATGTAAGGCTATCTGTCTGTTAATTGAAGCTCACCAGAAGTTAGGTGATGCAACAGGACAACAACCCATTAGACAGAAGTAAATCAACAACAGAATGGCTTGAACAGAAGAAAATACAACTTCTGGAGTAGAGGTCGACCGATTATGATTTTTCGGCGCCGATACCGATTATTGGATGACCAAAAGAGCCGATACCGATTCAATCGGCTGATTTTTAAAATATAAATATATATATATATATATTTAAGGTATTTGTAATAATGACAATTACAACAATACTGAATGAACACTTATTTTAACTTAATATAATACATCAATAAAATTAGCCTCAAGTAAATAATGAAACATGTTCAATTTGGTTTAAATAATGCAAAAACAAAGTGTTGGAGAAGAAAGTAAAAGTGCAATATGTGCTATGTAAGAAAGCTAACGTTTCAGTTCCTTGCTCAGGACATGAGAACATATGAAAGCTGGTGGTTCCTTTTAACATGAGTCTTCAATATTCCCAGGTAAGAAGTTTTAGGTTGTAGTTATTATAGGAATTATAGGACTATTTCCCTCTATACCATTTGTATTTCATTTACCTTTGACTATTGGTTGTTCTTATAGGCACTTTAGTATTGCCAGTGTAACAGTATAGCTTCCGTCCCTCTACTCGCTCCTCCCTGGGCTCGAACCAGCAACACAACGACAACAGCCACCATCGAAGCAGTGTTACCCAAGCAGAGCAAGGGGAACAACTACTAGAAGGCTCAGAGCGATTGACGTTTTAAACGCTATTAGTGCGCGCTAACTAGCTAGCCATTTCACTTCGGTTACACCAGCCTCATCTCGGGAGTTGATAGGCTTGAAGTCATAAACAGCGCAATGCTTGACGCACAAGGAGGAGCTGCTGGCAAAACGCAGGAAAGTGCTGTTTGAATGAATGTTTACGCGCCTGCTTCTGCCTACCACCGCTCAGCCAGATACTTGTATGCTCAGTCAGATTATATGCAACTCAGAACACGCTAGATAATATCTAGAAATATCATCAACCATGTGTAGTTAACTAGTGATTATGATTGATTGTTTTTTATAAGATAAGTTTAATGCTAGCTAGCAACTTACCTTGGCTTACTGCATTTGCGTAACAGGCAGGCAGTCTCCTTGTGGAGTGCAACGAGAGAGAGGCAGGTCGTTATTGCGTTGGACCAGTTAACTGTACGGTTGCACGATTGGATCCCCCGAGCTGACAAGGTGAAAATCTGTCTTTCTGCCCCTGAACAAGGCAGTTAAACCACCGTTCCTAGGCCGTCATTGAAAATAAGAATGTGTTCTTAACTGACTTGCCTAGTTAAATAAAGGTATAAAAAATAATCAATAAAAAAAATATTTTTAAAAATTGGCAAATCCGCGCCCAAAAATACCGATTTCCGATTGTTATGAAAACTTGAAATCGCCCCTAATTAATCGGCCATTCCGATTAATCGGTCGACCTCTACTACGGAATGCTTTCTACACCTTGTAGACTGCATGCCTCGAGGAATTGAGGATGTTCTGAGGGCGGGCGCGGGGGGGCAACTGAATATTAGGAAGTTGTTCCTCATGTTTAGTATACTCGGTGAATAGCACATGTTCAGTTTGAGAAGGAGAGCACTAAACATGAAGTGGAGGATCAGAGCTAAACTTACATAGCTTGCTACTGCTATAATTCATTTGATTAAAAACAATGTTTTTTTGCATATGATGTATTTATCAGAGTTATTGACCTCACAATAAGCCAGATTCATTTTAATTAGACTTTGCTAACAACAAGAGGTCTTTGTGTTAGAGCCTATATCTTTCTATTATGAGGTAGGCCTACCTGTTTGACAGACTATATTAGGCTATAGGCTGCTATATCCATAGATGTGTCGGTCAGTTCCTCCACCCACCATGCACTCTTTAAATGCCCTACCTCCATATCAGGGCTGTTAAGTTAAAACCAAGACTCGAATTGAGAAAGTATGCCATAGGACTACCTTTAATTAAAGAAAATGGCAAAAGGCATAGGCCTACCCCTTGTTAGCTTAAAATTTTGAAGAAAATAAAACGGATCCGTTTTAATAAATTAATCCATAACAGAGCTTTGGTCCGCAATGATTTATGCTAGAAACAAGCTGTAAAATACCCGGGAAAGAAGTGACTCCAATAAATAAAGTGGTCTTTTTTTCATTTCTTTAACATTGAGAGGCGGAACTACAACCGTCTATAACAGAAAAGACAACAAATTAAATTTGCTTGGGAAGTAATCTAATTCCGTCACTATCAATTGATTAAGCTATTCAATTTCTGTACAATAGAAGATGTTTAAACCCAGCCAGCTTTTAGTGAAACACTTGTGACCTCGTGAAGCAACAGAAGAGTAGCCTGCAGTTAAAGCTTACATTTTTCTGCGTTGGTAGACCTAACTTTTAAAAGTACCAGGCTCAGATTCCTAATGATGTCTCAGATTTTTATTTTTGTAATTTTTATCCCCTTTTTCGTGATTACGATCTTATCTCATTGCTGCAACCCCAACGGGCTCGGGAGAGGCAAAGGTAGAATCATGCGTCCTCCGAAACTTGACCCGCCAAACCGCGCTTCTTAAATAACCGCTCGCTTAACCCAGAAGCCAGCTCCACCAATGTGTCGGAGGAAACATTGTTCGACTGACGACCGAAGTCAGCCTGCAGGCACCAGGCCCGCCACAAGTCGTCCCTAGAGCTCAGTGAACCAAGTAAAGTCCTCCACGGCCAAACCCCCCCCCTAACCTGGACGACGCTGGGCCAATTGTGCGCCGCCTTATGGGACTCCTATGGGATCGAACCCCAGGCTGTAGTGACGCCGCAACACTGATCTGCAATAGGACATTTTTTCTCTGACCTACAAATATGATGATAGATTCATGCAATGTTTTACTATAAAGGATATGTTTCCACCCATACTGTGGTCTGCGAACCCACTACCTTCTGGCCAGCAGCCCAGTGTACCATCAAAATCCATGTAGTGCTTACAGCCACAGTTTCTAATGATGCATTTCTAAGGAGACATGTTTTCTGCTATCCAATTTGTTTTAATTATTATTTGGGGTATATAGGGGAAGGTCACTTTCAAGCATTCAGGGAGGGTTTAGGTAAAATATAGAGGGCCATCCATTTACATTTCTGAAGAGGTCCGATTTTCTCCATGGAACCCTTATTATAAATAACAGTCACTCCCTAATCGCTAGAAAAATGGAAAGGCATAGGCCTACCCCTTGTTAGCTTAAAATGTTGTAGAAAATAAAACGGATCCGTTTTAATAAAGTAATCCATAACAGCGCTTGGAACAGCGCCCGTGCATGGAAACATAAAATCCCTCAAATGAGCAGAGAGCGCCGCCTTGCTTGCTAACTAGCAAATTCTACACATTGGCCGTGTTCGAGAGCATCAAAACCGTGATGTATGATGGGTAAATTGTGACTGACTGACTGATCTACAAATAATATTGAGTAGTTATTTAGGATGCAAGGTGATGTGTAGATCAGAGTCAGTCTCGAACTGACTTAAAGTCGGCTGCAATGTCGAACGCGCCCAACGTCTAAGCTGGTATGTCAGCTCACATTACAATTCAATAACAAAACAAACAAAGATGCTTCCACACTTGTTAAACAAAAATCTAAAATCCAACTTGTCAAACCAAATTAACATCAACGCTTCAATTGTCTTGTTTATTTATCGCATTTTGGGCCTCGATGAAATATTAATAGCAAACGATCTGTCAAAAATACTCAATTATAGCTAGCATTAGCTAACCTCGACTCGCGAACAAACGGTCTTTGTAGCTAACTACATACGCTAAAATAGTATCTTACCTTCGTTTTTGTTTCGAATATACGGTTAGAATTATAGCCAAAATCCCAGCTATGATCATGTAAAATACAACCACTGTGTACCATGTAAGAATTAGCGTCACATCCTTGGTTCTTCCTGGTCTGCGTTATGGCAGCTGAGGATGATGGGAAGTGTACGCGTTTCTAACATGTTTTGTCTCAAAGTACCTTTGAGCTAAAATACTATGGACTACATATACAGGAACCAATAATGAAGTCAGAGAGAGCCACGTCTTTCAAAATGACAACGCAAACAAAAATAAAAGTTGGAAAGAAGGAAACATTAAAATCACTCAAAATCAGTATGACTATGTTCTTATTCCAGATCAGAATCACATTTATTCGGTTGATATATTTACACATACCCAGAACTTTTATTGGTGATATGGTGCTGCTAGCAGTATTCAACATATAGAGACAGAAACAGAGAGGAATTTATACAGCTCTCTATGTTCACTTATCATTTTTGTATATAATGTATGTAAACTTTGTGTAAATTCCTCTGTCTGTTTCTGTCTCTATACATTGTCTGGGATGGCACAGTAGAGAGGAGCCTGGAGAGAAATGGGGGAGGGTGGAGTTGGTAGTAGATTGGGGGAGGAGGGGTAGTAACCTGAGAGTTGAGAGTCTTTTGTGATTCGTTCAGTTTTTTCAGCAGTGGGAGTCGCCTGCTATATGGGGGCTTTGTGTTTGTAATTGGTGCACTTTTGAAGCCCTCTCCAGACAGATGAGCACTCGCTAGCGGAGAATCGTTGCTCCAGTCGGAGAATCGTTGCTCCAGTCTGTCCTTGTACTGTCATTTGGCCTCCTTAAAGCAGCAATCGGGTGGCAGGTAGCCTAGTGATTAGAGCATTGGATCAGTAACTGAAAGGTTCCTAGATTGAATCCCCGAGCTGACAAGATAAAAATCTGTTGTTCTGCCCCTGAACAAGGCAGTTGTTCCTAGGCCGTCATCGTTCCTAGGCAGTCATTGTAAATACGAATGTGTTCTTAACTGACTTGCCTAGTTAAATAAAGGTTAAATAAAAAATAAAATCAGCAGTTGAAACAATAACAAAGTGTGTTCCCCACCACTGTTATGGCGAAAAAAGCTGAGGGATGGGGCTCGAGAAATGTTTCAACTCTAAAATTTATAGAAAGAGCTATAATGCATAGTTGTAAACATGTTTGGAGATGATATTGTTTGTTTACATTTACTTTGTTTACAAACATTGGAGTAAAACAAGCATATATTTTGGGTTCTGATGGGTTACGACAGTTGAACTAAGCTCCACTAAGTTCTTCAAGAATCAATGGTTATATAGAATATATATACAAAAGTATGTGGACACCCCTTCAAATTAGTGGATTTGACTATTTCAGCCACACCTGTTGCTGGCAGGTGTATAAAATTGAGCACACAGCCATGCAATCTCCATAGAAACATTGGCATTAGAATGACCCGTAATGAAGAACTCAGTGACTTTCAACGTGACACCATCATAGGATGCCACCTTTCCAACAAGTCTGTTCGTCACATTTCTGCCCTGCTATTGCTACCCTGATGAACTGTAAGTGCTGTTATTGTGAAGTGGAAACATCTAGGAGCAACAACGGCTCAGATGGGAAGTGGTAGGCCACACAAGCTCACAGAACAGAACTGATGAGTGCTGAAGCGCGTAGCGTGTAAAAATCGTATGTCCTCAGTTGCAGCAAACTGCCACTGGAAGCAATATCAGCAAAATAACTGTTCGTCAGGAGCCTCGGGAAATGGGTTTCCATGGCCGAGCAGCCGCACACAAGCCTAAGATAACTATGCACAATGCCAAGCGTTGGCTGGAGTGGTGTAAAGCTCGTCGCCATTGGACTCTAGAGCAGTGAAAACACGTTCTCTGGCGTGATGAACCACACATCACTATCTGGCAGTCAGACAGACAAATCTGGGTTTGGCAGATTCAAGGAGAACGCCACCTGCTCGAATGCATAGTGCCAACTGTAAAGTTTGGTGGAGGAAGAATTATGGTCTGGGGCTGTTTTTCATGGTTCGGGCTAGGCCCCTTCAGTTCCAGTGAAGGGAAATCTTAACGCTTCCTGTTTCCTCATGACAATGCCCCCGAGGTCCATACAGCAATGGTTTGTCTTGATCGGTGTGGAAGGACTTGACTGGCAGGCCGACTGAATTGGAAGGCCGACTGCCCAACCTTGTGGCTGAATGGAAGCAAGTCCCCTCAGCAATGTTCCAACATCTCGGGGAAAGCATTCCCAAAATCGTGTAGGCTGTTATAGCAGCAAAGACGGGACCAACTCTATATTAATGCACATGATTTTGGAATGAGATGTTTGACGAGCAGGTATCCAAATACTTCTGACCATGTAGTATATATATACGGTACCCGTCAAAAGTTTAGACACATCAAGGGTTTTCTTTATTTTTACAATTTTCTACATTGTAGAATAATAGTGAAGACATCAAAACTATGAAAAAACATTTATGGAATCATGTAGTAACCAAAAACGTGTTAAACAAATATTTTAGATTCTTCAAAGTAGCCACCCTTTGCCTTGATGACAGCTTTGCACACTCCCAGCTTCACCTGGAATGCTTTTCCAAAAAGCTTGAAAGAGTTCCCACATATGCTGAGCACTTGTTGGCTGCTTCTCGTTCACTCTGCGGTCCAAATCATCCCAAACCATCTCAATTGGGTTGAGGTTGGTTGATTGTAGTGGCCAGGTCATCTGATGAAGCACTCCATCACTCTCCTTCTTGGTCAAATAGCCCTTACACAGACTGGAGGTGTGTTGTGAGACGCCGCACAAGTCCTCAACTGACAGCTTTATTAAATAGTACCCGCAAAACACCAGTCTCAACGTCAACAGTGAAGAGGCGACTCCGGGATGCTGGCCTTCTAGGCAGAGTTCCTCTGTCCAGTGTCTGTGTTCTTTTGCCCATCTTAATATTTTATTTTTATTGGCCAGTCTGAGACATGGCTTTGTCTTTACAACTCTGACTAGAATGCCAGAATCCCGTTGTCACCTCTTCAGTGTTGACATTGAGACTGGTGTTTTGCGGGTACTATTTAATGAAGCTGCCAGTTGAGGACTTGTGAGGTGTCTGTTTCTCAAACTAGACACTCTAATGTACTTGTCCTCTTGCTTAGTTGTGCACCGGGGCCTCCCACTCCTCTTTCTATTCTGGTTAGTGCCAGTTTGCGCTGTTCTGTGAAGGAAGTAGTACACAGCGGTGTACAAGATCTTCAGTATCTTGCCAATTTCTCGCATGGAATAGCCTTCATTTCTCAAAACAAGAATAGACTGACGAGTTTCAGAAGAAAGTTGTTTGTTTCTGGCCATTTTGAGCCTGTAATCGAACCCACAAATGCTGATGCTCCAGATACTCAACTACTCTAAAGAAGGGCAGTTTTATTGCTTCTGTAAATCAGCACAACAGTTTTTAGCTCTACTTACATAATTAAAAAATGGTTTTCTAATGATCAATTGGCCTTTTAAAATTATAAACTTGGATTAGCTAACACAACATGCCATTGGAACACAGGAGTGATGGTTGCTGATAATGGGCCTCTGTATGCCTATGTAGATATTCCATAAACAATCTGCCATTTCCAGCTACAATAGTCATTTACAACATGATCAATGTCTACAACATGATCAATGTCTACTGTAGTTCTGATAAATGTGATAGTATTTTAATGGACAAAAAATGTGCTTTTCTTTCAAAAACAAGGACATTTCTAAGTAACCCCAAACTCTTGTATATATATATATATATTATTAACAGAGAAACCTTAAGTTTCTCATGTCACATGCATTTATTTAATGGGTTACTTTGGGATTTTGACAATGAGGCCCCTTAATGACTTCCCTAGAGTCAGATGAACTTGTGGATAACATTTTTTATGTCTCTGTTTCCAGTATGAAGGAAGTTAGAGGTAGTTTCACGAGCCAATGCTAACTAGTGTTAGCGCAATAACTGGAAGTCTATGGGTATCTACGCAATGACTGGAGGTCTATGAGTATCTGCTAGCATGCTTGTAGATACCCATAGACTTCCAGTCATTGCGCTAACGCTACTTAGCATTGGCTCTGCCAACTACATCTAACTTCCTTCATTTTTTTTATTTTGGAAAAGTTTTATTATTACATTTCCTTTACAAGTCCTCGTCCTACCCTTCACCATTTCCACCACTGTGCTCGTGTGTCAAAGAAGTCCTATAGCGTCTGTCACTGGCTGAACTGCTTCCTGTACTGACTAACTACTCTATCATTTTCTAAAGGGTAGCAGTTCAGTTTCCAGGGCCCTCTTCCCACACCCGAAGTTAGTGAAAAGGTGCACGTCAGCATTACGTGATCTGAGAAGAAAGCAGGGGTTATTCTAGCATCAGTTGGGGGACAGTCCCGGGTAAACAGATAGTCAATGCGAGAGGCTCTGGTGCCGTCACCACTGGTCCAGGTGAAGCCCTCCTCTCTTGGATGCAGGGTTTTAAAACAGTCAGTCAGTTTAAAATCCCTGCACAACCCTTGCAATAAAACACTTGACGTATCTACCTTCAAATCCTCTCCCGCCGCTCTCCTATCTGCTCTACTTAAAACACAGTTAAAATCTCCACCCACAACTAGAGGATCCCTCCCTAGCATGTGGGACTGCAGGTCTTCTAAAACTGCTCACCGGTCATGTTTATCGTTAAAACCATACACATTTAGCACATTAAAATCCCTCTTCATAAAAGTGCAATTGGCTAAAAGAGAACACCCACCAACCACCACCGTGCTCTCTCTCACCACCACCTGTGGGGTCTTGATTAAAATGGCAACACTGTCATTTTTTGTTAAAATTGGAACCACTCCAAATGGAGGGCCCGTGCTGCCACTTATCCTGCCATTTACTGTAAGAGGACAAAAAGGGTAGTCCGCACTCTTGTAATAAAAACAAATCTGAGTTAAACCTTTCTAAAAAGGATAAAACCAACTGTGCCTGTTTTACATGAATAGTTGTAAGGAGTGAGTAAAAACAGTGCTAAAAGAAAAGAAGGCAGTTTGAACAGTTAAAAGGGGTTACTTTCCAGGTACTTTCTCTCTCCCTCCGGGGTAAAAGGGATGGCAGGGAGAGGAGGCTAAAACAGGACTTAAAAAGGAGATTTGGTTGGGGGGGGATGTTCTAGATTCTTCCTCCCCCTGGGAGCTCTCCCATTCCAACTTGCCCTTTTTTTCCTCACCCTGCTCAGGGGTCGGAGAGCTCCTCAGCATTTATTTTTCGTGGGGAAGGTGTTCCTCCAGAATCTCCCCCCGTCTCCTGTATCTCCTGACACCGTCCCCATGCTGTTTGACCCACTTGGGGAGCTCTCGCTCAAACTCTCCGGAGCCGTCTTTCTCTGCCCTTTCTCCTTTAGGGGGTCACAGCAGTCTGGGTCAGGGGGATTGGGGTGGGGAGGGTTTTTTCCTCTCCTCCCACTTCTTCCACCACCGCACCTTCCACAGCCGCAGATGAGGTGGGACCGCTCGCCACAGAGGTTGCATGACCTTCCGTTCGTGCATTCCTCGTAGCGTTGGCCCACCTCCCGGCACTTCATGCAGACCACCTTGTCGCAGGCGTCTGCTAGGTGGCCATGTTCATCACACTTACGGCACAGCTTGGGCTGGTCCTGGTAGTGAACATGGCCCCTGTTCTCTCCGAGGACTATGGTGGATGGGATGGCTTTCAACCACCATAGACCCCGAGATCCTCCCTCTGCTGGACAGTGACCCTCCAGGCCCCTGTCCAGATCCCATTGGGATCCTTCACCTGGACCAGGGGCCCCCTCACATTGCAGTACCTGCCCAGCCACACTGCAACGTCCTACAATTTCTTTGTACATACGAATAATAACGGTTTTAATGCTATTATCCATCAGCTTGGTCACCTCAAACATTGCTGTCAGGGACCCCTGGGTGTTCAGGGTGTTCTGAAGTTTATCCCAGAACTCCCTCAGGAAGCTGACACAGGTAAAACTAAAATTGAAGCCTTTAGGGGAGGGCTCCTGGAGATATCAGGAATCCTCTAGCTACAGAATGAAGCACCTTTGGGCTGCCCACACTGGGCAAAACTGGGTGCATTTCACAAGAGCAAAGGCGCATTTCACAAGAGAGCAGATTCAAATAATTTAATGTCTCCATAGCGAATTGCTCTATTCAGAAATAAATGTTTCTTTGTCTCCCAAACATGCCACCTCCCACTCAGCATTACATTGGTCCAGTCAGGTGAGGTTCTCACTAACTAGCACCATTTTGTCACACAAAATTATGAAATAGGCTGTTTGGCAGATTTATGGGCCACATGTCAATATTGATCCAGTAATTTATCAGCAGCCTGGTGAAGTTCAAAGAGGCCCAGGTTTCTGATAAGCCAAACATTTGCACTGGCAGTCAGCCGAGGTAGACTCTGAACTTGTCAGACTGTGAGCCTAAAATAGCCCCTCAGTAGCATGTCCCTTGGCTTTGGTGGGCTTGACGAAAGCAAAGGACAGGGATACATGGGTGTAGTTCTATGGTCACACGTTCCCTCTTGTGCAACCGTTACTAAGAGTATCATTCCAGTTTAAGTGTTCTGTTGTGTAATGTTTAAAAAAAGATATATTGTACACTGCCAATGATGAAGTCTGTGTCCAGTATGAAGTAAGTTAGCTTCTCGGTCTTTTGGCTAAGATCAAGTGTAGTTTATTTAACAGTTGCTGCATTTGATCAGAGAGACGATCATAAGCCGGAGGGTGCCCGGGAAATTCTGTTCCAAGTTATTTTTGTTAAATGTATTACTCTTGTTCTGTTTCACCATTGTTTTCTTTGGTCCTGGGTTAGGTGGTGGTTTTGGTGGTGGAGTTAAGTTAAGGCCCTCTTGTCCTTTTTCTTTATTAATTCCATTTTTGTTTTTCCTTTTGCTTCTCCTGTTTTGCATCTCGCATCTCCCCTCCCCCCGTGTATCCTATAGTCTTCCCTTAGCTCCTCCCACTGTCTTCAGTTTTGTGTTGTCTGCTAGCTGGGGTGGCTTTCTGGCTTGCCGGCCTGCTAACTTTAACTTGGATTGGCCTGCTAGCCTCCTGGCCCTTTAGGCGTGACAGGCATTGTTTGATAGTCTTTCGTTATCCCCTTTTGACCCCACCCATCTTGTACCCTTAGTTTATCCCACAAATTGCCCATTGTTTCAGTTTCTTGTTGTTTTGTGTTGTCAACTGAGGGACCTTTTTGCTGGCTGGCCTGCTAGCTAGCTGGTTAGCCTAGCCTGGCCTGCTGGTGAGGCTTGCTAGCTTTCTCATCCCTTAAGTTTGGCAGGTATTGTTGGTCAGTGTTTTTGTTGTCCCCTCATTCCCTTTACCCCAACCATCTCAGTTTCGCTAGTTTTAACCCCTAGTTTGTCCCTCCTTTTGGCTTGTGTGTTTTGTTTGTTTTTGTTGTGAGGCCTCTTGGCTGGCAGGCTGGGTAGCTTAGCCTGACCTGCTGGTGTGGCGTTCCTAGCCTTTATTTGGTTTGTGGTGTGCTTTTGTCTTTCCCCTTTGTGGATAGTTGAAATTCCCCTCCTAGTGTCCCTTCCCATTGTCGATAAGATTAGTTTGGTGCTGCGCTAGATAGTTTGTTGTGTGTTCCGTGGTGCTGGTAGGCCCTGTTAACATAGAAGCTAGCAGGCACAGCTAGGCTTCGGTTGCCTACACCCCTCCCCCTTTCTCCCAACCCCCTCTCCCTTCCCACTCCCCTTTTTTCCTGCCCCCGCCCCCTTTTCCACTTCCCCTTCCCTCTTTTCACTGGTGTTTGGTTTTAAAGGGAGTGGGCCTCCATGTCAGCAGCACAGGCTGGCATGAGGAGGCACCATGATGTGCGCCTCCTCTTAATTAAAGGAGAAGGGAGTAAAATTTATGTTTATTAACCCGATTGGATTTCTCCAGAAAATTCCTCCAGAAAGAGCTCGTTTTCAAACCTGCGCATGTGAACTGCGTCCTAGGAGTAAGGGGCAGGGCAATTTGCGCTGTTGTTGTTTTGGTAATCAAAGGCTATATTGGAGAGGGGTGGTTTCTCCTCTCATAGGCAATTAGTACCGGGAGGTGTGCTCTTCACCTTTGAGAAGCAATTTGCTATTATACTGAACAAGAATATAAAATGTAACATGCAACAATTTGTAAGATTTTACTGATTTACAGTTCATATAAGGAAATCAGTCAATTGAAATAAATAAATTAGGCCCTAATCTATGGACTTCACAACTGGGAATACAGATATGCATGTGTTGGGCACAGATACACACCCCTACTTTTGGGGGGGTATCAGAAAACCAGTCAGTATCTGGTGTGGCCACTATTTTTCTCATGCTGCGTGACACATCTCCTTCGCATAGAGTTGATCAGGCAGTTGATTGTCGTACACATCGATCCAGAGCATCCCAAACATCCTCAATAAGTGACAGGCCATGGAAGAACTGAGACATTTTCAGCTTCCATGAGTACTGATCCTTGCAACATGGGGCCGTGCATTATCATGCTTTAAACATGAGGTGATGGCGGCGGATGAATTGCACAACAATGGGCCTCAGGATGTCGTCACGGTATCTCTGTGCATTGAAATTGCCATCGATAAAATGCAATCGTGCCCGTTTTCCGTAGATTATGCCTGCCCATACCAAAACCCCACTGCCACCATGGGGCACTCTGTTCACAACGTTGACATCAGCAACTGCTCACCCACACAACGCCATACTAGTCTGCGGTTCTGAGGCCGGTTGGACATACTGCCAAATTCTCTAAAATGACGTTGGAGGAGGCTTATGGTAGAGAAATTAACATTAAATTACCTGGCAATAGCTCTGGTGGACATGCCTGCAGTCAGCATGTCAATATCATTCTCCCTCAAAACTTGAGACATCTGTGACATTGTGTTGTGTGACAAAACTGCACATTTTAAAGTCGCCTATTATTGTCCCCAGCACAAAGTGCAGCTGTGTAAGATTCTTGATATGCCACACCTGTCAGACGGATGGATTATCTTGGCAAATGAGAAATGCTCACTAAAGGGATGTAAACAAATTTGTTTGGCAGGTAATACGCTTGACGTCATCTTTACTTGAGGGTGTTAGTCTACGAACCTCACTACAACCTCCCTTCAGGTCTCTGATCACTACTTTGTTTCTTTTTCTGTGTCCCTTTCCTCCAACCTTAGCCATTTAACCTCTACCCAAATGGCTCTCCCCTCCAGCTCTGTGGCTGAGTGATCCCCCTCCCCTTCTCCAGACCATCTCTTGAGACATTCTACCGTTCCTCACATCCCTCATCCTTGACCACATTCCCTCTGACATCAAAATTGCCCGTGTCGCTTCCCTCATCAAGAAACCAACAGTCGACTCCTCTGATGTCAAAAACTACAGACAGGTATCCCTTCTTTCTTTTCTTTCCAAAACATTTGAGCGTGCTGTCGCTGACAAAGCTCTCTCAGATCGTCTTGACCCTAACCTGTCAGGCTTCAAGACCTGTCACTCGACCAAGACTGCTTTTCTCTGTGTCACGGAGGCTTTCCGCACTGCCAAAGCTGACTCTCTCTCCTCTGTTCTCATCCTCCTAGATCTATCTGCTGCCTTCTACACCGTGAACCATCAGATCCTCATCTCCACTCTCTCAGGGCTGGGCGTCTCTGGCTCTGCACACTCTTGGATTGCATCCTACCTGGCAGGCCGCTCCTACCAGGTGACAGGGAGAGGATCTTGTCTGCACTATACACTCTCACTACTGGTGTCCCCCAGTGCTCGGTTTTAGGCCCTCTCCTCTTCTCTCTATACACCAAGTCACTCTGCTCCATCATATCCTCACATGGTCTCTCCTATCATTGTTATGCAGATGACACTCAACTACTTCTCTCCTTTCCCCCCTTCTGACACCCAGGTGGTGACACACATCTCTGCGTGCCAGGCAGATATCTCAGCTTGAATGTTGGCCCACCACCTCAAGCTCAACAAGATAGAGCTGCTCTTCCTCCCGGGGAAGGCCTGCCCACTCCAAGACCTCTCCATCATGGTTGACAACTCCACAACTCTGTCGTTTTCTGCAAACATCAAAGCAGTGACTCGCTCCTGCAGGATCATGCTCGACAACATACTATGTCACCCCGCTCCTCCGCACACTCCACTGTCTTTCAGTCGAAGCTCGCATCCACTACAAGACCATGGTACCTGCCTACGGCGCAGCAGGAGGAACTGCTCATCCCTACCTTCAGGATGTGCTCAAAATCTGCACTCCAACCCAAGCACTCCATTCTGCCATCTCTGGTCTCTTGGCCCTCCCACCCCTACGGGAAGGCAGCACAACAATAGTGGAACCAGCTTCCCCCTGAAGCTAGGACAGCAGAGTCCCTGCCCATCTTCTGAAAACATCTGAAACCCTACCTCTTCAAAGAGTCTTAAATAATCCCACAGCACCCACCCCCCTACAAAAACATAATTTTGTGAACTAACACTCGCACTTGACTTTGTTTTCCACCTTCCTAGCTCTGACCTTGCTGATAGCTACCTTGAGGAAAACATGTACTTACTATGACTGTGATATGTGTTTGTCCCACCTAGCTATCTTAAGATGAATCTATTAACTGTAAGTCACTCTGGATAAGAGCACCTGCTAAATGTCTAAAATGTAAATGCAGTCCATATCTGGTGAGGGCAGCCCTCACTTTGCCAGAAATTAGCCCATCTTTTCCCATTAACATACCAATATTGGCATGATGTGGGCTCAATGCGGGTTAAAACATTGGACCCATGAAGGCTGCTCCTCCTCCTCTTCTCCTCCTCTTCCTCCTCCTCCTCTCTGGCGGCTCGGGACAGACGGGAGACTGTGGTGGCTCGGGACAGACGAGAGACTGTGGCGGCTCAGGACAGACGGGAGACTGTGGCGGCACGGGAACACCTGTAGGCAGAAGATGGAAAGACAGCCTGGTGCGGGGGGCTGCCACCAAAGGGCTGGTGCGTGGAGGCGGCACTGGGTAGACCGGACCGTGAAGGCGCACTGGAGCTCTTGAGCACCGAGCCTGCCCAACCTTACCTGGTTGAATGCTCCGAGTAGCCAGGCCAGTGCGGCGAGGTGGAATAGCCCGCACTGGGCTGTGCTGGCGAACCGGGGACACCATGCGTAAGGCTGGTGCCATGTATGCCGGCCCAAGGAGACTCACTGGATACCAGATGCTTAGAGCCGGCTTCATCGGCCAATACGAGGAGCTGGAATGTACCGCACTGTGCTACCCACAAGCACTGGGGAAACTGTGCGCTCCACCATAACACGTTGCCTGCCCGGTCCTTCTCTCTCTCCGGTAAGCACGGGAAGTTGGCGCAGGTCTCCTACCTGGCTTCTCTACACTCCTCGTGTGCCCCCCAAGACATTTTTGGGGTTGCCTCTCAGGCTTCCAGCTGCGCTGCCGTGCTGCCTCCTCATACCAGCGCCTCTCTGCCTTCGCTGCCTCCAGCTCTGCTTTGGGGCGGCGATATTCTCCTGGATGTGCCCAGGGTCCTTTGCCGTCCAGAATCTCCTCCCATGTCCAGGAGTCCTGTGTTCTTTGCCGCTGCTGCTGCTGCCTGTTACCACGCTGCTTGGTCCTTTGTTGGTGGGTGTTTCTGTAACGGCATTCCTCCTCCTCTTCTGAGGAGGAGAAGCGAGAAGGATCGGAGGACCAGTGCGCAGTGTGGTAAGTGTCCATAACGTTTATTTTAAGATATAAACTGAACACAATGAAAATACAAAACAATAAACGCGAACATGAACGAAACCGAAACAGTACCGTGTGGCAACAAACACACACACGAAAAACAAACACCCACAACTCAAAAGTGAAACCCAGGCTACCTAAGTATGATTCTCAGTCAGAGACAACTAACGACACCTGCCTCTGATTGAGAACCATACTAGGCTGAACTCAAAGCCCCAACATAGAAAAACACACATAGACTGCCCACCCCAACTCACGCCCTGACCATACTAAATAAAGACAAAACAAAGGAAATAAAGGTCAGAACGTGACAGCTGCCCACATAGAGAGCAACAGTAATTGTGCCTTGTTGTAGGTACTAACTCCACCATGGGCAAAGCCTATGGGGAAAATGAATAGAGTTTTTTGATAAACGCCAAAAATAAGGTCTGTGGTAAACACAGGTTTAGGAGATCTTACACGTTTTATTCTATCAAATCAAATTGTATTGGTCACATACACATATTTAGCATATGTTATTGTGGGTGTAGCGAAATGCATGTGTTCCTAGCTCCAACAGTGCAGTAGTATCTGACATTTTTTTTATTTTACCTTTATTTAACTAGGCAAGTCAGTTAAGAACAAATTCTTCAATGACGACCTAGGAACAGTGGGTTAACTGCCTGTTCAGAGGCAAAACGACAGATTTGTACCTTGTCAGCTCGGGGGTTTGAAATGGCAACCTTCTAGTTGCTAGTCCACCGCTCTAACCACTAGGCTACCCTGCCCCCGAGCTAACAATTCACAACAATACACACAAATCTAAAAGTAAAATAATAGAATTAGGAAATATATAAACATTAGGACGAGCAATGTCGGAGTGGCATTGACTTAAATACAGTAGTATAGAATAAAGTATATACATATGAGATGAGTAAAGCAGTATGAAAACATTAAAGGGACTAGTGTCCCATTATTAAAGTTGCCAGTGATTCCATGTCTATGTACAGTGGGTCAAAAAAGTATTTAGTCAGCCACCAATTGTGCAAGTTCTCCCACTTAAAAAGATGAGAGGCCTGTAATTTTCATCATAGGTACACTTCAACTATGACAGACAAAATGAGGAAAAGAAAAATCCAGAAAATCACATTGTAGGATTTTTAATGAATTTATTTGCAAATTATGGTGGAAAATAAGTATTTGGTCAATAACAAAAGTTTATCTGAATACTTTGTTATATACCCTTTGTTGGCAATGACAGAGGTCAAACGTTTTCTGTAAGTCTTCACAAGGTTTTCACACACTGTTGCTGGTATTTTGGCCCATTCCTCCATGCAGATCTCCTCTAGAGCAGTGATGTTCTGGGGCTGTTGCTGGGCAACACGGACTTGCAACTCCCTCCAAAGATTCTCTATTGGGTTCAGGTTTGGAGACTGGCTAGGCCAATCCAGGACCTTGAGATGCTTCTTACGGAGCCAGTCCTTAGTTGCCCTGGCTGTGTGTTTTCCGGTCGTTGTCATGCTGGAAGACCCAGCCACGACCCATCTTCAATGCTCTTACTGAGGGAAGGAAGTTGTTGGCCAAGATCTCGCGATACATAGCCCCATCCATCCTCCCCCCAATACGGTGCAGTTGTCCTGTCCCCTTTGCAGAAAAGCATCGCCAAAGAATGATGTTTCCACCTCCATGCTTCACGGTTGGTGTTCTTGGGGTTGTACTCATCCTTCTTCGTCCTCCAAACACGGCGAGTGGAGTTTAGACCAAAAAGCTCTATTTTTGTCTCATCAGACCACATGACCTTCTCCCGTTCCTCCTATGGATCATCCAGATGGTCATTGGCAAACTTCAGACGGACCTGGACATGCGCTGGCTTGAGCAAGGGGACCTTGCGTGCTCTGCAGGATTTTAATCCATGACGGTGTAGTGTGTTACTAATGGTTTTCTTTGAGACTGTGGTCCCAGCTCTCTTCAAGTCATTGACCAGGTCCTGTCATGTAGTTCTGGGCTGATCCCTCACCTTCCTCGTGATCATTGATGCCCCACGAGGTGAGATCTTGCATGGAGTCCCAGACCGAGGGTGATTGACCGTCATCTTGAACTTCTTCCATTTTCTAATAATTGCGCCAACAGTTGTTGCCTTCTCACCAAGCTGATTGCCCATTGTCCTGTAGTCCATCCCAGCCTTGTGCAGGTCTACAATTTTAACCCTGATGTCCTTACACAGCTCTCTGGTCTTGGCCATTGTGGAGAGGTTGGAGTCTGTTTCATTGAGTGTGTGGACAGGTGTCTTTTATACAGGTAATAAGTTCCAACAGGTGCAGTTAATACAGGTAATGAATGAGTGGAGAACAGGAGGGCTTCTTAAAGAAAAGCAAACAGGTCTGTGAGAGCCAAAATTCTTACTGGTTGGTAGGTGATCAAATACTTATGTCATTCAATAAAATGCAAATGAATTATTTAAAAATCATACAATGTGATTTTCTGGAGTTTTGTTTTAGATTCAGTCTCTTACAGTTGAAGTGTACCTATGATAAAAAAAATTACAGACCTCTACATGTTTTGTAAGTAGGAAACATTGCCGATTTTGCAGGTTATCAAATACTTGTTCTCCCCACTATATATATTGATGGTTTAACACTTTTTTGGTTACTACATTATTCCATATGTGTTATTTCATAGTTTTGATGTCTTCACTGTTATTCTACAGTGTAGAAATAAAGGATAACCCTTGAATGAGTAGGTGTTCCTAAACTTTTGACAGGTAGTGTGTATAGACCACTATATACAGTGCCTTGCGAAAGTATTCGGCCCCCTTGAACTTTGCCACTTTTTGCCACATTTCAGGCTTCAAACATAAAGATATAAAACTGTATTTTTGTTGTGAAGAATCAACAACAAGTGGGACACAATCATGAAGTGGAACGACATTTACTGGATATTTCAAACTTTTTTAACAAATCAAAAACTGAAAAATTGGGCGTGCAAAATTATTCAGCCCCCTTTACTTTCAGTGCCGCAAACTCTCTCCAGAAGTTCAGTGAGGATCTCTGAATGCTCCAATGTTGACCTAAATGACTAATGATGATAAATAGAATCCACCTGTGTGTAATCAAGTCTCCGTATAAATGCACCTGCACTGTGATAGTCTCAGAGGTCCGTTAAAAGCGCAGAGAGCATCATGAAGAACAAGGAACACACCAGGCAGGTCCGAGATACTGTTGTGAAGAAGTTTAAAGCCGGATTTGGATACAAAAAGATTTCCCAAGCTTTAAACATCCCAAGGAGCACTGTGCAAGCGATAATATTGAAATGTAAGGAGTATCAGACCACTGCAAATTTACCAAGACCTGGCCATCCCTCTAAACTTTCAGCTCATACAAGGAGAAGACTGATCAGAGATGCAGCCAAGAGGCCCATGATCACTCTGGATGAACTGCAGAGATCTACAGCTGAGGTGGGAGACTGTCCATAGGACAACAATCAGTCATATATTGCACAAATCTGGCCTTTATGGAAGAGTGGAAAGAAGAAAGCCATTTCTTAAAGATATCCATAAAAAGTGTTGTTTAAAGTTTGCCACAAGCCACCTGGGAGACACACCAAACATGTGGAAGAAGGTGCTCTGGTCAGATGAAACCAAAATTGAACTTTTTGGCAACAATGCAAAACGTTATGTTTGGCGTAAAAGCAACACAGCTCATCACCCTGAACACACCATCCCCACTGTCAAACATGGTGGTGGCAGCATCATGGTTTGGGCCTGCTTTTCTTCAGCAGGGACAGGGAAGATGGTTAAAATTGATGGGAAGATGGATGGAGCCAAATACAGGACCATTCTGGAAGAAAACCTGATGGAGTCTGCAAAAGACCTGAGACTGGGACGGAGATTTTTCTTCCAACAAGACAATGATCCAAAACATAAAGCAAAATGTACAATGGAATGATTCAAAAATAAACATATCCAGGTGTTAGAATGGCCAAGTCAAAGTCCAGACCTGAATCCAATCGAGAATCTGTGGAAAGAACTGAAAACTGCTGTTCACCAATGCTCTCCATCCAACCTCACTGAGCTCGAGCTGTTTTGCAAGGAGGAATGGGAAAAAAATTCAGTCTCTCGATGTGCAAAACTGATAGAGACATACCCCAAGCGACTTACAGCTGTAATCGCAGCAAAAGGCCACTCCTGTGTTGTCTTGGCTGTGTGCTTGGGGTCGTTGTCCTGTTGGAAGGTGAACCGTTGCCCCAGTCTGAGGTCCTGAGCGCTCTGGAGCAGGTTTTCACCACTCTGTACTTTGCTACGTTAATCTTCCCCTCAATCCTGACTAGTCTTCCAGTCCCTGCCGCTGAACAAGATCCCCACAGCAGGATGCTGCTACTACCATGCTTCACTGTAGGGACGGTGCCAGGTTTCCTCCAGATATGACGGTTGGCATTCAGGCTCAAGAGTTCAATCCTGGTTTAATCAGACCAGAGAATATTGTTTCCCATTGACTGAGAGTCTTTTAGGTGCGTATTGAAAAACTCCAAGTTGGCTGTAATGTGCCTTTTACTGAGGAGTGCCATAAAGGCCTGATTGGTGGAGTGCTGGAGAGATGGTCGTGTTTCTGGAAGGTTCTCCCATCTCTACAGGGGATCTCTGGAGCTCTGTCAGAGTGGCCATCGGGTTCTTGGTCACATAAATCATTGAATAAAAGTGTCTTCTGTAGGGGATGAGATTTGTTAAGAGCCATGATGCATGGTCTGAATATTAACACGCATTGCTTGTGGTATGGTTTTGGAAACATCAGGACCGTATCTTTAATATCAGAGAGAAATACTTTTAAAAAAACAGAAGGTTGTTGATACACACCGTTTAAAAGGGCTAGGGTTCCCACAAGGCCATATTTCCATGTTACAGCGCTTGTTTACGGAAAACAGACAGAAGACCATGGACTACCTGTACTAGGTAGCCATCTTTGTCACCGAACACCTGTGTGTAAACGGAAGACCGACGCCACGAACCCGTTGTCCCTGAAAAATACTGTAGGCTGCAACTGCATACAGTAAGTGTGTATTTTGCATTTGTGAAATGAATGATGTGATATGAAAGTAGAGGGATTTATGTTGCTAGTACCATTCCGCAATTGAACATCGATAAACCTTTAGATGGTGAATTTGTCTGTTTTGGCTTCCAGAGCCAATTCACCCTTTAAACAGAACATGTAAGATCCTTGGACTAAGATGAGTAACGTTAGGCTACTTTAGTCCAATATTGGGCATCCTTGCCTTAAAATGCTTAAGCAGACTGGAACTGTGACAACAAAAAAGTAATGGTAAACGGCCTGAGTGGGACATCTTCATTGATCCACCAGCTTTGATTTAGCTTTAGAACCTAGACAGAAAGTAAGATGAGAAGCGAGAGGGTTTGCTCAGTTTAAAATCTGGCTTATTTGATCGAATAGAAGTTCTGTGCATACCTCACAAGACATGCCACAAGAGTGACTACATGGAACTCTATTCCACATCAAGTAAATCATGACAGCAGTAAAATTAGATTACAAAAACACCATATGGGACAACGGGGACTGCGAAGCAACACAAACATTGGCACAGACACATGCATACACACACGATAACATACGCACTATACATACACACGGATTTAGTACTGTATAAATGTGGTATTGGTGGAGTAGGGGCCTGAGGGCACACAGTGTGTTGTGAATTTATTGTAATGTTTTTTAAATTGTATAAACTTCCTTAATTTTGCTAGACCCCAGGAAGAGTACCTGCTGCCGGGGATCCATAATAAATACAAATGGTTTGGTTGTTAATAAGACGCACGTGGCATTCCGGCAATTTACAACAAAAAAATACTATATTGGTGTTGTGCCAGTTGTTGACGAGCAAAACTGCCCTCTCATTTGCTAGAATGGTCCCGCCTGTCTTCTATCTTTGAGGACATGTATTTCCATCGTTAGAGCGGTCATTCGATATTCTTTCACCAAGTTGACGATTCACCGAGCGCTCCTCCACCGCCCACTTGTGATTGGCTACAGGTAGGCCTACATGTTCACTTGAACCCAGTCTGGTGTTTGAAACGGTGGAATGACCGAATCTGGATACAGTTTGAAGTTGCTATTTACTTTTGATTTGTAGCAATAGAAGAGTAGCATTGCAGCAAAATTGAATATAACCTACATGTAAACGGCAAGGAAGAGGAGCTTTCACCGCTGAGATGGTGATTTCTGACTAGTAGACGTAACCTATCATGTCAATCCTTCCTGAATTCATTGCAAATGTTACAAACCACTTGCACAAGGTAAGCTTGTTTCACGACTAACGTTAGATAAATAAAATTCCAATCCAATTCGCAGTGGTAGTCTATAACATTGAGTTAGTTCATAGCCAAGGAACTCAAACCTCAGCCTCTGAGGTCGAGAATACATAGTCTCTGAATATGGCCCATAGACAATGCAGTCATGCAACATTCAACTAACCTTTACTTGTCGGTACTTTCTTCGTTCTTGATTCAGAAAGCTGCGGTGTATTATAAACATCTGTTTCCAGTTGCAGGTGGAACGCCAAAAAAAAGAAAATATATCCAGGAAAATCTTAAATCCACTTTTTGTATTAAGTGAGATGCGTCTTGCATGTGTGTAGATCTTTGTTTGGGTTGCGTGGCCGCTGCATTGTCACTTAAAAAACTGGATAGTTTATGGAAAGAATTTGGAAACGTGAAATGTCTGCTAGCTAAAATGTCTCCACACTCTCTGCAAAAAGTGCTTTTAATATCTTTCTGATGAATATTACCTCATTATTGGGGTTCTACTTGCAACTAGAACAAGACAATGCGGGCTTCTGAATCGAGATTTAATCAAGTATCGCCAAGTAGTGTGAATGAATGGCAAAACATTTGCTGATTAGGCAAATCCTTAAGCAGCACCATCATATCAATGGCTATTCGCAAGCTTTAACATGTAATGTTGGGTATAGTTTATTGGCTAGTTAGTGTACCGTGTTTTTTGTTTCACAATGAACTGTCAGAAAAACTGAAACCAGAAAGAGAGACAATTATGGGTCCTGTGTTGCTCAGTTGCAACACCAGGGTTGTGGGTTCGAATCCCACGGGGGTCCAGTATGCAAATGTAGGGAATCACAACTGTAAGTTGCACTGGATAAAATTGTCTGCAAAATTGCCCTTGTTTGGCATATTAGAAATTAAAGGACAGCATGTGTGTAACACTGAGTAAGTAATGATCTGTAGCGTTTCAGTTCTGAAGTTCATGTTAGTAAAGTGAGACAAGTTTAGTGCAGTAAGAATGGGCTTTAAAGTGATACTTTGGGATTTTGGCAATGAGGCCCTTTTATCTACTTCCCAAGAGTTAGATGAACTTGTGGATACTAGCATAATTCCTTAACTCTATTTCTGTCATATCAGTTGCGTGCCTATGCCTCACCTCAAGACAAGGCTATCCAATAAATGTAGAAGTACAAGAAATGTGGATATTATGGAGACCTCAAAACTCATTTAGCATTTCAGAAGAACCCCCACCCCACAGCATTTCAGGAAAAGGCTATACATGATCACCTTCCCTTTTCCAACTGAGTACATGATGGATTGTACAAATGCTGAGGCATACCCATGATTATACACATTGGGCAAGTAGGTTAGAGAAGACCTTTTGACAACTGAAACAGTGATATTATACGGCAGACAATCAAATGCATGTGATGGTTGGCTGAACATGAGTAACTTGGGGGTTGATCTATCAGCTGATGAAATTTATGCAATGTTTGCTCTGGCCATGCACTTAGCCTACGGTTGCTTAATGTTTCACATGCAAATTCAGCAATAAAGATACTGTATACATTTCACAAGAGAATGTGTATTCTGTCAAACATTGTTTGAAGCAACTGGACGAATGACAATGTTCTGGTATCTTTGTTTTTTTTCCCTCAGTCTATTCAGCCTCTTTCCTCACAAGTCCACCATGCCGATTGAATTGGCCATGCCGCTCTACCTGTCAAACGATGACTTCTGCTACACGAGGTCCCCGAAATCACTACAACCACTACGACCCTGTCTGAAGCCCTGCATGCGGTTCAAACCCTCTGCCCCTCCTATGCAGACTGAACCAGATTTGCTTCATGAGAAGAATGGAAAGCCTAAAAGGCGAGTGTCCTTCGCCGACCACAAGGGCCTGGCCCTCACCAAGGTGAAGTTCTTTTCTCATTTTGACACTATTAACATCCCACTCAACATCACAGAGCTGTTCAGCTCTTCACTCAAGTTACCAAATGAGGAGGACAAACTGATAATGGGCTTCACCCAGCCCTCCTCTGATTACCTGCTGTTCCGTCAGCGTCTGGAGACTGAGCTTGTCTGCCTAGAGCACTGCATGCTGAATGAGAAGGCACTGTCTGGAACCGTGAAAGTCAAAAACCTGTCCTTTGAGAAGTCTGTCAAGGTGCGTGTAACCTTTGACACTTGGAAAAGCTACACAGACTTTGAGTGCCAGTACTTGAAGGACACCTACACAGGCTCGAACTATGACACCTTCGCCTTCGTGGTTTCCCTTCCAGCTGAGCTGAGGCCACACAAGCACATAGAGTTTGCCATCTGCTACAAAGTCAATGGCCAGACATACTGGGACGGTAACCAGGGCCGAAACTACAGGATCATCTGGTCTGCTCTGAAGATGGATGGCCAGGGCAGCTTCAGCAATAACCAGCAGAGACACTCGTTTGATCTTGGAATTCAATTTGACTTCTATGGAAGTCCTAGATGCTCCCATGGGATGTTCCCAGAGTGGCCAAGTTATGCAGGATATGAGGATATTAGACGGTACTACTGAAAAGCCGTCATCCTTAGAGTAAAGTGTTTTTTTGTTCAGAGAAAGGGCTGTTCCCGAAAATTAGTTTTTTAGTTTTTTTTTAATTTTTTTTTTTCAGGCCAGGCCAGTCTCGCCATGCTCGGGGGAACAAAAGCAATAAGAAAAGGAAATATGTTTTGGGATGGGGGTTGTATACTCTGTGGATTATCAGAACTAGAATATTCAGATGTGACATTTACTGATTGCATAGCAGGTTTAATTAACAGGTATATCTCAGTGTAGATGTTGACTGAACAAAGAGAAGAACATAATTAATATCTAGCTTTTGTACTTGATCTACAGTGGGTTCTGGAATTATTGGATCCCTTGATAAAGATTAGTAAAAAAACGAAAAATTCAAACTGGTCTCTATTCTATGCTCAAAAAATGTATAAATTATATTTGTACTAATACAATTGCTCAGACAAAGATTTTGTTTAACAAGTAATAAAATAAAATCTCAAAGATGAGGTCAAAACTTAGGGATCCCATGTTTTCAATATGCCATCACCCTTCCTTTGCGAGGATAACGACAATTGAGCCTTTTTCAAAAATGTTTTAGCCCCATAACATCAAAGATGCACCACTATATTTTACAGTAGGGATTAGGTATTTTCTGCATATGCGTTGTTCTTTTGAAGGCTAAACACCATTGGTGTGCGTGGTCAAAGAGCTCTATTTTCATGTCGTATGACCATAGCACCGCCTGAAGTTTGCTAAACGGCAATGGCACTTGGATAGGAACCAGTGCTATTTTCATTAGACATGAAAATAGTAGTCTTTGGCCCGCACACCAATGGTGGGTTTAACCTTCCAAAGAACAATGCGCATGCAGAAAATACCTCAGCCCTACTCTGAATTGTGTCGTTATCCTTAAAAGGGATGGACAAACACAGGGATGCTGGACTATTGAAAGCAGAGGATCCAATCATTTTGTCCCTTATCTTTTTGAGATTGTTTAACAAGTATTATATATATATATATCTATCTGAGCAATTGTATTAGTGTAAAATATACATTTCATGCAATATAGCTCAGTATTTATTTTATACAGTGTATTTTGCCCCTCTTTGTCAAGGGATCTAGTAATTCTGGACCCCACTGTATGTGTTGGGATAAGCCATTACACTAACTGGTAAAATGATGGTCCTTCTGTAGCTCAGTTGGTAGAGCATGGCGCTTGTAACGCCAGGGTAGTGGGTTCGATCCCCGGGACCACCCATACGTAGAATGTATGCACACATGACTGTAAGTCGCTTTGGATAAAAGCGTCTGCTAAATGGCATATATTATTATATATTATGTACACTGTTATGTGTTATGCAGGTCGAAATAATTGGAAGAGCAAAATGTTTACGATGAAACTTTCAATGATTTTTAACAAATATATTTGGAATCAAAATGTCTGTACTTTCACATCACATCTCTTGTACTGAGTTCTTTAAGTTGATTTATGTTAAGTGATATGACTTCAGAATAGACCGGTATTTTTAAGTCCCTTCAGGATTTGCACCATGTTTGTACTGAGCTCATTCTGGTATGTGGGTGTATTGAGTTCAAATCCTTCGATTTTTTTAAAGGTGTGGGAATGGCAGGAATTTACTTGGGACTGGAACCTTAGAAATACACATTTCTGTCTGCTCCTGTTGATGATTTAAAATGTTTTACCGTGTTCACTATGCTGCTCTATGTAAATATGAGTCATTGGATATGTTTTTAAAGGAACAAGTATGAAGGATGGATTTTTGTATGTCAGAATTAAATATGTTTTGCAAGAATATTACATGTTTTGTTTATATAAACTCCTCGTTGAAACCTCCAGCACAGAGGTGGTATTACTACTGTGGGTGATATGAAACAAGCCTTGTGATGGCAATTCAGTGAAATGATAGGAGAGCTAACCAAAGGTTTGTTTGACTTATCAATCCCATGACCTCGTCACTATGAACTATGATACTCAAACAGATGTCTATAGAAGTGACTGATGAAGCCTGTTCAACGCATAGCAACCTGTACAAAGGTCTGCCGGCTGAACTATATTCAGCAAGACCCTTAGACACCATTCACCAAGCCATGCATTAACAGATAAGACTGTTTACTGTAGTGTTCACTACAATATCAAACACACTAACAACAAAAATGAACTGGGTGAGGGGTAAGAAATCTTTCTTGGTCACTAAGAACAATTTGCTGTCTTTTATAAAGGGTCTTATAAGAGTTGGCAATTTCAGCATGTAAATCTTGGGGCAAACAGAAAATATAAGGAATTTGAAATTATTTATAATTTAACTTCTACTTTTGATACTTAAGTATATTTTAGCAATTACATTTCCATTTGATACTGAAGTATATTTAAAATCAAATACTTTCAGACTTTTACTCAAGTAGTATTTTGCTGGGTGACTTACTTGTAACTTTCTATTAAGGTATCAAAACTTTTACTCAAGTATGACAATTGGGTACTTTTCCCACCACTGACAAACGGTGCCCACAAACTGTTAGGGCCTACATAAAGCTTTCCCAAATGCGGAGTACCAACATCAGTCCCAACACCTTACCACTGCCACACCTGGCAATCAGCGGAGCCTTGTGTGGAAGCAAAACAGTTCATTCAGCCTCATTTACTGCCTTTCAAAAATAATCATGGCTGACTTGCATAAACAAATGTGTTTTCTACTGACAATTGAGCTGTACAAACTATGGCATAAGGGGACGACAAGCGGAAAAGAGGCAAATACGTAATTTTAAGACCTCAATGAGCGAGCTAGGTTGGAGGTAGCCATAACTAGTTGTCCACCACTTTTGAAATGTACAGTGACAATTCAGAACATTGGCCATTGTTAGTGTTCTCCCTGTACACCAAGTCAGAACCGTAGGATAGATAAAGGAGGCATATAAGCAGACAATGAAGGCTCTTACAATATTCAATGATTACGTTTCTCTAAAACTTGAACCTGAACGAACATGTCTGGAGAGACCTGAAAATAGCTGTGCAGCTACGCTCCCCATCCAAACTGACGGAGCTTGAGAGGATCTGCAGAGAAGAATGGGAGAAACTCCCCAAGTACAGGTGTGCCAAGCTTATAGCATCATACCACAAAGGCTGTAATCAAAGGTGCTTAAACAAAGTACTGGATAGGTTCTGAATACTTACACTACCGTTCAAAAAGTTTGGGGTCACTTAGAAATGTCCTTGTTTTTGTAAGAAAAGCTTTTTTTTTGTCCATTAAAATAGCAGCAAATTGATCAGAAATAGTGAAGACATTGTTAATGTTGTACATTTCTATTGTAGATGGGATTGGATGATTTTTAATGGAATGTCTACGTAGGTGTACAGATGCCCATTATCAGCAACCATCACTCCTGTGTTCCAATGGCACGTTGTGTTAACTAATCCAAGTTTAGCATTTTGAAAGGCTAATTGATCATTAGAAAACCCTTTTGCAATTATGTTAGCACAGCTGAAAACTGTCCTGATTCAAGAAGCAATAAAACTGTCCTTCTTTAGACTAGTTGAGTATCTGGAGCATCAGCATTTCTGGGTTTGATTACAGGCTCAAAATGGCCAGAAACAAAGACCTTTCTTCTGAAACTCGTCAGTCTATTCTTGTTCTGAGAAATTAAGGCTGTGTATGAGATCTGTGTACTACTCCCTTCACAGAACAGCGCAAACTGGCCCTAACCAGAATAGAAAGAGGAGTGGGAGTCCCTGGTGCACAACTGAACAAGACAAGTACATTAGTGTGTCTAGTTTGAGAAACCGATGCCTCAACTATCGTAAGTCCTCAACTGGCAGCTTCATTAAATAGTACCCGCAAAACACCAGTCTCAACGTCAACAGTGAGGAGGTGACTCCGGGATGCTGGCCTTCTAGGCAGAGTTGCATCGAAAAAGCCATATCTCAGACTGGCCAATAAAAATAAAAGATTAAGATGGGCAAAAGAACCCAGGCACTGGACAGAGGAACTTTGCCTAGAAGGCCAGCATCCCGGAGGCGCCTCTTCACTGTTGATGTTGAGACTGGTGTTTTGCAGGTACTATTTAATGAAGCTGCCAGTGAGGACTTGTGAGGCGTCTGTTTCTCAAACTTGACACACTAATGTACTTGTCCTATTGCTCAGTTGTGCACTGGGGCCTCCCACTCCTCTTTCTATTCTGGTTAGAGCCAGTTTACGTTGTTCTGTGAAGGGAGTAGTACACAGATCTCGTACACAGTTTTGCACGATATCGTCAATTTGCTTTTCTTTCAAAAACAAGGACATTTCCAAGTGACCCCAAACATATGAACGGTAGTGTATGTAAATGTGATATTTCCGTTTTTAATTTTGTATACATTTGCAAACATTAAAAAAACTGTTTTTGCTTTGTCATTATGGGGTGTTGTGTGTGTACATTGAGGAGGAAAAAAACTATTTCATTAATTTTAGGATAAGGCTGTAATGTAACAAAATGTGGGAAAAGGTCAAGGGGTCTGAATACTTTCCGAATACACTATGTACAGTCCCAGTCAAACGTTTGGACACACCTACTCATTCAAGGGTTTATTTTTTATTTTTTACTGTTTTCTACATTGTAGAATAATAGTGAAGACATCAAAACTATGAAATAACACATGGAATCATGTAGTAACCACAAAAGTGTTAAACAATCTAAATATATTTTATACTTGAGATTCTTCAAATAGCCACCCTTTGTCCTTTGCCTTTCTCTCAACCAGCTTCATGAGGTAGTCACTTGTAATGCATTTCAATTAACAGGTGTTCCTTGTTAAAAGTTAATTTTTAATGCATTTGAGCCAATCAGTTGTGTTGTGACAAGGTTGGGGTGGAATACAGAACATAGCCCCCCTATATGGTAAAATATAAAAAAGTCCATATTATGACAAGAATGAGTAGTTGTGTCCAAACCTTTGACTAGTACTGTATGTGGAACAAAGCCGTACAATTATGTTTAGTTATTAATTTAATTTGAGAATAATTCACATCCCACTGTTAAATCAACTTTCCATGCACAGTGTAAGCACCAGTATTTCTGCATGAGTTGTGCTGTGACCACCAATGTACTGTAGCTTCACCATTATTGTATACTGAAGGACAATATCAACTTAACATACAACAATTTCAAAGATTTTACTGAGTTCCAGTTAATTTAAGGAAATCAATCAATTGAAGTAAACTCATTAAACCCTAATCTATGGATTTCACATGACTGGGAATACAGATATGCATTTGTTGGTCATAGATACCAACAAAAAAAGAGGTAGAGGTGTGGATCAGAAAACCAGTCAATATCTGGTGTGACCACCATTTGCCTCATGCATTGCGACACATTTCCATCGCATGGAGTTGATCGGGCTGTTGATTGTGGCCTGTGGAATGTCGTCTCACTCCTCTTCAATTGCTGTGCGAAATGACTGGATATTGGCAGGAACTGGAATATGCTGTCGTACACATTGACCCAGAGCATCCCATACATGCCCAATGGATGACATGTCTGGTGAGTATGCAGGCCATGGAAGAACTCTGGTATTTTCAGCTTCCAGAAAATGTGTACAGAACCTTCTGACAGGGCTGTGCATTATCATGCTGAAACATGAGTTGATGACAGCAGATGAATGACACGACAATGGGTCTCGGGATCTTGTCACGGTATCTCAGTGCATTCAAATGGTCATCGGTAAAATTAAATTATGTTCATTGTCTAGTTTATGCCTGCCCATAGCATAATCCCACAACCACCATGGGACACTTTGTTCACAACGTTGACAAAAGAAAATCTCTGGCTCACACAATGCCATACATGTGGTCTACGGTTGTGAGGCCGGTTGGACGTACTGCCAAATTCTCTAAAATGATGTTGGGTATGGTATGGTATGGTAGAGAAATTAACATTCAATTTTCTGGTAACAGCTCTGGTGGACATTCCTGCAGTCAGCATGCAAATTGCTCACCCCTCAAAACTTGAGACATTGTGTTGTGTGACAAAACAGCACATTTTAGAGCTGCACCTGTGTAACGATCATCCTGTCAGCTTCTTGATATGCCACACCTGTCAGGTGGATGGATTATCTTGGCAACGAGATGTAAACAAATTTGTTTACAACATTTGAGAGAAATAAGCTTTTTGTGCTTGTGGAAAATGTCTAGGATATTTTATTTCAGCTCATTAAAC
This sequence comes from Oncorhynchus keta, assembly GCF_023373465.1. Taxonomy (NCBI): domain Eukaryota; kingdom Metazoa; phylum Chordata; class Actinopteri; order Salmoniformes; family Salmonidae; genus Oncorhynchus; species Oncorhynchus keta. The sequence continues at coordinate 38,766,302 of NC_068429.1, forward strand.
ATGGGACCAACACTTTATATTTTGCGTTTATATTTTTGTTTCATAAATTAGATTGATTGCTTGTTACTTTCTAGTGCCTCCTTGTTTTGATTCAACTAAAAAGAGGAGCCTGGTAGTCGATTTACTGATGTAATGGTCTTCCCTGTCATTAGGTGTCGCTAATGTATTTTAGGCTACAAGTTTAACCGGAACTGCAACCGGAGATTACGTTTGATTGTTTATATTTTCCCACAATTTTATATGTATTATGTAAAATGTGTATTGTCTGAATAAGGTTGGAAAGATATGAATAAAGGGAAGTGTCTAATATCGTGTAACTTTAACCTTGTTCCGCGACAAACTTCGGATAAATCTTTTTTTTAATCGCTGACCACGGACACGCGGGAAGAACGCGCGGAAACAGAGGACATGACAGGAGGATTGTTTGCTACAAGAGACCAGTTAGCTAGCAAGTAGCACGAAAACATTTTATTTCCAGTCAACATACTTGGATTAGTTGGTTGAGACAATCCTATCCCTCAATAATGGAGGAATACAAGGAGAATATTCAAGACAAGGGTGACAATGTGAAATTGTCTTCTGAACCCGAGGAAGATGACAAGGTGAGTAATTTACTGTAGAGCTAACGTTAACTCTGCTACAGTAGGAATAACAGCTAGGTGATGTTTTAAACGAGTTACCTACTTGTGAGACTAACGTTATATTCATTTCTCTATTTCAAGTCTTGCAACAAGGTGTGTAGTAACATTGGCGAACCTGTCCCTCAAGTATCTTCTACTCGTGGCGAGTTCAGTGATCCTGTTTACAAGGAGATTGCTCTTGCAAATGGACATATCAACCGCATGAACAAGGATGAGCTTCGGTCTAAACTGGCAGAGTGTAAGCTTGACACAAGGTATGTAGGAACACTTGTTTCAACAGGAGATTGCTACAAACGTAATCCATTGGAGATCAGGATTTCTACGTTAGGAAATCCCAGAGCTGTTTGACATGTCACTGGAAAAAGATCTGTATCACTGAACATGATCCCAAGTGTGTGTCTCTCTCTCTCTCTCACTGTGTGTAGAGGTGTGAAGGATGTGATGAAGAAGCGGTTGAAGAACTACTACAAGAAGCAGAAGCTGTCTTTGATGCAGTCTGTGACAGAGGGTGGACCAACTGATGCCTACTACGACTTCATCTGTGTGGTGGACTTTGAGGCAACGTGTGAACAGGACAACCCCCTTGACTTCACGCATGAAATCATTGAGTTTCCAATGGTCCTGTTCAACACCCACACTTTAGACATTGTAAGTGAGGAGGGTACATTGTTAGAATCAATGCATTGTAAGGCTTGCGTGTACTATCAGATGTATGGCCCTTTTGAGTTCACATTAGTAGTTGATGCAAATAATACACATGTTTTGTTATCATGAATGACACTTGATTTCATTGTAGGAGGACAGCTTTCAGGAATATGTCAGGCCAGAAGTCAACACACAGCTGTCAGAGTTCTGCATAAAGTTGACAGGGATAACACAGGTGAGACACCAGACAGATTGTTGTCTAAACCAATTTTGAAGGACTAGAATACTATGATCCACAATACTTCACACATTGTACTGTTAATATAAGAGTTTTCTAACTGCTTTTTTTTGGGCCAGAAAATGGTGGATGAAGCAGACACGTTCCCTGACGTTCTTAAGCGGGTGGTGCTTTGGCTTCAGGAGAAAGAGCTTGGCACAAAATACAAATATGCCATTCTTACAGATGGGTACGTACGTGTTGTCAGAGGGTACTAACACTGCTTTTATGTATTAATGATAACTAGCGAGATATTACATGTTCTCATTAGTACAACTATGTGCTTTTGTTATTTCCACAGATCTTGGGACATGAGCAAGTTCATGAACACCCAGTGCCGTTTAAGTCGGCTCAGATATCCACAGTTTGCAAAGAAGTGGATCAACATAAAAAAATTCTACGGAAACTTCTATAAGGTTGTGATAATAAAATTATCAAAAATATCTCTCTAAATGTAGAGACGTTAGACACGATCTGTTGAGTAGAACAATAGAACTAGAATCCTCACTTTCTTTTTCATAGGTCCCTCGTACCCAGACCAAGCTGAGCAGCATGCTAGAGAAGCTGGGACTTCAATACGAGGGCCGCCCTCACTCTGGCCTGGATGACTCGCGCAACATTGCTCGCATTGCGCTGCGCATGCTGCAGGATGGCTGCCAACTGCGCATCAACGAGCGCATGCACGAAGGACAGCTGCGGGCTGTGCCCAGCTCTGCCCCTGTGGAAGGAGCCCCACCCCCACATAATCCTCGCAGCAGAGTCTAGCCCCCCACCTCGACTTCAGCTCCACATCCCCTGGCTCTGACGTCCACATTGGGGCCTTCAAGCAGGCATCCCATGCCTGTTTTACTCCCATGACTTGAAAATAATTCATTTTTTAATTTTACCTTTATTTAACTAGGCAAGTCAGTTAAGAACAAATTCTTATTTTCAATGACGGCCTAGGAACAGTGGGTTAACTGCCTGTTCAGGGGCAGAACGACCGATTTGTACCTTGTCAGTTCGGGGGTTTGAACTTGCAACCTTCCGGTTACTAGTCCAACGCTCTAACCACTTGGCTACGCTGCCGCCCCATTGCATTTTTTCCCCCACTCAATCGGAGTCTACTTTTTGTCCCAAATTGTGGGACTCTGTGGATAGTTTTTTAATTTTATTAGTAGTGACACTTACCACAATAAAAATGTTGTTTCTGCCTTTTGACAACTTCTGTAGATTTCCACAGTAGCACTCAGACACGGTTTGCTACAAGTTTCTTTAAAGAATAATTGTTATTTCGCTGGGCTTTTGTCTTTCATATTGTCTGAAAACAAAACAACCTTGCTGACCCTCAAATTTACTTAACTGTGTCTTTTAGAGGCCTTGCTTCAGTTTTTTTTTTTTTTTTCAGCGCATGCCTGTGTACTTATTGAACTTGAGTCCACTAAAACAGGTCCAAGAAAATTGAGGATATGTTTGGTGTAAGCAATGCACAATCTCGTGGGCTTATAATGTATGAGCTATTGTCTTAAACCATTTATAGTTTAATACTAATAAATATTTCCTTCGTTTTTGCCTGCTTTCTGTACTTTCTGGGGGGCAGTATATTTTAAATGGCTTTTGTGGGAAAAATACCCAATTGTCATACTTGAGTAAAACTAAAGATACCTTTTAATAGAAAATGACAAGTGAAAGTCACCCAATAAAATACTACTTGAGTGAAAGTATTTCGCTTTAAATATACTTAAGCATCAAAAGTAGATGTAATTGCTAACATATACTTATATTAAGCAAACCAGACGGAACCTATACATTTTTTTTAATTTACGGATAGTCGGGCACACCAACACTATGTAATATTTGTGTTGTGGAGAAATGACCAGGCAGGACACTCAGACATCTTTTATAAACGAGCGTTTGTGTTTAATGAGTCCGCCAGATCAGGCAATAGGGATGACCATTCACAAGTGTGTGAATTGGACCATTTTCTTGTCCTGTCAAGCATTCAAAATGTAACGAGTACATTTGGGTGTCAGGGAAAATGTATTGAGTAAAAAGTGCATCATTTTCTTTAGGAATGTAGTGAAGTCAAAAATATAAATAGTAAAGTACAGATACTCCCCAAAACGATTTATGCTGTACGTTAAAGTATTTTCACCGTAACATGTATCGTCTATCTCGGTTTTTGTTTGTGCTGCGTTTTTTAATCAGTTTGAACTTCATGGACTCAGAATGAAAAGTAGCATCGCATTTGCAAAAAATTTAATTTACAAATGGTACAACATCTAACATTTCTGTGCTTCATGGTAACGGGTTCACGAGAAAAGCATTATGCCCTTTTTATGTTATGTACAAATCCAATCCAATTTCAACTTTGGGGTCCCGAGTGGCACAGCGGTCTAAGGCGCAATAATATGTTCTTAACTGACTTGCCGAGTTAAATAAAGGTAAAATAAAAATGTCTAATTTCAACACATAATCCAATGTGATATGGTGACGTAATGGTTTTGACCAAATCCTGTGCATTCACATAATTTCCGTTAGATGGAGACAAATCACATGTAACTCACGGTACAAAGAACACGCAGTTTCCCGTCAAGGAATACCAAGAGAAAGTGGTACAGTATTTTGCATTTGCCCCCAATGAGACATCAAATCAAATGTTATATATAACATGCGCCGAATACAACTGGTGTAGACTTTAAAGTGAAATACTTGCATACGAACCTTTCCTTACGATGCCTTGAACTCATTACATCGTGCAAGTTTCAATGTCTGCTACTAAAAAATACATTGGGAAAGGGGACATTAAATATGATGTTTGATCAAAATAACATTCCAGAAACTTAATTCGGTACAATTTGGTCTGTATTTCTTATAAGCATGTTATATCCCATCTACGACCAGAATAATTATGGGGAAAATGAGCTCAATATATAATCATTAATTCAACTTTTACAACTCATCAGTTGGTGGGGGAAATATATCTAAATAAAATGGTAAACAGCTGTCTTCTCTGGATTAAACATACATAGTCCTTTATTTTTCTTGCCAAGCAATAATAATAGCTTTCCCTCATCATGGTCAATAGAATCAATAACTTAACCAAGAAGGTGTGCTCAAAGGCTGACGCAGTGTGTCCTAGGCGTTGTTGTTCTTTCCACACGTCCCTGAGCAGGAAGGACTGCAGTTCACGAGAGAACACGGACAGAGAGAGTAGCAACTAGCGAGACATAAGGAGTGACCGTTCCCGTTGTTTGATTTCATGCATTGTTTGTTTGAATAAGGGACGCGATTGGATGCTACGATACCAGATAATGCGCTGGAGGGGCCAGCCGAAACGCATGGGTTTTAAAATAGACATGAAATTGCGGTAGGTTTCCCTTTTCATTGTGTGGTTCGTGGCGGTAGATAAAAGAAGATGCGTGAAGCGCTGCTGCCCAGGTCCAATCGTCTTGATAGGATTGAAAAGCATGGTTTCTTGCTCCTACTCGAAATGGAGTTACTGTCGTTTTCCCCGTTGTTTGTATTGTTGATGATAAGAACAATAAACGATGAACCAAGCACCTAGACCACCATGCGACCAGGATAACAAGGAGGGGTCGGTCTGCAAAGCCATGGAGGACAAGGAGAACAATCTCAAAACGGCTACGCTGTGGAGAGATGCTGCTGTCCGCTCTAGGAAGCTGCGAAGCAACCTGCGTCAGCTCACTATCTGCTCCAAAGACAGGGAGAGGATAATTCTACCTGAAAATATAAACGAGATAGAGGTGCTCAATCTGGGCAATAACTCGCTGCACGAGCTACCAGAAGGATTGGGGGCTACCCTCACAAACCTGCGTATCCTTATCCTCCGCAGGAACAAATTTGTCACAGTTCCTTTTGTGGTGTTTGAACTAGGTCAACTTGTGGAGCTGGACATGAGCCACAACTGCTTGAGCCACTTCTCTGAGGATATAGGCCTGCTGAAGGGACTGAAAAAGCTCTGCATCAGTCACAACAAGATCCAGTACCTGCCGTCACAGATTGGGGCACTGCAGTGCTTGGAGGAGCTGGACATAAGCTTCAATGACATACGTGATTTCCCCAGGTCCTTCTCACAGCTCAAGAGGCTCCGTACTCTGGATGCCGACCACAACAACCTGGACCAGTGTCCCCCCGAGATTCTTGACTTCGGTGACCTGGAGGAGCTCGACTGCTCTGGGAATACGTTTGCGTGTCTACCAGGGGACATCATGAAGCTGCAGTTCATCAAGATCCTGTGGCTCAGCAGCATTCACATCTCCTCATTACCTGACACCTTCTGTCAGCTGCACAACCTGGAGAGCCTGATGCTGGACAGTAACAACCTCTCAGCTCTGCCTCGTTCCTTTGGCGACCTTCAGAGACTTAAAATGGTCAATCTTTCATCTAATGAGTTTGAGGAGTTTCCCCAGGTTATCCTGAACATCACAGGACTAGACGAGCTTTACCTGAGCAGAAATCAACTGTCTTTTGTCCCAGAAGAGATAGGCCAGTTGCATAGGCTGGCAAACCTCTGGTTGGACAATAATAAGATTACTTATCTGCCTGACTCCATTGTGGAGCTAGAGAGATTGGAAGAGCTTGTTTTACAGGGTAATCAAATAGCCATACTTCCAGATAACTTTGGAAAACTCTCCAAGGTAAATATATGGAAGGTGAAGGATAACCCCCTCATCCAGCCTCCCTATGAGGTCTGTATGAAGGGAATCCCCTACATCGCTGCCTATCAAAAAGAACTCACACATTCCCAGCTCGCTGTGAAGCCCAGATTAAAACTGGTCCTGATGGGAATGAAAAATGCTGGGAAAACACGGCTCAGACAGAGTGTGGTGAGTGAGCAGCAGGATGCCAACTCTGCTCAGGGGAACAAAGGGATTGATGTGACTAACTGGGTAGCGGACGCCGATCGCAGTCTTACATTTTTAGTGTATGACCTGTCAGGGAAGCCAAATTATGACCTCGTCAAACCATTTTTTCTCTCACCCGGTGCTCTGTACATCCTTGTTGTGAATCTGAAAACGTACTCACCCAAGAGCTTTTACGCCCACGTGGGGTACTTCCTCCACCTCCTCAGTGCCAAAGTGCCCCACGCTGTGGTCTGCATGGTGGGCACACATACAGACCTGTGCGGAGACATGGAGGTGGAGGAGAAGAGCCTGGATATTCACAGACAGATTGCCCTGCAGGAGAAATGGGACAGCCATTGCCTGCGGACCCTCGCCCAACAGGTGGACCAGGCCCTGGAACAGGGCTACAACATCCGCACCTCCAGCCCTCACATCCTCTTCTATGGCGTCACAGACAAGAACCTGAGGCGGAAGAAAGCCCAGCTGCAGTACATGCTGAACCACAGGCTGCAGCTCCTGTCCCCTGTCCTGTGTGTCAGCTGCACGGAGAGCCAGATGAACATCCAGAGGTTGAGGGAGAAGCTCATGTCAGTGGCTGACCACAGGGACATCTTCCCCAACCTCCACCGCGTGCTGCCCAAGTCCTGGCAGATGCTGGAGGAATTGCACTTTAAGCCCCAGGACCTGTGGCTCTCGTGGTGGGACTCGGCCCGCTTGGGCCTCCAGGCAGGACTCACAGAGGACCGCCTGCAGAGTGCCCTGTCCTACCTGCACGAGAGCGGGAAGCTACTCTATTTCGAGGACAGTCTGACACTAAAAGAGTATGTCTTCCACAACCTGCCACGCTTCATCGCCATCCTCAATGTCTTCTTCCAGAGTGATGAGTCCACTCTGCTGGAGAGGCTACTGTCAGATGGGGAGAGGGGGGACAAAAGGAGGGCCAGTGTGGTTATGGAGGGGGAGAAGGAAGAGGACCTCCGGGCTACCCATCTACAGCACCATGTGGAGGGCTTCCTCAGCCACGGCCTCCTGCCTTCCAACGTCATCCGGCTGCTCCTGAGACCTCTCATTCAAACCCAGCAGGACCTCCACCTCATCATGGAGCTGCTGGAGAAGATGGGGGTCTGCTACTGCATCAACAAGCCCCGCAGCAAGCCTTTGAACGGGGCCACCGTCTGGTACAAGTTCCCAAGCTATGTCAGCAATGAGGAGCCCCATGCCGAGGCCTGGGTGAACGGAAGCTCAGTGGTTGCTAGTCCGTTCTTCTCTGTGGAGCAGCTGAAGATTGAATACAGCTTCCCCTTTCTCTTCCCACCTGGACTGTTTGCACGCTACAGTGTGCAGATTAACAGCCATGTGGTTCAGAGATCAGATGGGCGGCACCAGATATTTGCCTATCGTGGTAAAGTGCCTGTGGTAGTCAGCTACCGTCCGGCTCAGGGCAGACTGCAGTCCGAGACACTGTCCATAGCCAGCCATGCCTCCCTGCCAAATATCTGGACTGCTTGGCAAGCGATAACACCACTGGTTGAGGAGCTGAATGTCCTTCTGCAGGAGTGGCCCGGGCTCTACTACACTGTTCATGTTCTGTGTTCAAAGTGCCTCAAAAGAGGGTCACCCAACCCACACACCTTCCCAGGTAAATATGATTTCCCCTCTCTCTCTGACTCTTTGATTCTCTGTCTCTTTCTCTATCACATCCCTCTCTTTCTCTATCACATCCCTCTCTTTCTCTATCGAGTCCCTTGTCAAGCCTCCCAGAAGTAGGCACATTTTCATTGTTACACTTCTAATTTAGCAAAGATGTATAAAGGATTTTGTAGTTTACATTGCCCCACCCTAATTTTCATTATTTTAATGACAATATTGAGGGTTATATGTGGTGAGAGCAACTGGAAGTGTAAAATTACCAGTGGTTTAGGATCATCATGGCATTATGGAAATATCTCATGGAGGGGACATCTGATACAGGTGTTTTTTATGACACTCCTCTCCTGGGATTCATTTGAATGGATGAAAGAGAATAATGAACTGCTAATAACAACAGATTTGAGTCAGCGTCACGCCGTGGAATTACCCAACAGTAATATGGTCTGACCTATTATGAATGCGTCAAGCAATCTTTGGAGGTTTGAGTGAGAAAGTGAAAGCCGTTCTGTACACTCATTCACTGCTCTTGTGCTATAGTCAATCGAAATAGGGGTTTATTGCTGTGTTTGTGTGAGTATGACTCATTAGGTTTAAGGTCAGTCAGTCAGTGGGGGATGGAGGCTACACAAAGGCTACAGTGCCGCTGTAGGTGACATTAGCTCAGCTAAAAGAGGGAGGGAGGAACAGCTCTGTGGGGCCCAAGCCCCACCTCTGATACACAAATTGGCCTCGGAGCTGTCTGTTCTCGGCCTCTGGCTGAGTTCATGGACAAGTTCTGATGTAGACTGGGGGTTGCCATGGCAACACAATGTGCCTTTATTTTCTTGGAATGTGACTATAGTAGATGGATCATACAGCATGAGCAAGCCCAATCTCAGCTCTTTTGTTGTGATGCACAATGCCATCCAGACATCAGTAGACCAGTGTAAGCTCAAATGGCGAAATCAGTAAAGGTCTCCCTATTCATGCATTCATTGGGAAGAAGTGTAGGCCTACAGTACATTGTCTCGTTACTGCTGTTAGTATGAGATTGATTTTGCTGTGATGTCATTGTATTACCTCCTTCGAGTGCACTCTTTTGTATGAGAGTAGAGCGCCTACTCATTTTCCTGATCCTATGAATGACAGAAAATCTGCCAGACTGATATCTTTCCCTTTTCTTAAATAGTGCTTTTAAATGGGCCTTTTTATACTGCAGATCTTGTTTGTATCTTCTGCTGAAGCAGTCTGTAGTGCTGGAGCTATGCGCCAATCAGGATTGTTGATATCGTAAATTAGGTGTGGTCCTGAATTGAGCAGACAGCTGGGTCTTGGCTGGATGGGTAGCTACCCCAATCCCTGGCCCTCCTACCCTAATTTTATTTCTCCCTCTTTTCTTCTCTCTGTGTCAGCTCCTCACACTCTTGTTTTCACGCTTCAATCCCCTCATCCACCTCTCCCTCTCTCTGGCCCATGGAGGGCTTTGGCGGTCTTTTGTGGATTAGTTCACGTCTGCGGCGTTGCTGGTTTGAATCATTAGACGTGAGACCGTGCTTTTTCAGAGCTGTTTCACTGGCATGGCTAGGCTTCCGGAGCAACCGTCTGACTGACTGACACGGGAGCCGGGACACAGACCAGCGCCTGCTTTACTAATACACTGGAGCTTAGCTAGGCACATAAACTGTCCGGTAGATCGAAGTAAGGCATTTCTCTGGCAGATAGACTAGATGTCATATACTGTAGTAGAGACCTAGGAGGAACATACGCACTGCTGTAGTTTCCCACATTTCAGAAGGCACAACATATAGGGATTAATGTTGTCCTGTAGACACCAACAGTTTATTTAACTGACTAGTAACTAGATGGTGACTGCTACGTGCTTATGTAAATGTGTCACATTTCATTGCAAGTGTCGTTCTAATTTCTGCTAGATAGGAGTGAGAGAGTTACTCTACCACAAAGCTAGTCTTTCTGCTTGGGTATTTATTGAAGCAAGGCTGGATGTGATATCATGCTTGGGATACTTTGACAAAGTGAATTGGGTGGGAGGGAAGGGAGGAGATGGTTTTGTATGTGTGGGTGGGTGGGGGGTTGTAATGTGTTGTAGGTTAGGGATTTGTAATTCCATTAATGGAACTTTAGCCCTGTGCACTGTAGCCTTCTTCTGACCAACCCCAGCTGTGCACTTCTTAATTTAGACTGGCCAATAGCTGAAGTAGTGACTTTGCAGGTGACTTTTGTTCAGCTGCACCTGCCTGTTTCCATGGGAATGTGCCCTCTTGTTGTGTTCACTGGAGCAACTCAATGGTCGCTATAGGTTTGCTCTCCTGTAAAAACATTGGTGATTCAACTCCTATAGAATGTTCTTTTACCCCTGCTTTGTCTCTGTGGAAATGAAAATGTTCTACCTTTTCCACAACCTGTGTTCCTCCTCCATTTAGCTGCACAGCTTTTCATATGTCCTAATATGGCCATGTTTTTGTCTGCTGCAGCTTGTTGACTCAGTGTTGGGGCTCCTCTCTTTCCGGGCAGACTAAACATGGAGGACTCTCGAATATAATCTTTCTTCTGTGGAATCTAGAGAGACGACCTCCATCGCAATAATCGTTTCCTTGCATCTGTTTCGGCCTGACATCTCTGAATCAAACAAAGGCATATGCACTCCCCTTTTTATTCATGACCTGATCTGCCTTTATATATGGCTGGACAAAATCTCAGCAATGCAGACCAATTTCCCCCTTACACGATGCAACCCCACAAACCTTGTTGTGTGTGTGTGTGTGTGTGTGTGTGTGTGTGTGTGTGTGTGTGTGTGTGTGTGTGTGTTGAATGTATGTGTTGAATGTATGTGTAAAGTGACAGAGGGTGGTGAGTGAGTAATTAGTAATGTGCAGGTAATTATTTCCTCTTCCACACACATCCAGATTAGTTTGTTGCCTTCTGCTGATCTGACAGATAATGACACTTGTCGTAAGCAGAAAGAATGTGATCCTTCACAGGTTATCCTTAAAATTGATGTGCCCACTCACTCCTGACCACACAAATGGTGTTTTAAAATACTGTTCAAATAGCCCTCATTTTGGTGGAACTCTTATTGACCTCTTTGAGTTTTTTTGCGGGGGTACAGTACACGTTCCTGAAAATCGTCTCAAAGTGTGTTTGTGCAGACATCCAAGCTGCCGTCAGTCGACCCTGAGTGGAAGATGTGTGAGAAACCAGAGCATGATCTCTGGCTGGGCGCCCAGGGTCTGCCCTTCGCCTGTACTTTGCTGTACCTCGTGTAGCAACCTTCACCCCTGCCCAGTGCTTAAGCCTACCCTGTGAATTGTAGTACAGGAACAGCACAACAAATAAACCTACTGGCCTATATATCTGTTTGTCAACCTGTGAACTTTTAAACATGCTTGGTGCAATTTACATTCCAAGCTGCTAAGTACAATAGATATATTTCAGGTGCTTACCAAGATGCCTTATCTCACAGATCATTCGTGCCCAACATACAAGTTCAAAAGAAGAGGAGAGTATTTTGTGTACATCTGCTCTTTTCAAATCAAATTTGATTGGTCACATCCAAATATTTAGCGGATGTTATTGCGGATGTAGTGAAATGCTTGTCTTCCTAACTCCAACAGTGCAGTAGTATATAACAATTCCCAACAATACATACATCTCAAGTAAAACAATGGAATGAAGAAATATATAAATATTAGGACGCGTAGTGTCGGAGTGGCATTGCCTAGAATACAGTATATACATATGAAATGAGTAAAACAGTATGTAAACATTAATGTGACCAGTGATTCCATGTCTATGTACGTAGGGCATCGGCCTCTAAGGTGCAGGGTTGAGTAACCGGGTGGTAGCCGGCTAGTGACAGTGATTAAGTTCAGGGCAGGATACTGGGTGGAGGCTGGTTAGTGATGGCTATTTAACAGTCCGATGACCTTGAGATTGAAAAACAGCTTCTGTCTCTCTGTCCCAGCTTTGATGCACCTGTACTGACCTTGCCTTCTGGATGCTAGCGGGTTGAACAGGCCGTGGCTTGGGTAATTGATGTCCTTGATGATCCTTTTGGCCTTCCTGTGACATCAGGTGCTGTATGTGTCTTGGAGGGCAGACAGTGTGCCCCTGGTTATGCGTTGGGCAGACCGCACCACCCTCTGGAGAGCTCTGCACTTGTGGGCCGTGCAGTTGCCATACCAGGCAATGACACAACCCGACAGGATGCTCTCGATTTGTGCATCTGTAAAAGTTTGAGGGTCCAAGCTGAATTTCTTCAGCCTCCTAATGTTGAAGAGGCGCTATTGCGCCTTCACCACACTGTATGTGTGGGTGGACCATTTTCAGATTGTCAGTGATGTGTATATGAGGAACTTGAAGCTTTTCACCTTCTCCACCGTGGTCCCGTCCAAGTGGATGGGGGCGTGCTCCCTCTGCTGTTTCCTGAAGTCAAGGATCAGCTCTTTTGTTGACGTTGAGGGAGAGGTTATTTTCCTGGCACCACTCCACCAGGGCCCTCACCTCCTCCATGTAGGCTGTCTCGTCATATTTTGGTAATCACATCTACTACTGTTGTGTCGTCTGCAAACTTGATGTTTGAGTTTGAGGCGTGCATGGCCACACAGTCATGGGTTAACGGAGTACAGGAGGGGGCAGAGCACGCACACTTGTGGGGTCTCACTGTTGTGGATCAGCGTAGTGGAGGTGTTGTTTCCTACCTTCACCTGGGGGAGGCCCGTTAGAAAGTCCAGGACCCAGTTTCACAGGGCACAGTTTAAACCCAGGGCCTGAACTTAATGATGAGCTTGGAGGGTACTGTGGTGTTGGAAGGCTGAGCTGTAATAAACAAAGTATCTGTTGTTGAAGGACAGAGATCTAGGGAGTGGTGTCCAAAGCCGGCTTTGATTCTTAGTGTCGAAGGCGAGCCCTCCAGCACTTTCCCTCTCTGTGTGGATCCTCAAGCCCAATTTGACTCTGCAAACCCCTCTAATCCAGTTAGGGGATCTGCTCGGATCAGGCTGCTAGTGATAATGGTCATGCAGGGGACTGGCCAAGAAGGCAAAGCTGAGTTGGTTCGATTATCACAGAAACACAGTCACACAGACACACGAACAAACGCATTCATCATTTCACTTACCCTCAAGCTCCTCACAGCCTCATCCACCCATACCTTTAGAGTAGCTACATTGAACTTTACCCAGTTTGTGCTGTATAATTGCATCGTTCTTTTGTATTCTAAAGATGAAAGACATGAGATGACTGAAAGCTCACAACTTTAGGCTGCCTGCCCAGAAATGACAGTATGAAGACATTTCAGTTCACTGGAACATTTGTTGGGACATGTTCCCACATTATTTTAATTTCATTCTGACTTTTTAGTGATTAAGAAAACTGACTTTTCACTGTGGACGAGCTGCTAGCTGCTTGCCGAGGAATTGGATGAGTAGTGGTGAGCCGTAAGTGCCCATAGGGCTCCCTGCTTGCTAGTTATTATAGTCGCCCAGGCAGTCTATCCTCTTCGTCCCTGTACGCCATGGATATACTGTATCAAGGAGGAGCATAGATCAGTCGTACAATCAAGTATTGTTTTCTCACCACATGGAGGTCAATTTAATTGGACTCCTTACATGTTATTTAGATCTGGAAAATTCTTAGGCCAACTTAAATTATTGCGCTTTACCCCAATAGACAGAACTGGTGGGTGCTCCAAATATAGCCAAAGGCCTCCAAGGCTAACTTTACGAGAAAGTAAGACGAGCCACTACATTGATACCTGTCACAGGAATCACAGAGAAGATGTCTATGTGCTGGTATCGGCTAAGTTTCGTTGTTTAAAAATGTAGCAAACCACCTTTTTGAAATCTTGAACAATATGGAGCTGTCATTAAGATGTTTCTTGCAACTCTTCGGGTGTAACTTCTCTGTCCGTTTATGACTGTGTGTGTTTTGCCCATTAAAACATGCCACTGGTGGAAGTGCTGGGAAATGACGCAGCTTAGACACTTTGGCCAAGGACTGACGACAGGGTCAAGAGGAAACTCAGAGGCTGGTGATGATTGTTAACTCCGTAACAGCCAAGCACAAGGTACTCTGGAGGAATGAGATCGAATCTAACAGCCAAAGTAGAGCTGTTTTCAGGTACTGTTCAGAGACTGGAGATCTGAGAGACACAGACTAAACTACAAATGCAGTGTATTGGTTAATACCAACTTAGTAAGCTGCTGAAGGGCCTGACTTGTTGCTGAGTGGCTGTATCTAGTGGATGTGGGCCAGTCACAACTGTTGATGCAGAGAGAGAGTTATCAAATTAGTGATTTTGGCAGGAAACCTGCTGGTTCTGTTATAATGGAGAGGTTCAGATGTCTTGCGCTTCCCGGCTCAGGGACGAGGCTGGAAGTGAAAGTGATAGAGCTCATATTGCCCCTCTGACTGATGTGCTGCTGTGGCCTTCTGAATTGTTTGTCTGTTCAGTACAGTTAGCCTAAAGTGTTCTTCTCGGTTGTGTATGTTTGTGTGTGTCTGTGTTGGGGACGTGAATGAGCTGTTGACCTGAAAGAAGGTTAGCCTTAAGGGTGTTTTTGTTTTTAACTCTGTGGACATCACATGGGAAATGGTCTTCTGGATATCTCACATTAGATGTGACCCTCTGATGACCTGACCATAAATTTAAATAGGCCTACCTATGATTGTCTTCCTGTACAGCTCCTGCTGACATGGTTTTATTTTCTACCTGTGAATTCTAATTCTCGCTGTAGTCTGAGGAATTACTCCTGTCTACACCTACCTGTGCACTCTCTACCACACACTAACTACACTTAGGTGGATAAGACACCAGTGAGCTAAATTCGTTTTTCAGAGTTGCTGTGTGTTTTGAATGGTTTGGTCTGCTCTAAATGTTGTTTTCCATATCACCAGCTTGTTTTAAAAAAGTGTATTGTGCTGTATGAAATCTGTCCTCAACGCAGCCTAGTAATCTCTAAGAGAGGACGTCAAATCCTGTTATGTCACCAGTTGGCTGCCCAACTGGAGTTGTGTGCAGTAAGCCTGTCCACTGTATTATCTCTTAGACATGTGACAGACAGTGGCTGTCGGGTTTGGATGGGTTCATCGCTTCTATCCTGTGGGAACACAGAGTCAATGGTCACCTAGCCTCCACCGAGTCCCCAACAACCGGCTGTTCAGGTTTTGTTGCTGCATTCATAATGTATGGGTTTTGCAAGCCTGGTTGCCAGCCCTCGTTTTGTGGTGATGATGTATATCAAACCCTTTTCAGCTATAGCTTTCCCCTTTTGCCTGCTAGCATCAGTCAAAATCCTGAATGTGTTGACCAAAGCCAGCAAGGCTCAAACTTGTAGTTTCCTAGAAGGCAGCAGAGTTTTTAAAAAGTGTATTTTCTCCATTTGGCAGGCCATTGTCTGCCTTGAAAGGGAAATGGTGTCTGGAAGTAAAATTAGGGCACTCTCATTTATAGTTCTTCACATTCAGGCTTTCAGGCTTTTCTTCCGGTCATCGCACACTCCTTTGACGTGGTCCAAGGTCTAGAGCTCATAGCAATGGTGGAAATGGGCTGTTTTGGTCACCATCGGACATGTCACGTCCTGGATGAAGCATGAGCACAATGCTCCTCTAGGCCAGGGATAGACCACTTTGATGGGGGTTGGAGCCATAAAAACATCTGAACTGATGATGAGGGGCTGCAGTTGCTCACGGGTTAGCCTATTCAGAACCCCCCACTGCAAGCAAAACATTTTAGTGACCCCCCTCTTGACAGCACAGATATTTTGGGGTTTGTTTTAGAGTT
The DNA here is from genome assembly GCF_023373465.1 of Oncorhynchus keta. NCBI lineage: Eukaryota > Metazoa > Chordata > Actinopteri > Salmoniformes > Salmonidae > Oncorhynchus > Oncorhynchus keta. Next base: position 38,782,142 of record NC_068429.1, read on the forward strand.
TTTTTGCTATTCCACATATTTTGCCATGGGATGTAGATAAATGTTTGGTTTACAGCTCATTTTCCTGCAGTTCTACACATTTTGCCGTAGGGTGGATAGAAATGTTTGCAGTTTTAAATATGATATCGAAGTCAGGCTAACAAAACCAATAGGGGCCCCCTGGCTGGTAATTGAACCATGCTAACACGGAGAATGAACCTGTCCTCAGATCAGTTCAGTTCCTGGCAGATTGCCTTGCCAGCTGCCAATTACTCAGCTCCGCCTGAGGAATGATGGGGGGGGGGGAGAATGTGATGATCAGGCTGTCTGTTTTAATGACCATGATAACCTAGCTATTACTGTTAGCTGCTAAATAATACAATGTTCAGCAGCATCCTGCCCCAAGGAATGGGCAGCTATTTTAGGAGCCCCTCTTGTTGGTTCTACTCTGAGTTTATTTTCACCATTGGTGGACATATATAGTTGAAGTCAGACGTTTACATACACCATAGCCAAATACATTTAAACTCATTTTTTCACAATTCCTGACACTTAATCCTGGTAAAAATTCCCTGTCATAGTTCAGTTAGGATGCCCCACTTTATTTTAAGAATGTGAAATGTCAGAATAATAGTAGAGAGTGATTTATTTCAGCTTCTATTTCTTTCATCGGATTCCCAGTAGGTCAGAAGTTTATACACTCAATTAGTATTTGGTAGCATTGCCTTTAAATTGTTTGACTTGTGTCAAACGTTTCGGGTAGCCTTCCACAAGCTTCCCACAATAAGTTGGGTGATTTTTGGCCCATTCCTCCTGACAGAGCTGGTGTAACAGAGTCAGGTTTGTAAGCCTCCTTGCTCGCACACGCTTTTTCAGTTCTGCCCACAAATTATCTATGGGTTTGAGGTCAGGGCTTTGTGATGGCCACTCCAATACCTTGACTTTGTTGTCCTTAAGCCATTTTGCCACAACTTTGGAAGACACAACGTGTGTTCTTACTGAGCGGTATGATGGCTGTGTGGTCCCATGGTGTTTATACTTGCGTACTATTGTTTGTACAGATGAACGTGGTACCTTCAGGCATTTGGAAATTGCTCCCAAGGATGAACCAGACTTGTGGAGGTCTACAAAAAAAATTCTTGGCTGATTTTTTTTGTCTTGGCTGATTTTCTTTTGATTTTCCCATGATGTCAAGCAAAGAGGGACTGAGTTTGAAGGTACATCCACAGGTACACCTCCCAATTGACTCAAATGATGTCAATTAGCCTATCAGATGCTTCTAAAGCCATGACATCATTTTCTGCAATTTTCCAAGCTGTGAAAAGGCACAGTCAACTTGGTGTATGTAAACTTCTGACCCACTGGAATTGTGATGCAGTGAATTATAAGTGAAATAATCTGTCTGTAAACAATTGTTGGAAAGATTACCTGTGTCATGCACAAAGTAGATGTCTTAACCGACCCACCAAAACTATAGTTAGTTAACAAGAAATTTGTGGACCTAACCCCAACCTATGTAAACTTCCAACTTCAACTGTATCTAGTTCTCTCATGTTGTGATATTACCGTGTAATTTAATGTATCCATGCTCAAGCTGATTTTTAAGAGGATACTGGATGTGTCCATTTTCAGTGTTTTGATAAGGGCTACATTTGAATGTGACAGATTTTATGAAAGACATTTACACGCAGGGAAAAAATGTTATTTTGCTCGAGTGGACAATAATTGCAAGAATTTTGCTGTAGGGATTATTATTTTTTGTCTGTCTCTCCTGCTCTCTCCCATTTCCCTGGGGCAGACTGAGGCATATTTGCCTGTCACATCACATGGTGTATTTTCCTGCGCTATACAGTCGCCAGGTGTTACCATTAAACCCATATTTAGTCATTTTCTTGTTTGCGTATATGACCTTGCTACAACAACCCGATATACAGCACACGCTGTTTTAAGACGGATATCCGTTTAATATGCATTACTCTATATTAGCGTTCCTTTAGCTAAGCCCAAGGATTGTCTCATTCAAAATGAACATGATTGTGATTTAGGGCCTTAGCCCTAAATCCCCACCAGCCAGGCCCATCAGTGTGAGTGGGCTGATAATGTGATTGGACAGCTTCACTGTCAAAGGAAGAGGAGGGCAGTGGGGCCGGGGCTATTTTTGACTGCTGTGCTGCATCAGGGTGATCATCTCATTATGCACCAGATGTTAACATCTGTCCCTGCAGCACGCACACACACACGTTCGCTCGGGCATGCACACACCACTGTCCGAACAGATGAGCAGCAGCTGTCTCTGTGCGCACAATATACAGGGGAGAATATACTGGTCTGCTAGTAGTTATTCCATATCCTGCCCTGGTTATAAGAGCCTGTCTGCACTATGCTGCTACCCTGGCTATGATGGGAGCCTGTCTGCACTATGCTTCTACCCTGGCCATGATGGGAGCCTGTCTGCACTATGCTTCTACCCTGGCCATGATGGGAGCCTGTCTGCACTATGCTTCTACCCTGGCTATGATGGGAGCCTGTCTGCACTATGCTTCTACCCTGGCCATGATGGGAGCCTGTCTGCACTATGCTTCTACCCTGGCTATGATGGGAGCCTGTCTGCACTATGCTGCTACCCTGGCTATGATGGGAGCCTGTCTGCACTATGCTTCTACCCTGGCCATGATGGGAGCCTGTCTGCACTATGCTGCTACCCTGGCTATGATGGGAGCCTGTCTGCACTATGCTTCTACCCTGGCTATGATGGGAGCCTGTCTGCACTATGCTTCTACCCTGGCTATGATGGGAGCCTGTCTGCACTATGCTGCTACCCTGGCTATGATGGGAGCCTGTCTGCACTATGCTTCTACCCTGGCTATGATGGGAGCCTGTCTGCACTATGCTGCTACCCTGGCTATGATGGGAGCCTGTCTGCACTATGCTTCTAGCCCTGGCTACCCTGGATGGTGGGAGCCTGTCTGCACTATGCTGCTACCCTGGCTATGATGGGAGCCTGTCTGCACTATGCTTCTACCCTGGCTATGATGGGAGCCTGTCTGCACTATGCTGCTACCCTGGCTATGATAGTGCAGACAGGCTCTTTTGTTACTGCCTCCTCTCTCTTTAGTGCAGATGTGTTCATGTGCAGGATAATGCCGCCGTGATTAAAATCTCTTCTCTGCCTGCCAGGATTAAGCTCCACTTTAACCACAGCCATCTTAAACACACAAGTGCTGCTGGCTGGTTCTCCCGTCTTCACCTCTTCATCCTAAAGGACCCCAGAAGGCTGCCTTTGACACTGCCAGATTCTCGTCTGGCTTACTTGCTGTTTGCCAGGCAGGCCCAACTCAGTCTCCAAGGCAACCCACTGTGGAATGGCCAGAATGGGTTATTTTTGTGCCATCTCCTCTGGCAGAGAAGTAGGGCACACATTCCTCAGGCTGTGGGCCTGTCCGTGTCAGGAGGCAGGAGCCACTCGCTGTTCAAAGAGGATTAGTCTAATTTAACATGTTTGAGAGACTGGTCACGATATCTTCCTGTCTCTTTGTTAAGCTGCCTCTAAGATAGAGGGAGATAGATTGGAGACATGACTGTCTGTGTAACCCTGACTCTTATCAGACTAGTCAGCAAAGTGTTTCTACATTTGTGTCTAGTGTTTGATTTACCCCACATCTTGTTCTATAGCGGACTGCGGTGTTTTAAATAACTGATAGGAGCAACTATTTTATGATTTAATCAATATTTCCCTCCTTTTGGATTTATGGAGTTTGTAAAAACTAGACTAGAATGCCAAGCAGCAAACTCTGATGTGTAATTATCCTCCCCCCACTTTCTGGCAATGTGCAATGTTCATAAACAGTCAGTTACCTCATCAGACAAATGATGATCTCATCGAGGTGGTGGTCCAAATTGATGCAGCAACTTAAACTGGAACACTTACATTTGCTGGCCAAGGAAAGCCACTTCAACACTCAAAGCCAATCAAATTGCAGGCTTTTTTGTTGTTGTGGAGACTGAGTTAGGTCTTGGCCGAGGCTACCAAGACCAAAGTTTATGCTCCACACCAGACGTCACAGACATAGGCCAGTAACAACAGAACGTTAAGTGATTTAAAACCCTTGTTATGCAGTACGTGTAAGGTAATGACTGACCCTGGTGATCAAAATGTGTGTTAAAGTGGAAAGACTGGTTTTCATTGGGACATTTTAAATGGCGTTCTGTTTGGGCCTCATCCTGGGCCTTCTCACCTGCACAGCACAGACTGGGCAGAGCAGACAGCTGCCTATGTGGAAATCTCATTCGCACCCAGCCCTAACTCAAACGCATCTGACCACCAGACAGCTGCTAGACTCTTGTGTGTGTTTGGGTGTCATGGAAAACTGAATTTTGTGTGTGTGTTTGGGTATATTTAGCACTGCTATATGTCGGTCTGTGTCAGTGAGACAGAGTGAGTTGTCTCTGGCCATGTTGTCTCTGGCCATGTTTGTTGATCATGACCAGCTGCTTCATGTGACGTGCTTGGCCTGACTGTTGTTTTAACACACTGTGGTGCTAATCCTCTGACTGAGCTGTTGGCCTCTGGATCTGAACTCGGAGCAGCTGCCTCTGCCCTATGTCTACCACTGACTCACTGCTCTCTCTCTGCCTGCCCTGGGCACTACCGCTTGGTCTGACGCTGCACAGGTGGCAACCGGAGCGCTGTGTCTACTGTCCAAGATGTCTGATCTGTTTACTAGAAACCCAAAAGGTCAGAGTATGCCAGTACTCTGGCATCCAAACATCATGAGTTCCTGACTGTACGAGCCACACTGTCTTTACTCAGGAGGAACCTGAACTGATTGGACTATGTACAGGCAACCTGAGCTCTCTTTCCCTGTGCTAGTGTAGATTTCCGTCACTGTTCTCTGTGAGGGGTCAAATGGTAGGCTGCTGATGAGGGACATATAGTTGAAGTCGGAAGTTTACATACATTCCTGGCATTTAATCCTAGTAAAAGTCCCTGTCTTAGGTTAGTTAGGATCACCACTTTACTTTAAGAATGTGAAATGTCAGAATGATAGTAGAGTTATTTATTTCATCTTTTATCTTTCATCACATTCCCAGTGGGTCAGACGTTTACATACACTCAATTAGTATTTGGTAGCATTGCCTTTAAATTGTTTCACTTGGGTCAAACGTTTCAGGTAGCCTTCCACAAGCTTCCCACAATAAGTTGGGTGAATTGTGGCCCATTCCTCCTGACAAAGCTGGTGTAACTGAATCAGGTTTGTAGGCCTCCTTGCTCGCACACACTTTTTCTGTTCTGGCCACACATTTTCTATGGGATTGAGGTCAGGGCTTTTTGATGGCCACTCCAATACCTTGACTTTGATGTCCTTAAGCCATTTTGCCACAACTTTGGAAGTATGCTTGGGGTCAATGGAAGAGCCATTTGTGACCAAACTTGAACTTCCTGACTGATGTCTTGAGATGTTGCTGCAATATGTCCACAATATTTTCCTACCCCATGATTCTATCTATTTTGTGAAGTGCACCAGTCCCTCCTGCAGCAAAGCACCCCCAAAACGTGATGCTGCCATCCCCCGTGCATCAAGGTTGGGATGGTGTTCTTCGGCTTGCAAGCCTCTCCATTTTTCCTCCAAACCTAACGATGGTCATTATGGCCAAACAGTACTATTTTTGTTTCATCAGACCAAAGGACATTTCTCCAAAAAGTACGATCTTTGTCCCCATGTGCAGTTGCAAACCGCAGTCTGGCTTTTTTTATGGAGGTTTTAGAGCAGTGGCTTCTTCCTTGCTGAGCGGCCTTTCAGGGCATGTCGATATAGGACTCATTTTACTGTGGATATTGATACTTTTGTACCTGTTTGCTCCAGCATCTTCACAGGGTCCTTTGCTGTTGTTCTGGGATTGATTTGCACTTTTCGCACCAAAGTGCGTTCATCTCTAGGAGACAGAACGTGTCTCCTTCCTGAGCGGTATGACGGGTGTGTGGTCCCATGGTGTTTATATTTGCGTACTACAGTTTGTACAAATGAACATAGTACCTTCAGGCGTTTGGAAATTGCTCCCAAGGATGAACCAGACTTGTGGAGGTCTACAACTTCTTGGCTGATTTCTTTTGATTTCCCCCCGATGTCAAGCAAAGAGGCACTGAGTTTGAAGGTAGGCCTTGAAATACATCCACAGGTATACCACCAATTGATTCAAATTATGTCAATTAGCCTATCAGAAGCTTCTAACGCCATGACATAATTTTCTGCAATTAACTCTGTGTGCCAGTTGAACTGTAGGACAGAGGACACTCCAGCTGAAGAAAGAAAATCTTCTGAACTAATTTGAGGTTGTTGAGAGGCTCGTCTTCTGTCATGATAAATCACACTGAAAATACCACAATTATTTGGGCCTGGTGGAGATTGCCTCTGAAAAGATGTCTCTCCTCATGATCAGTGTTGGCTAACTGTGAGCTGAATTTAGACAGAAAATAGAAAATTGTTTGAGCAACTATATTCCAGTCACACATACGGTACAGTTGTTTTTGTCCCATGAACACTTAAGGTACATACCTGGAGAGCTGGAAATACTTGACCCAAATTTGACTGTAAAAAGTTTGACAGAAGCATGTTTATGCTTTGATGCGCTGGTGAAAACGTAATGGTATGTCAGGACTGGATAGTTATAATAGGATATTATTACAACACAAACATTACAGGAGTAGCTCTGCCATTATCTCAGCTTTGTGTTTGTGGGTCGTAGTTCAAATACAGTAGGTTTACAACACATCAGTTATTGTGTTGGGAGGTCTGACTCATTTCTGTAAAATCATATAAAATCAATTACCCTGGTTAGTAGAGGTTAAGGTAATATGTACAGTACATGTAGGTAGAGTTATTAAAGTGACTATGCATAGATAATAACAGAGTAGCAGCAGTGTAAAAGGAGGGGGCAATGCAAATAGTATGTGTAGACATTTGATTAGATGTTCAGGAGTCATGGCTTTGGGGTAGAAGTTGTCAAGTAGCCTTTTGGACCTAGACTGCGGTACCACTGTTGTCACCTGCAAACTTAATGATGGCGTTGGAGTCCTGCCTGGCCATGAAGTCATGAGTGAACAAGGAGTACAGGAGGGGACTGAGCACAGACCCCTGAGGGGCCCCCATGTTGAGGATCAGCGTGGCGGTTGTGTTACCTACCCTTACCACCTGGGGGCGGCCCGTCAGGAAGTCTAGGATCCAGTTGCAGGGGGAGGTGTTTAGTCCCAGGGTCCTTAGCTTAGTGATGAGCTTTGAGGGCACTATGGTGTTGAACGCTAAGCAACTAATAGCATTCTCACATAGGTGTTCCTTTTATCCAGGTGGGAAAGGGCAGTGTGGAGTGCAATCGATATTGCGTCAACTGTGGATCTGTTGGAGCGGTATGCAAATTGGAGTGGATCTAGGGTTTCTGTGATAATGGTGTTGATATGAGCCATGAACAGCCTTTCAAAGCACTTCATGGCTACAGATGTGATTGCTATGGGTCGGTAGTCATTTAGGCAGGTTACCTTAGTGTTCTTGGGCACAGGGACTATGGTGGTCTGCTTGAAACATGTTGGTATTACGGACTCGGACAGGGAGAGGTTGAAAATGTCAGTGAAGATATTTGCCAGTAGTAGGTGAGCGCATGATCGGAGTACTCATTCTGGTAATCCATCTGGCACTGCGGCCTTGTGAATGTTGACCTGTTTTAAAGGTCTTATTCACACCGGCTACAGAGAGCGTGATTACACAGTTGTCTGGAACAGCTGACGCTTTCATGCATGTTTGTGTTACTTGCCTTGAAGCGAGCGTAGAAGTAATTTAGCTCCTCTGGTAGGCTTGTGTCACTGGGCAGCTCGCGGCTGTGCTTCCCTTTGTAGTCTGTAATAGTTTGCAAGCCCTTCCACATCCGACAAGCATCGGAGCCAGTGTAGTACAATTCAATCTTAGTCCTGTATTGACGCTTTTCCTGTTGGATGGTTTTTCGGAGGGCATAGCGGGATTTCTTAAGTTTCCGGGTTAGTCCCGCTCCTTTAAAACGGCAGTTCTACCTTTTAGTTCAGTGTGGATGTTGCCTGTAATCCGTGGCTTCTGATTGAAGTATGTAGGTACAGTCACTGTGGGAACGACGTCATCGATGCCCTTATTGTTGAAGCCAATGACTGGTATAGTGTACTCCTCATTGCCATCCGGAGAATCCCGTAACATATTCCAGTCTGTGCTAACAAAACAGTCCTGTAGCTTAGCATCTGCTTCATCTGATCCTTTTTTTATTGATCTAGTCACTGGTGCTTCCTGCTTTAGTTTTTGCTTGTAAGCAGGAATTGGGAGGGTAGAATTATGGTCAGATTTTACAAATGGAGGGCGAGGGAGAGCTTTGTACATGTCTCTGTGTGGAGTAAAGGTGTTTTTCCCGACTGGTTGCACATGTAACATGCTGGTAGAAATTAGGCGAAACGGATTTAAGTTTCCCTGCATTAACCTCTTGCGACGAGCAATCCCGTATCCGGGAGCATAATTATAGCCTCAAGCTCATTACCATAACGCAACGTTAACTATTCATGAAAATCGCAAATGAAATGAAATAAATATATTGGCTCACAAGCTTAGCCTTTTGTTAACAACACTGTCATCTCAGATTTTCAAAATATGCTTTTCAACCATAGCTACACAAGCATTTGTGTAAGAGTATTGATAGCGAGCATAGCATTAAGCCTAGCATTCAGCAGGCAACATTTTCACAAAAACAAGAAAAGCATTCAAATAAAATCATTTACCATTGAAGAACTTCGTATGTTTTCAATGAGGAGACTCTCAGTTAGATAGCAAATGTTCAGTTTTTCCAAAAATATTATTTGTGTAGGAGAAATCGCTCCGTTTTGTTCATCACGTTTGGCTAAGAAAACCCCCCGAAAATAAAGTCATTACAATGCTGAACTTTTTCCCAAAAAACACTGCCGAAACAGTGTACAACCCAACAGCTATATGTTATTCATGTCGTATTCAGCAGTATGTTATTCATGTTGACTAATAGGATTGATGGTAACGGCAGATTACCCTCTCACCATCGGATCCTTACGGAACCCAGACCCTGATATCTCCGTGTCTTTCTCCTGTGAATGACGGGGATTAGGGCCTTTTCAGGTGTCTGGAGTAAATCCTTCGTGTCAGACTCGTTGAAGGAAAAAAAATATATATCTTCCAGTATGGGATGAGTAATCGCAGTCCTGATATCTAGAGACGGTGGCAGAAACATTATGTACAAAATAAGTTACAAATAACGTGAAAAAACATTCACAATTGGTTAGGGGAGCGTAAAATGGCAGCCATCTCCTCCAGCGCCTTTCTCAGATAAACCATATGTTTTTTAAGTTACACGTGACGTGGCAAATTCAGTGTGTAGGTCGATTCCCTGTCCGATTATTCTGGCTGTGTCAACAGAACTGCAGTCAGTCCCGTGTGACTAATTAGAGCACGGGAGCTGTTGGAAATCCTCCTCTGGTGTGTGTGCATGCTAATGATGGTGAGTGTGGATACAGCGGCGAGGGTTCCAGGAACTCTCACACACAGCCCCTCCCAGTTGTAGTGCCATTGTGTCCACACAGCCCCCCCACCCCCACCCCAACAGGACTAAAGCTGCAGGGGTGTAAGCTTGAAAACAGCCACTGCCCTCCTTTGTCCCCCTGCCTCAGAGAGGCTGGTGCTTCCTCACTGTTTCAATCCACTTGAGTCTCAGCGGTATCTTTGTGTGCACAACACACACACACACACACACACACAGACATTAGTTATACATCTAGAAGGCTAGACCTGTGGGGCATGTTGTTTTGTGAAAGGGGCGGGCATTGGCAGGCTGTGGGCTGATAGGAGGTTGGTAGTGTTGTTCTGTTACCCTTTGTGTGGATATGCTCCAAGAGCATAATAATGTAATGCTGCAGTAGACTGGTGGGGCTGGGACTGTGTAGATGCTATCACGAGGACCATCATCCTTGGGGTTGGGGATTAAACTGTGGAATTGGTTTCTAAAACCCCTTTTCTGTTAACTCAGCTGATTTCTAGTATTGAAAACAAATATGATCTTTTGTGCTTTGTCCAATCCCCCCTCTGCCCTGTTTACCCCTAAAGGTGATTATGAATATAGCTATGACATGCATGCAGTGTTTGTCCTGTGTGTGTTCTTCTGTTTGGTATTCATTCCATGGCGGTTGTGTTAGCTCTGAATAGGCCAATGAGGGAAGAGGAGTTCTCCTCTTTACCCTTCATTAATATGGAGTAACCTAATGTAGCAGGCGTAAAAGAAATGCCCGAGCCGGGTCATCAGAACCCGTATGCATCGGGTTTTCAGGCTTCACCTCTATTCTCCTTTCCCCCTGAACTGGGTGCTTCCAGTTTCTACCGACCCCCTGAGGGTGAGTGTGGATACTGGGCAGAAGGCAGCTAGCTGCCCGCCCTGTTTGCTTTAGGCCTGACCTGGGCACACTGCAAGCTTTGTCACGGCATTGGCTGTTACTCAGTCCGCCAGGGAAAGTCGCCTCTTCTCGGGGGCGTTGCCTTTGTTTCTGTTAGAACAGCTGTGAAAAACTCTGGCTTTTTATCGATCTCCTCAAACCCCAGTGTGAGTTCTCACCTACCAGTGTGGAGCGTGGCAGATGTGGAAAGAGGGAGGAACTCCTCCTTTTTGTTGTATAATGAATGATGTCACCTGATGAGTAATAGGAAATTAGTGTGTAAGAAGACGATGATTGAAACTTGGGGAAATGTTGATGTGGTGACAGAATGGAGGAGGGACAAGGCCTGTGAAATCAGTCTTGATTGGATGCTGAGGGTCATTCCCTTTGCGGGGGATGGGGGCTGACTACAAGTGGCCCATTTGATTTTCCTACAGAAACATTGTGTACAGAGAAAGATGTATGAACGAGAAAGTAATTGAGTCCGACACCCTCCGAAACCAGGCCTTTTCATGTGGTCATATGCCCCTCCTCCACCCCTCTGAGTGTGTGTTGTTATCGATCATTGTCAATAGCCTTCTTTGAAATGAACCCCCTTCTACGACCCTGCCAACCCCTCTTCGCCCCTCTCCCTCTCTTTCCAATGATGCCCAAAGCTGGGAAAAAAAGGGGAAGTGGAAGCGAAGGACTGAGTCCATTGTGAAAAGACCAGACGTGGACATTCTCAGCTAGACTCCTCCTGTGTTTTTCCAAACACATCCAGCATCCTACTGGGACATTCTTGGAAACAGGAAAATATATAAATATATTTTTTTTCTTTTCTTCTAGCAAGCCTGGAGAAATAGCAGTCTTCCTTTTATGGTGGTAGAGTTCAGTGGAGAGAAAAAGAGCAGAAATGGACAGCCTGGCAGAAGATCAAGCCTAGCAGAGCAGGGCAGCAGCACAGGAATGTACATGCTCATTATCCTACCTGCTTGCTGATGCAATTGTGAGGAGGGGGAGTGGAGGTGAATAGCACATTCCTTGTCCTTGATGTCAGGGCCAACAGAGTCCTCTGTCCATCTGCACACTGTATAACTAGCCTTCACCCAGTGAAGGAGGTGAGACTGGAGTGAGCGTTTCTTTTACTGTCCTCTGTCTGACTCTCTGACCCAGATGAGGGGAGCGGCAGAGATGACTAACTGGCTGTGTGATTCAGCACGTATGCTTCCTGTAACAGACTCCCCACTGTTTCCACACAGAGAGATCTGGTGCCGGCAACATTCTCAGGAATGAACCACTAATACATCACGTCAGGACGTCCTGTATATAGCAACACTGTGATGTTATACACTCCGACTGTATTGCAGTGAACTGCAGCACTACAAGCACAATACTGTAAAAATCACACCTTTTTAACCAGGACAAAAAATACCATGACTTTAACCTTTTTATTCCAGTCTGTCTGTTTCCGGTGCTAAACGACTCCAGCATGCTAGTTGGACCCCCTGCTTTGTCCTGGTGGGAAGATAAAATCAATGGGTTAAGTGCTGCTAAGGACAGGCTATTAGATAGGCTACTGCCTTACACACCCAGAGGGAAGAACAGGCATTGAGATGAATCCTATACATTGTGTTGAGTGTAGGGAAGAAACTCTGTGTGAACTAAATACACGCTGAGAAATGAACAGTGCTTGAAATGATCAGACATACCAAAGACCAGAGCAAATATCAACCATGGTAACAAACTATATATTTTTTGCCATATCCTTGGTAACAAAACAAATAAACATTGCCTTTTGGATAGGGTTGCTATGGAGGTTTTAGTTTTACAGCATGGTGACAGTCATGGTCACACAGACACAGCCTCGGAGACCATACTGGAGCTGAACAGTGTTGATCCAGCGGGTCATGATGATATGAGGTGCAGATAGTAAAACCAGGTCAATCTTTTTCTGTAGCAGATAAGCCCAGATCAGACCCTGCCGGTGATGGGGCAGTACAACATTAGTGAGCTATCTAGGCAGTCAGTCTAACAAAGACAAACAAGAGGGGTGCATCATTATTTAACCAAGGAAAAGGATCATTGGGCCTAATCCATTCTACAGCTAAACCATTCAAATCACGTGAGCTCTGAGCGTGGTACACGTCAGTGAGAATAAATGATTCTGTCAAAGTAGCATGCAACATCTCCCCCCACCCTAACATATTGATTGGGGTTGCCTTTATATCACACAACAGAGATTTTATAATAAAACCATTAATGATAGAGAATGTAGTGACATAGTATTACTGATGGGATTTAACCACTGCTTGTCTCATGGACTTCCAAGCACTATGTGAGTACATTATCCAGTTGGCTATAGTAGCAGTGCGTGGTCAGGCTGTCTGTGTACAGACAGAGCATGTACTAAACCCACTCACTGTCTGATGGGTGTAGTCTCGTGCTGCACTGCATTACTGTCAGAGGCAGCCAGCCAGGCAGGATGACCGTAATCTTATTTCGTGACGGATGATGTAACAACTCATTGTCTCTGCCTGCCTCAATCGGACCGATACCCCGCCATCATCACAAACAGACCTACGCACAGCATCCCAACGTGCCCTGTCAGTTGCGAACTGGCTGGCAGTGTTTGGAGGAACCCTGGCTGTGCCACACAGGACTTCTTTTAGAACCATTAAGGATGCAGCAGAGAATGAAGGAGACTTGGGATGTTTGTTTTTACCTTTTTAGCTGCCTTTCTGATTCTGTTCGTGCTGCACCAGCTCTGTTTCCTGCTATTGTGTCTGAAAATGGAAAGAAGAGGTCTTTCAAAAATGTTCTGCATAGATCCCTCCACTCAAACCAACTAAGGCTTTAAGGGTAATAATTAAGGTTTAGTTTTCTAGAAGATGACGAGTAAATCGACTATCCTGGATAGAGAATGAAGTTCAGGCATGTTTTTCTGGACATTCGCGATCACACAACACAGTGGTTAAAAGGCCTGCAAATGGCCTGTTAGTGAGGCAAATGGGGCGTTTTTTGTTTCCCCCATAATTAGAAGGCCATAACATGTGACGTACAGCCTGTTCTGTGCTGATAGTCAGGAAATGGCCTTGGTTACAGAACATGTGGTGATAAACACCCATGCACGTTCACATGCACGTGCATATTCAAACGCACGCAGGCATCCACGCACAAGCTCTTTCTCTCACTAACACACATTCCCCAGCAAACTGCCAGTACCTTGTGATTTTGCTGACGAGGACACACCCTTTGAATATGAGGGGATCTGCAGCTATTAAACAAAGCCTGTTGGAGCCCTCCACTCCACAGAGGTCTCAAGGGAAATGAACATGCAGTTATTTTTCTCTGTAGCAGGCTCTGGCAATCGGTGGTAATGCAGTGAAATTGCCATCTAGTGGACAAATAGGGAACTATTTTGTTACAGCTCAAATCTTGGCAAAACATTGATTTTGGATCCTGTAGAAAATCCACTATATCCTGATATCATTGGATAAATAATCTCTGTCGGTTGGATAATTTGAGTATTATTTTTAAACTAACTCTCCCCCTGTCTTGCTCTTTCTTAGGTGAGCTTCTAAGCCAGCCGCGCCCTGAGGGGCTGACTGAGATAATCTGCCCAAAGAATGGTTTGGAGCGGGTTGACGTGGCGCTGGTTTACCCACCTACGCCCACTGTGGTCAGCCCCTGTCTCAAATGAGCCACGCGGCCTGGCCTCTACTGTCCTGTCTGACTGTACCCTCACGCCCGACTCTCTAGCCAACACCTGCTGCACACCTGAGTCTGAACCCCACAACCCAGCTCTCCCTCTGAATCCCCTCAACCCACCCAGGCAGCAGCCAGACTGGACACACAGCCATGCAAGGTCACAGAGATATGCACCGTCAGCTGGATGCAGTAGAGCTGATAACTGTAAGTATCTTCCAGAAAGGGTCATAGGTTGGTATCTAGAGGGTTCGATGCTTAGAAGCTTCTATATACTGTGTAAATGGATCGACATCGAACCTGTAATTGAATATACCTGATAAAATTGATGATAGCGAAGCTGTACTACAAATGACAAAGTATAAAAGTAAGAGTATGTTATATTCTTTGTATTTTTTCTATTTGCAGGTTATCCAACTGTTCTTACACTGCCTCGCTATGATGACAAAGGCCATATTATAGGACTTTGGCTGAAAGCAAACCTTCACCGTGGTCGTTTTTTAAGACCCCATCAGCAAGCAGTGTCTTTTCAAACTCTCTTACTCCACGCTGCCCTCCAGATCTATGACAAACCTCTGCCTATAACCTAACCAAGACGAAACACAGGAAATCCACCATATCAACTATCAATTAAACAATCGAGAGATGAGTGGGCAAAGACTTGGACGGATTTCTCTCTTTACAACTTAGTGGCGTCATGAAATGTTGGAAATCTCTTGGCTGGACTGCTACCCCATTCTAATTTCCAGTAATGCTCATTTTTAATGCTCATTTTCCACGTGTCCACGTGTAAAGGCTGTGATTTGAAGAACATAGAAAAGAGAACTGACTGAACCTCCTACTTACTATATCAATCTATGACTGACAGTTGTGGGGTCTATCTGCCTGTCTGTTTCTATGTCTGTAAACCAAATACAGCCTTGTATAGCCAAACACATGAACACCACCTACTCTTAAAGAACACAACACACGTTACCCATGTACGGACCTTAACCTTTGCTTTGGCTTGCAAAGGAGCAGATGTATCATATGAAGTAAATGCTGGAAGGACATATTATGTGAGGTGGACTGTGTTTATGCCAAGGAAATCCCACTTCAGCTGTACTTGTTTCTTTGTGGCATATCCTGACTATGGTGTGATGTATTTGTGATTTGCCATTTCAGCTTTAGCAAGAAAAGTACTCGGTTTCACTTTAGACTTGTTCAAAAATGATCATTGTATGTAAATAAAAGATGATCATGTTCTCTAAAGGACACAGAAAAAGATGTCTGTAGGTATTGAGTCTGAAGTCTTCACAGCACCTTCTTTGGTCGTGTTGGAATAGCGGAATTTATTTCAAGATGGTCTTCACTGGTATGGGGGAGATACTGCAATATGTTTAAAACATGCAAGAAAAAAGTTTATAACTTTTGTATATAATATCTTTATTTTTGTATATTGACTTAAGTTGTCACCACCCTCTTTCAACATTATTTGCAGTGCAACGTTGTGCATGGCCTCACTTAGCCATTGTGAGAGTGTAGGCTACGCACACTTTTATAAGTAGCAGGTCAAACTGTCTCACAGCACAACGTAAAAAGCACCAAATACAAAATAAACCAACTACTGGTTTAAATATGACCACGTTGTCCTTTTCATTTGTCTTTCTCTACACACTAATACTGATTATACATCTTTATGGGAAAGATACTTTGATATTGGTCGCTGTGTTTAAATGACTTTACATAGAGTTATGACTGGCAGCCAACTGTCTCCCAGCACTGTATACCACGTTTGATTAAAGTCAGGAGTGTAGTCTCTGTATGCTCTCTTTTAGTAAAACTGCTCTAGCAGTAGAGCAAGGGCGCTTAGTTGTAACGCTGTGATAGTGGGTTCAGTTCCCAGGATGACCCAATATTTTCAAGTGTATGAGCACAACTACGTCGCTTTGAATAAAAGCATCTACTAAATGGCATATATTATATTGAATGACCACTCTCATCTCCGCCAACTACACACTCCCAGTTTAAATAGCTGAGGTCACGTTCCTGACCTGGACTCCCAGTCCAGGCCAGAACGCAAGGATATTACACCGATTAGATAGACTAGAGTAAAAAAAAAAAGATGACCTGCCATTTTTTTACCTCCTAATCTATAATCTAGATTAGATCTACTTAGAGAGGGCACCTCCACTGCAGACTGATCAGGTCAGAGATCAATAATGTTCGAGCCAGGGCAACAAGAGAAGAGGGGGTGAGATACAGGATATTGTGCTGCTAAGGTGAGGTATTCCACACAACATATGCGCTGAAATCATATAGGTGATCGAGACTAGAATCAAGGGGAAAAATATAACATGCTGCATAGACCATCTATTTTACAATCTGAATTTCACAGACTTGTTCACAGCACTTTCTGATGAAAAGGAGCTCTCTTGTAGATCAGTTACTTATGTCACAGTTGGTCCAATGTTGACTATTTGCCAAGGTAGCAGCACCACAAAATCAGAGACTCCTACAAGAAATTGAATGATTAGCCCCTCTAGTGATAAAACAGACCTCAGCAGCACACCTAATCATTTGAGGTGGAGATGAGAGGTCCCAAAAACTCAGTGGTGGAAAAGGTACCCAATTGTCATACTTGAGTAAAAGTAAAGATTCTTTAATAGAAAATTACTTGAGTAGAAGTCACCCAGTAAAATACTACTAGTAAAAGTCGAAATAATTTCAAATTCCTTAAATTAAGCAAACCAGACAGCACAATGTTCTAGTTTTTTTTTACAGAAATCCAGGGGCACACTCCAAAATCAGGAAGCACTTGTATTTAGCAAGTCCACCAGATCAGAGGCATGTTCTCTTGATAAGTGCATTAATTGTACCATTTTCCTGCTAAGCATTTTTATTTTAACCTTTAATTAACTAGGCAAGTCAGTTAAGAACAAATTCTTATTTACAATGACGGCCTACCCCGGCCAAACTCAAACAATGCTGAGCCAATTGTACACCACCCTATGGGACTCCCAATCACAGCCAGATGTGATACAGCTTGGATTTGAACCAGGAACTGTAGTGGCACCTCTTGCAGTGGGATGTAGTGCCTTAGACCACTGCACCACTCGGGAACCTTAGCATTCAAAATGTAACAAGTACTTTTGAGTGTCAGGGAAAATGTATGGAGTAAAAAGTACACTATTTTCTTTAGGTATGTAGTGAATTAAAAGTAAAAGTTCTCAAAAATATAAATAGTAAAGTAAAGTACAGACACCCCCAAAAAACTACTAAAATAGTACTTTGAAGTAGTTTTACTTAAGTACTTTACACCACTGCAAAAAAAACTCCAGTACAAGAACATGAGCTTGTATTAAATACATATAAAGGTAGTTAGAGAATTGTGTGGTTTATGAAAAACAGGGCATGTTGTCCCCCACGAATGATGCAGCCTCCCACCTTATAGCCCTCGCCTTGTACCAATCAGTGGGATTTAGTAAATGCCAGATCTCTATGGCAAGATGCATCATTCACCCAAGTTTCGTCAAAATCCAGCTAGTCCTGTCTGAGATATCACATGTGACTAACGTACAAACGTACTAAAGAACGGAGACAGATGCACAGTTACCTCCCCAATTTCATTGTGGGGGTTAATCATTGAATTACTTACAGTATATGATCCCATCAAAATACTAGACTATTGGTCCCATCAGGCCTTTATGCCTATATTGATTTAGACAGGGGTCCTGAACTGCTTTGACTGAAAAACAGAAACCAAAATATATATTTTTAAAGGCAACAGTAAATCTGTCGTCCCCCCACGAATGATGCAGCACCCCTCTTGGGCCAATCAGAGTAATTGTCTAAGTGATGGATCCCCTTGGCAAGACGCATCATTCACCCAAGTGTCATCAAAATCGGGCCAGTGGTGTTTGATATATCACATGGGATAGCTAGACTTGTATCCCTGAGAATGTGTGCCAAATTTCAGCATTCTGAGTCAAACAGATCAAGCGATATTAACATGTGCCCATTATAGCGTCACTGTGTGGTCGATATTAATGTTCTTTCATGTACTGAGTCTTGACAGTGTTTACAAGATGCGTACTAATTTTTTTGACAATACGAATATCCTTGACTGATTTATATGCATTTATGTGCCTGACCACGGCAACTGGAATGTTTATTGGTCAATATGTTGTTTTAGGTACTAGCCTGTAAAATATTGCGTTGAGAGATCTTTGTCCATAGATGCCACATAATCAAGTTTAGTGCAGATCGATTATTTGGTGCCAGAAGAGTAGCGTTTAAGTGTTTTTTACAAAATAAAAATCCACCATGGCGGACCTTATGGCTCACTGAGGCAAATTTGTTCCTTGTGAGGAGAGGGGGCTATGTATTGACTTTAGGTCAAACGGGGTGAGGGGCGTGACCTTTCAAATCATTTAAAATATATTTTTATAGTACCACCATCTGGCCAATCAGTGTATTTTAGTAAATGCTGGATCTCTATGGCAAGACCCATCATTCACCCAAGTTTCGTCAAAATCTGGCCAGTACAGTCTGAGATATCATGTACGACTAGTGTACAAACGCACTAACGGACGAAGACAGATGCACAGTCCCCTCCCCGATTTAATCGTGGGAGACAATAATATGTCTCTGTTGATGGTGGTACTGTACTTGAAATAATCAGAGAACATAATTTTCCTGCTCTTTGAGCCCATCTAGCCAGGGGGCGACTTAGTGATTTGGAGGGCTCAGGCAGAGGATTGAAAGTAAAGACGTAATTTAACTATAATAATGTATTACCTTTTAATGTGCCATGAACAGAACCAGTCATGATGTTTTCATCTGATTGTCAAACAAATCACTTAAAAAAGTAAGTCACCCTTGCACGTTCATCCAAAATAATTTCAGCATCCAAACAGTGCACTGTGCACTTGCCAACTTTCTTTCAATTCGCAAGTGGCGGAAACTATCTCACTGGAGAAAGCATCCGAGCGAGTGTAGCAGCACCCCTCTGTCTTACTATACAGTATGTAGCCCATGTATCTGAAGCTGTCTGGCCAGAAAGAGTATGAAATTTAAAAAAAAATTGGCCAGACAACATCACGTAGCTACACATGTTTTTTATTTGTACCTTTATTTAACTGGGCAAGTCAGTTAAGAACAAAAATTTGTTTTCAATGACAGCCTAGGAACAGTAGGTTAACTGCCTGTTCAGGGGCAGAATGACAGAATTGTACCTTGTCAGCTTAGGGATTTGAACTTGCAACCTGCTGGTTACTCATCCAACACTCTAACCACTAGGCTACCCTGCCATCCTCTGCTTTGACGACAATGGCAGTATTATCAGCAGCACCTGTCTTTTTACTAAAGCAATGCGTATTGTATCCCCCTCGAGTCTAAGGGCCAAGGTCTGGGTTTTCTACTATTTTATTTGATCTTATTGAACCTTTATTTAACTAGGCAAGTCAGTTAAGAACAAATTCTTGTTTACAATGACGGCCTACTAAAAGGCAAAAGGCCTCCTGCGGGGGCGGGGTCTGGGATTAAATTATTTTAGAAATTCAATAAAAATATAGGACAAAACATGACAAGAGACAACACAATATTACATAAAGAAAGACCTAAGACAACAACATAGCATGGCAGCAACACATGGCAACAACATGGTAGCAACACAACAAGGCATGTAACATATGGAATTGTTTTAAGATTTTCATACCAAGGATAATTTAGCAATATTATATTTAGCAATTTAGCAATATATTTACCTGTAAATATAAAAATATATATATTTTATGAAACATTTGGCCTTATCCCTTAGCACCTTGTCAGCTCAGGGGTTTGAACTTGCAACCTTCCAGCTACTAGTCCAATGCTTTAACCACTAAGCTACCCTGCCACTCCAGTATATGTATATACTGTAATCTATACCAACTACAGCATCTTGCCAATGCTGTTCAGCCATCGCTCATCCATGTATTTATATGTACACATTCTTATTCATTCCTTTACACTTGTGTGTGTTTAAGCTAGTTGTTGTGAAATTGTTTGATTACTTGTTATATATTACTGCATGGTCGGAACTAGAAGCACAAGCATTTCGCTACACTCACATTAACATCTGCTAACCATGTGTATGTGACCAATAACATTTGATTTGATTATGATAACTTTTTACGGGGAAACCATGTAGCATGGTGGCTAGGAAAAACTCCCTAGAAAGGCCAAAACCTACGAAGAAACCTAGAGACGAACCAGGCTATGAGGGGTGGCCAGTCCTCTTCTGGCTGTGCCAGGTGGAGATTATAACAGAACATGGACAAGATGTTCAAATGTTCATAAATGACCAGCATGGTCAAATAATAATAATCACAGTGGTTGTCGAGGGTGCAGCAAGTCAGCACCTCAGGAGTAAATGTCAGTTTGCTTTTCATAGCTGATCATTAAGAGTATCTCCAGAGAGTTGAAAACAGCAGGTTCCATAGCCGCAGACAGAACAGTTGAAACTATTCAATTCCATTCATTTTTCAGCCCGGTATTGGTTTACCTTCAGACGGGCCCCATGACCTTTTTTTTGATGCCCAGATCATGAGGACCCTTGATGATGTGAGGCCTCTTCTGACAAATGTCCGCCAGTGCATCTAGTTCATAAACGTTTCACAGTGCTTGTTCAAAATGCAATATATTTGTAATACAAAAGGTGGCGGTAAACTATTTATATTGGAATAAATGCCTGTCAGAAATTACACCAAAGAAGAACACCTAGTCTCGTTCAAAGATCTCTGAATATCTCGCGAGACGACATTTACGATTTCCACTCCCAGAATGCTTCTTTCTTCCTCTTCCCTTCCGCGGCCTTAGAAAGTAAGTGAGTCGATACACATCTGCGGCCGAGAATCCATGTAATCGCTTTAATATCTATGGCATCCCGACTTTTAAACGTTCAATTTACATGTATTTAAACCACTACTTAGAAACGCCGGCGTCCGAGCGTGTATCGGTGGCTATTTTCACCAAAAGTCATATTTGTGATATTCTTGGCCCCCAGCCGCTTTTAGCATTGCTAACGAAACCATGAAATCATGGGATTTCGTCCCCGGCCCTACGAATGAGTCTTGATGAAATACATAGTCCCAGTGATGTAGTCGTATGTGATTTGCTCGATGTCTTGGGTTGGTTTAATGTTTGCTAGCTATCAACTAAAACGTAGCGCATCCTCCAAGGTGTCTGACTTGTTTCTCAGTCAAGCAACACACTAACACGTTCTCCGACTAGTTTTAGTTAGCTAGTTAACAACCCGTTTTATCTTTTGCAGATCTCTGAAAATGGTCCGCTACTCGCTCGACCCCGAGAACCCGACTAAGTGTGAGTACCGGTGTGATTGTTGCCCTGGATTTATTCATTAGCTCGCTAATGCAAGTTAACTAGCTAAATTAGCTAGCTTATCAGACTTAACCATGGTTGTAATGATGACTTTCTTAGGACACCTTTAGATTACCCATGAAAATAAATATGAACGAGGCTGAGCAACCACACATAAATGGTTTATTCACCATGTAAGGTTATTTCTGTCTTTTGACCTTACTGATCATTGCTGTATTTTCTTCTTAAGCATGCAAGTCAAGGGGCTCAAATCTCCGGGTTCACTTCAAGGTAAGGTGTTCACTTTTCTGATTCACATGAGAAGTTGCCTTCAGACATTTTGTCTACTGTAGTATCCGTGTGGGAGTTAGTTGCTGTTGGTTGATATGTATTGGTAGTCATAAATGTGTGCAGGCTGAAGGGTATGATGCTTTGCTATGATGACAACATTGGAGACCTTTGGAATCAAATGTGACAATATCTAACAAATAACTGAGCAATTTTGCATTCATGCCTATCAAGACAGTTATAACAATCTGTTATTGATATAGCTAGCTACTACAGTAATGCTTCTTGTTTCCCATCAGAACACCCGTGAGACAGCTCAGACCATCAAAGGCATGCACATCCGCAAGGCCACCAAGTACCTGAAGGATGTTACCATCAAGCACCAGTGTGTTCCCTTCCGTCGCTACAATGGGGGTGTCAGCAGGTGTGCCCAGGTAAACTCCAATCCAATGACATTTACTCTAGCCTCAATTTAAATCTGTATAGGGGACTTTGGTTGGTTATCTTCTGACAATGTTTACGCTTTATTATATTTCCTATGTAAAGTATTGGGATTAGCAGATATGAAAGGGATCCCAAAACAAAAAAATTATAATAATAATAATACATTTGTTCAACATGGGCTTTGGAGAGGGGCACAAAATGACTTACATTTACATTACATTTAAGTCATTTAGCAGACGCTCTTATCCAGAGCGACTTACAAATTGGTGCATTCACCTTATGACATCCAGTGGAACAGCCACTTTACAATAGTGCATCTAAATCTTTTAAGGGACTTAAAATCTTTCTGGCTTATCAGACCTTGCACTTATGGTTTTAATGCGTGTCTGTATGAAATGGTTGCAATGATGACTTTCTTAGGACACCTTTGGATTAGCCATGAAAATAAATATGAACGAGGCTGAGCAACCACACATTTGCGCTTATGTCTACATACATTTTCCCCGATGTTGACCAGAAATGAGGGCACCTATTCTGGCCCAGTGTTGTATGCACACGACTGACCCAACTGTTCCTCTGCAGGCCAAGCAGTTTGACTGGACACAGGGCCGCTGGCCCAAGAAGAGTGCAGAGTTCCTTCTCCACATGCTGAAGAACGCTGAGAGCAATGCGGAGCTTAAGGTAATGTTGGTATTTTTGTTGGGCCTGCCTCTTATTGTGGCATGCCTGTAGTGGAGAGATTTGTGAAAAGTATGATGCTACCAAGCTTGTTGGGGTTCAAACTGTGAAATGGGCACAATTCATGATTGCAACAATGACCATTTGGGACACCTTTGTATTAACCATGAAAAGGGACATCTAAGCCACCGTGATGCTTGTATGAACAATATAATTTAAAGCTGGAATCCTTCACCGAGAAGATCGTTTTGGTCAAAAGCTGCAGGATGGGCCTGAAATGTTAACCCTCTCAAATTCAAAGCAAGAGCTTTGAATGCATGGACTGACATCCATGATATAAGCATTGGTTTCAACCATGTTTTGAGGCTTTAGGTACAGCAGTTGAATTAAGCTCATGAGGCATTTATAAAATATTTTCTTCCCGAATCAATAAATACATATTATTAATCCTAAAATGTATGTAGTAATTAAGGATTCTAGCTTTGCCATTTTCAACACTTGTATGAGTGTAAAGAATTAGATTTGTGTGTTGATACGCCCCTAAATTGGAACGTAGTGGCTGTACAGTGAGTGACATGCGATACATGCCAGAGTTCTGGCTCTGCGCTTCACAGCGCTGTATGGGTTTTGACTGATGGCCGTTCTGAACTTGAGCACCACGCATGACAAGTTGCTCCATCCCTCCCGCTGTTTGAGGAACTTTTGCAAATTTTGCTTGAACGAGGGAATTGCTGTAAACTAAGATGACTACGTATTGAGGATTAAGATGAGATGTTGAGGATTATAATAAATACTGCTTTGATGTCGCAAGCCAAACAGATGTGCACTTCACATGTCCAAATCATAAAACTCATGTCATGTAGTGTCAATGTTTATGATCACTATTAGCTGTAAAGTTACAAAGATGACATGTCTTTGAACAGAATTAGCTTGTTTATTGAGAACAAAATTAGCTGCAGCACACACACCTGAATGCACTCATGACTCCTTTCTACTGTGCATTTGGGAAGTATTCAGGCCCCTTCACTTTTCCACATTTTCTTACGTTACACCCTTATTCTAAAATGGATTACCTTTTTTTCCCCTCATGAATCTACACATAATACCCCATAATGACAAAGCGAAAACAGGTTTTTAGCGCTCGGGTGCATCCTGTTTCCATTGATCATTCTCGATGTTTCTACAACTTGATTGGATTCCACCTGTGGTAAATTCAGTTGATTGGACATGATTTGGAAAGGCACACCTGTCTATACAAGGTCCCACAGTTGAGGATTGTGTCGAGGCACAGATCTTGGGAAGGGTACCAACATATTTCTGCAGCATTGAAGGTCTCCAAGAACAGTGGCCTACATCATTCTTAAATGGAAGAAGTTTGTAACCACCAATACTCTTCCTAGAGCTGGCCACCTGTCCAATCGGGGGGGGAAGGGAGCTGACCAAGAACCCGATGGTCACTGACAGAGCTCCAGAGTTCCTCTGTGGAGATGGGAGGACCTTCCAGGAGGACAACCATTTCTGCAGCACTCCACCAATCAAACCTTTATGGTAGACTGGCCAGACCAAAATGGATCTCTTTGGCCTGAATGCCAAGCCTCACGTCTGGAGGAAACCAGGCACCGCTCATCACCCGGCCAGTTCTATCTCTACGGTGAAGCATGGTCGCAGCATCATGTTGTGGGGATGTTTTTCAGTGGCAAGGACTTGGAGACCAGTCAGGATTGTGGGGCAAGATGAACGGAGCAAAGTGCATAGAGATCCCTGATGAAAACCTGCTCCAGAGTACTCAGACTGGGGTAAAGGTTCACCTTCCAACAGGACAATCCCCTAAGCACACAGCCAAGACAATGCAGGAATGGCTTTGGGACAAGTCTCTCGAGGTCCTTGAGTGGCCCAGCCAGAACCCAGACTTGAACCCGACCGAACATCTCTGGAGAGACCTGAAAATAACTGTGCAGCAACACTCCCCATCCAACCTGACAGCTTGAGAGAAGAATGGGAGAAACTCCCAAATACATATGTGCCACGCTTGTAGCGTCATACCCAAGAAGGCTCGAGGCTGTAATTGCTGCCAAAGGTACTTCAGCAAAGTACTGAGTGAAGGGTCTGACTACTAATTTAAATGTGATATTTCAGTTTTATTTTTAATTTGTTTGCAAAAATGCCACCTGTTTTTGCTTTGTCATTATGGGGTATTGTGTGTCGATTGGGGGGGTGCAATTGAATCAATTTTAGAATACGGCTGCAATGTAACACATTTGGAACTCGTGAAGAGGTCTCAATACTTTCCAAATTCGCTTTATGCCCACCAATTACGATGTTTCTCTGAATTACCCTGTGAAAGGTTAACACCCAAAATGTTATTTTATTACTTAGCTAGTCATGTTGGCAATGGAACAAGCTTTCAAATCATGCCCACCTGACCCAGATTGGGACTTAAAATAGACCGTTGTTGTGTTCCAAAAGAAACCACTACAAGTGTGCCTGCTCTTGTTCAACGGCACAGCTAGGATAGCTCAAAGTACTTCATAAGCTAGGTTCCTATCTAATTGGCGACAGAATTTTATGCAAATATTCTCAAATCTTTACTTTGCATGTACTTTTCGTATTTATTTTGTAAGAAACATTGTAATTTAGCTCTATACTTATAGGCCAATTCCCACAAGTGTCAAAGTTAAGTACTGTATCCCACAGACAACTGGCCATGTATGTGGATTATTTGACTTGCTAACCAGTTTAATCTGTGCTCTATTCTGACAGGGTCTGGATGTAGACTCCCTGGTGATCGAGCACATCCAGGTCAACAAGGCCCCCAAGATGCGCAGACGCACATACCGTGCCCACGGTCGCATCAACCCCTACATGAGCTCACCTTGCCACATTGAGATGATCCTCACAGAGAAGGAACAGATCGTTCCCAAACCAGAGGAGGAAGTCGCTACTAAGAAAAAGGTACGCATGCCAACGCATTTTGCAGAAGACTGCTTGGTATCTTCCTGAAAATATGCACTCGTCCCCATATTTCCCATGTAAAAGCAGTGTGATTAGAAGGTATAAACTCTTGAATAAGAGCTCTGTAGACTGGAACGAAAGAGTTTACTATCCTTCTGCAATACTCGTAAAATCTTATCAGACCTTTCACATAAGTGTTTTTGAAATGGTTGCAATGATGACTTTCTTAGGACACCTTTGGATTACCCATGAAAATAAATATGAATGGGGCTGAGCAACCACCTTTGCATTTAAGTCTACGTCATTCAGTCCCCATGAGGGTATTATCAGAATCAGTATGGTGGCCTAATACAATTTCTTTGTCCTGCAGGTTTCTCAGAAGAAGCTGAAGAAGCAGAAACTCATGGCACGGGAGTAATGTAAATTAAATGGAACCATACTTACCAAAATGGAATGTCTCTGTCTTTTCATGCTTCTTCATAAGTATTATGAAATCCCTACACCTCATGTAAAGTTGGCTTTAATCCATCTAAAGGCTCCGGGTTTGATACGACCCAAATAGATAGGATACATGATTCATGACTAAGGGCAATGCTGTTAAAACGTTGCAGGTGAGACAGGTTATTTGGGTTACTTACTGAAATGACACGTGCCGAACTAATCATATTCTGGCTTAAAGAGATATCTATTATTCACATCAGTATGGACATTGTAAAATCAAGCTGTTGGCACTTGTGACTCCAATGCTGTTTTTCATGTGAGGGCCAAAGGGATGTATGTAAAAATGGAGGTGTTAGGCCACAATGTGCTATGAGGATTACATTTCAGATTAGTGCACATGACATTTCAACCTCATTTTCATTATTTCTAGAACATCAGTGGGAAGGTGTTTATTTTAAATAGAAAAAACGTGTTAAACATTTCTACTCGACGACATCAAAAGTTTAAACATTTGAACCTCTATGTGATCTCCAGCCGCCCCTCTCCCCGCTGGATGGTCTTATATGGGCAGAAAGCTTAAATTCTTGTTAGTCCAACTGCACTGTCCAATTTACAGTAGCTAGTACAGTGAAAAAATACCATGCTATTGTTTGTGGAGAGTGCACAACTTTTATTACGGCAACTGGTTTGATGCATTCACCTCTGAAGGTAAATAATGTACTCGAGTCATCTTGCTCTGATTTGTCATCCTGAGGGTACCAGAGATAAAATGTAGCACAGTTTTGTTTGATAAAATCCATTTTATATTAAAATGTAGGAACTGGGTTCTACAGTTTCAGCCCATGCTGTGTCTGCCCCCCCATCTAACTCAAGGTTGGTGTATTTTCTGTAGGGAAGCTAATTATCCATAATTTATTACATTACTGAGAGTATAAACTTAAATGTATTATCATATTTGTATGTTCTCAAGTTTTGTACTTAAATGTATCAATTGACCAATTTGTCACATTTGGGCGGACTTGATACATTTTGAACAGTAATGTAATGGTTCATTAGATTAGTCTAAAACTTTGCAAATACAGTGCTGTCGTCTCGTGGCCAAAATCTAAATTGTGCCTGGCATTTGCATTTCAAAGATGGAACAACAAATAGAAAATGCATGTTTTTTTTGTTTTATCTTATACCAGGTCCAATGTGTGTTCTCCTACATACATTTCATATTTCCACAAACTTAAGTGTTTCCTTTCAAATGCTATCAAGAATATGCATATCCTTGCTTCAGGTTCTGAGCTACAGGCAGTTCGATTTGGGTTTGTAATTTTAGGTGAGAATTGAGGGGGGGAATGATTTTAAAATACTGATTTCAAGGTGATGTGGGGTGTGAGGAAATACCCTCCCTTGGTCTAAAGTTGTTGCAGGTTATGAAAATGTACTTTTAATCCTACCCTGTGATGTCAGACAAACATTGTTGAAGGACCTAATCCTTTTTAACCACATATCATAGAAAAGCTCTGTTCACACGTGTAGATACTGGTTTGGTGCTGGAGTTGATTGAGGTCATTGGCAGAATTGGCCTTTAATCCATTGACTTGGAAATTAGTCTACACCAATGATTTATTTAAATGAACAAAAATAAACAACACAGTGTTGGTCTCATTTTCATGAGCTGAAACAAAAGATCCCAGGGATGTTCCATATGCACAAAGCTTATTTCTGTCATTTGTTAGTGAGTATTTCTCCTTTGCAAGATAAACCATCCACTTGACAGGTGTGGCATATAAAGAAGCTGATTAAACAGCATGATCATTACACAGGTGCACCTTGTGCTGGGGACAATTAAAAGCCACTCTAAAGTGGAATACTGCCAAAGATGTCTCAAGTTTTGAGGGAGTGTGCAAGTGCTAAGGAGTATTTCTGTCGTAATAACCTTTTTGTGGGGAAAAACGTATTCTGATTGGCTGCCCTGTCATGGGCCTAATGAATTTGGTGGTGGCAGCATCATGCTGTGGGGATGTTTTTCAGGGACCGGGAGACGAGTCAGGATTGAGGGAAAGATGGAGGGAGCAAAGTACAGAGAGATCCTTGATAAAAGGTTGCTCCAGAGTGCTCAGGACCTTCAACTGGGGGTGAAGGTTCACCTTCCAACAGGACAACAACCCTAAGCACACAGCCAAGACAACACAGGAGTGGCTTCCGGACAAGTCTCTGAATTTGGAACAAGTCAAGGGGTCAGAGTACATTCCGAATGCTATATATACACTGCTCAAAAAAATAAAGGGAACACTTAAACAACACAATGTAACTCCAAGTCAATCACACTTAGGAAGCAACACTGATTTACAATACATTTCACATGCTGTTGAGCAAATGGAATAGACAACAGGTGAAATTATAGGTAATTAGCAAGACACCCCCAATAAAGTAGTGGTTCTGCAGGTGGCAACCACAGACCACTTCTCAGTTCCTATGCTTCCTGGCTGATGTTTTGGTCACTTTTGAATGCAGGCGGTGCTTTCACTCTAGTGGTAGCATGAGACGGAGTCTACAACCCACACTAATGGCTCAGGTAGTGCAGCTCATCCAGGATGGAACATCAATGTGAACTGTGGCAAGAATGTTTGCTGTGTCTGTCAGCGTAGTGTCCAGAGCATGGAGGCGCTACCAGGAGACAGGCCAGTACATCAGGAGGCCATAGGAGGGCAACAACCCAGCAGCAGGACCGCTACCTCCGCCTTTGTGCAAGGAGGAGCACTGCCAGAGCCCTGCAAAATGACCTCCAGCAGACCACAAATGTGCATGTGTCTGCTCAAACGGTCAGAAACAGACTCCATGAGGGTGGTATGAGGAACCTACGTCCACATGTGGGGGTTGTGCTTTACAGCCCAACACCGTGCAGGACGTTTGGCATTTGCCAGAGAACACCAAGATTGGCAAATTCGCCACTGGCGCCCTGTGCTCTTCACAGATGAAAGCAGGTTCACACTGAGCACATGTGACAGAAGTTACAGAGTCTGGAGACACCGTGGAGAACGTTCTGCTGCCTGCAACATCCTCCAGCATGACCGGTTTGGCTGTGGGTCAGTCATGGTGTGGGGTGGCATTTCTTTGGGGGGCCGCACAGTCCTCCATGTGCTCGCCAGAGGTAGCCTGACTGCCATTAGGTACCGAGATGAGATCCTCAGACCTCTTGTGAGACCATATGCTGGTGCGGTTGGCCCTGGGTTCCTCCTAATACAAGACAATGCTCGACCTCATGTGACTGGAGTGTGTCAGCAGTTCCTGCAAGAGGAAGGCATTGATGCTATGGACTGGCCCGCCTGTTCCCCAGACCTGAATCCAATTGAGCACATCTGGGACATCATGTCTCGCTCCATCCACCAACGCCACGTTGCACCACAGACTGTCCAGGAGTTTGCAGATGCTTTAGTCCAGGTCTGGGAGGAGATCCCTCAGGAGACCATCCACCACCTCATCAGGAGTATGCCCAGGCGTTGTAGGGAGGCCATACAGGCACGTGGAGGCCACACACACTACTGAGCCTCATTTTGACTTGTTTTAAGGACATTACATCAAAGTTGGACCAGCCTGTTGTGTGGTTTTCCACTTTAATTTTGAGTGTCACTCCAAATCCAGACCTCCATGGGTTGATAAATTTGATTTCCATTGATAATTTTTGTGTGATTTTGTTGTCAGTACATTCAACTATGTAAAGAAAAAAGTATTTAATAATAATATTTCATTTATTCAGATCTAGGATGTGTTATTTTAGTATTCCCTTTATTTTTTTGAGCAGTGTATATTAGATGGCTAACAGGGCGCTGTTCTGAAGCCACCGGCAGCCATGTTGGCACTCCATTGTGGAAAATTTTGGAAGCTATAGAAATGCATTTTAATGTCACATTTTTTGCCACTTTTTCTATGAGCTAATCATGAGAAATATACATTTTCCTTAAGCTACAATATGTAACATTTTGGCCAACTGACCAAATTCCCTTAGAAATATGAGTTATAGATGTCACTTATTGTCACTTATCACAAGCTTCCCTTGCATAAGTTTCGTTTTTGCGTCTCTGTTTTTTACACCAGCTTCAACAGCTGAAAATAAAATATTTTGGGTTATGGAAAAGATTTCACAATGGTTTAGATGGTACATTGATTATATACACTATAGGTGCTTGTTTTGTCACAAACTGAAAATAGACCAAATATTAGAATTTTTGGACCAGGAAATAGTCGTGCGATTTCTGCGTAGTGCAGCTATAATCTCAAGTACTAATGTTACTGTTGCCACTACAACAAAATACTGAACTGTAATTTTGTCCTTAACTTTAAATTAAATGCTATAGAATTACATCAATTCCTGTGGTGGAGAGCCAATAGAGAGAAATATTAATGGAGTCTTTTTGTAGGCACTAACTCTGACATGGTTCGTTGGACGGGATGGGATAATGAATGGCGTTTGATAAATGCCGAAAATGTCTGGCACAGGTTTAGGAGATCTTATTTGTTTTGATCTATGAGAATCTTAATCTGCTAACAACTTTTTTTGTGAATTCTGACATTTATGTAAAAAAAAAAAAAAAAGCACAAAGGCTTCATAATTCATAAAGGTTGTAACTGACTGCTATTATCTTATAGAACAATCTTATTTTCTGCATTTATTCCAAACCCTATTCTTTCCCCATTCATTTTTCCCATAGGGATGGATTCACGAACCAGAGGTAACTAATTTCTGGGTTTTTGAACTACAAACTGAAGAGCTCTATAAGGCTGACAGGTGGCGTCAAAGCCTCTTTGGTCAATAGAGCCCCACTGTGGAGGCGTCATAATATCCATAAAACCTAGCGGTCAACCAACAGGGAAATGGTTCCAATTGTTTTTCCACCATTCATTTTTCCCATAGGGAATTTTAGAAACACAAAATAAGGTCTGTGTTTCATGTAGGCTTACCCTGGAGTTGCATTTTGATTACCATGTAAATCTCTCTCGGACAAGGTAACTCAGTATATTCGGCTCTATTTTCTCTGATTCTAAAATGCTATTTAGCATCAAAGTAGACATCATGCAAGACTACAAATCTCTGCAAACTCGCATGTAATCTCTAGCTGACACCTTTGATAACAGGTATTGTTTCAATTTAAAACTAGCACAAGACAGTTCACAGAATTGTCAATTTAAATGTAGCCAATTTATTCATTACTAAATGTAGCTAACATTAGATAGTTAATCCAGACATTCTTATCCTTGCCTCGATTTAGCAGTCTAGTCCAGATCATCATTACATTTATAGATCTTTATGATAGCCACATTAGCATCTAATTAGCATTTCATTTTTGGGGGGTAAATACAGATGTTTTGATAGCTGTGTAATTCTCTCTTGGATAAGGTGAGTTTTAACAATATATTTGCCTCAATTTACTCTCAAATTCAAAATGCTTATTAGAAACAGAGAAGAGCTCAGAAAGACTATACATTCCTACAGGAAGCTCCTGCACGTCATCTCTAGCCGACACTGTCAGCTACCATTCGCCAGTTCAATCAGAGAGACCTGTGCTCAATCCATGATGAATCCATGTGCTGTATTGAAATGAATTGAATAAAGTGTTGAACTTCTTCCATTCCCTGCTCTCTTATAGCATCAGCAATCCAGGGTTTACATCAGAGATCTATATATGATGACGAGATGCTCATGTCTCTGCCCTAACAATGGGAGTCGTCCCAAAGACGAGAAGGCAGGCGACAAGCGCAGTGAAACCTCTCGCTTCGCCTCTTCCTCTCCGTTTATATACATTGTTGGTCTACACTGGGATAAAATCTCAACTTGGTTGCGCCCATGTCCAGATTTCTGATCCCTACACTGGATGTAGGCTTCAATACAGGTTTATCATGGCAGAATGGTTACATTTATTTATTCAGAGAATAAAGGCACTTGAAAGAGTCACATCACATGAGTAACATCTGCCCATGAGTAAATGGGTCTAAATCATTTCTGCATTTTGTCTACAATTCGTTTTCAACTTCTCATGAATCTGTCTATCTGTTAACTGGCCTCTGTAAAATGGTATAGAATCAGCTTGATCCGCTCTGTCAAATTAGACCTTTTTTTAAAAGGAAAATTAGAATTAAAAACAGGTTCAGTCGTGATCTTGCAGAGTTACTCCACCTCAAGAATTGCATTTGGCTAAAGGCTTGGCACACGCATACTCAGGCTGACTGGCTATAGTTCAGACAAATGAGAAATAAGTGCACTCAGGCTATCCGGAAGGCCAAAATGAGTTACTTTAAGGAGCAGTTCTCTCTCTGTGGGTCTAACCCCAAGACGTTCAGGAAAACGGTTAAAGACCAGGAGAATAAACCCTCCTCACAGTTGCCCATGTCCCTTAATGTTGATGATGTGGTTGTTACTGACAAGAAGCACATGGCTGAGCTCTTTAATCACCACTTCATTAAGTCAGGATTCCTATTTGACTCAGCCATGCCTCCTTGCCCGTCCAACATTTCCACATCTCCCACCCCTTCTAATGCGACTATCCCCTATGCTTCTCCCTCTTTTTCCCCTGCCCTGCTACAAAGTTTCTCCCTGCAGGCAGTTACTGAGCGAGGTGCTAAAGGAGCTCCTTAAACTTGACCCCAGAAAAACATCTGGGTCAGATGGTTTAGACCCTTTCTCCCTTAAGGTTGCTGCTCATATCATTACCAAGCCTATCTCCAACCTTTTTAACCTGTCTCTCTTTACTTGGGAGGTTCCCATTGCTTGGAAGGCAGCCACAGTTTTTCCTTTATTTAAAGGGGGAGATCAAGCTGATCCTAATTGTTATAAGCCTATTTCTATTTTGCCCTGTTTTTCAAAAGTGTTGGAAAACTTGTCAATAATCAACTGACTGGCTTTCTTGATGTCTATAGTATTCTCTCTGGTATGCAATTTGGTTTCCGCTCAGGTTATGGATGTGTCACTGCAACCTTAAAGGTCCTCAGTGATGCCACCATTGCCCTCGATTCTAAGCAATATTGTGCTGCTATTTTTATTGACTTTGCCAAAGCTTTTGATACGGTAGACCATTCCATTCTTGTGGGCCGGCTAAGGAGTATTGGTGTCTCTGAGGGGTCTTTGGCCTGGTTTGCTAACAACCTCTCTCAAAAGAGTGCAGTATATAAAGTCAGAAAAACTGCTGTCTCAGCCACTGCCTGTCACCAAGGGAGTACCCCAAGGCTCGATCATAGGCCTCACGCTCTTCTCAATTTCCATCAACAACATAGCTCAGGCAGTAGGAAGCTCTCTCATTCATTTATATGCAGATGATACAGCCTTATACTCAGCTGGCCCCTCCCCGGATTTTGTGTTAAATGCTCTACAACAAAGCTTTCTTAGTATCCAAACAAGCTTTCTTTGCCCTTAACCTTGTTCTGAACACCTCCAAAACAAAGGTCATGTGGTTTGCTAAGAATGATGCCCCTTGTTTCACAGGTGTTATTACTACCTCTGAGGGTTTAGAGCTTGAGGTAGTCACCTCATACAAGTACTTGGGAGTATGGCTAGACGTTGCACTGTCCTCCTCTCAGCACATATAAAGCTGCAGGCTAAAGTTAAATCTAGACTTGGTTTCCCCTATTGTAATCGCTCCTCTTTCACCTCAGCTGCCAAACTAACCCTGATTCAGATGACCATCCTACCTATGCTAGATTATGGAGACATAATTTATAGATCGGCAGTTAAGGGTGCTCTCGAGCGGCTAGGTGTTATAGGACACATCACTGCACTCTATACTCCTCTGTAAACTGGTCATCTCTTTGTACCTGTCGCAAGACCCACTGGTTGATGCTCATTTATAAAACCCTCTAAGGCCTCACTCCCCTATATCTGAGATATTTACAGCAGCCCTGATCCTTCACATACAACACCCGTTCTGCCAGTCACATTCTGTGAAAGGTCCCCAAAGCACACACATCCCTGGGTCGCTCGTCTTTTCAGTTCGCTGCAGATAGCGACTGGAACAAGCTGCAACAAACACTCAAACCGGACTTTTTTATCTCAATCTCTTCATTCAAAGACTCAATCATGGACACTCTTACTGACAGTTGTGGCTGCTTTGTGTGATGTATTGTTGTCTCTACCTTCTTGCCCTTTGTGCTGTTCTCTGTGCCCAATAATGTTTGTACCATGTTTTGTGCTGCTACCATGTTGTGTTGCTACCATATTGTTGTTATGTTGTGTTGCTACCATGCTGTGTTGTCATGTGTTGCTACCTTGCTATGTTGTTGTCTTTAGGTCTCTCTTTATGTAATGCTGTGTTGTCTCTCTTGTTGTGACATATATTTTGTCCTATATTTATATTGTATTTATTTATATTTTGTTTTTAATCCCAGGCCCCCGTCCCCGCAGGAGGCCTTTTGCATTTTGGTAGGCCGTCATTGTAAATAAGAATTTGTTCTTAACTGACTTTTCTAGTTAAATAAAGGTTAAATAAATACATGTAAAAACTTGTGGGTAATTGAACGCTAGTAACAAACTGCCTCGTCAAGACTGCCAACTAAAAGAGGCCATGGGGGACTACTGTTCAGTCTGTGGTCAGGTGCCATAAAGAGGGACTTAGGAAAATTACAATTTGTTCAGAATAGGGCAGCACGGCTGGCCCTTAAATGTACACATAGAGAGCAAACCCTTAATAGTATTTGGTATTTGGTATCACCATTAGCTGTTGCAAAAGCAGCAGCTACTCTTCCTGGGGACCACACGAAACATGAAACAAAATACAGAATGAAATAATACAGAACATCAATAGACAAGAACAGCTCAAAGACAGAACTACATTTATGTATGCTTGTCAATCTCTCATGGCTCAAAGTGGAGGAGAGATTGACTTAAAAAAAAAAAAAAAAAAAAAAAATGCTATTTAGCAGACGCTTTTATCCAAAGCGACTTACAGTCATGTGTGCATACATTCTACGTATGGGTGGTCCCGGGAATCGAACCCACTACCCTGGCGTTACAAGTGCCATGCTCTACCAACTGAGCTACAGAAGGACTTCATCACTACTTGTTTTTTTAGGAAGTGTTGACAAGCTGAATGCACAGAGCTGTCTGTTTAAACTACTAGCACACAGCATGGACACCCCATGCATACCCCACGAGACATGTGGCCAGAGGTCTCTTCACAATCCCCAAGTCCAGAACAGACTAGGGGAGGTGTACAGTACTACATAGAGCCATGGCTACATGGAACTCTATCCCACATCAGGTAACTGATGCAAGCAGTAGAATCACATTTTAACAAACAGATAATAATACACCTTATGGAACAGCGGGGACTGTGAAGAGACACACACACAGGTACACACACACACGCTATCACACACTCTACATACACATACATTGTAATATTGTTGTATGGTGGTATTATACATTTTGTATTGTAGATATATAGTGGTGTAAGATTGTCATATGATGTACTGTTTTATCTTTTATTTTGTGTGTGATGTAAGTGCGGCTAATTGGGATCCCTAGTAAATACAAATAAATACAAATATAGGGGTAGCCTACTCAAATCTGAGCCTGGAGTTTTGGAGGAGCCTACTGCTTTCTGTTCTCCTTGGTAGTTAGTTAGATGAATGTCACTGACTGGCCAGACATCCCACTCACCCGGAGCCCTATATTTCTGAATCAGTGTCAGGTTAGAGGGGGGGAAATTACAATCACCAGTAGAGGTAGAGGTCCAGATTTGAGAAAAAGTAATGTAATTCCAAGAAAATATTAGGGAAATGCAGAATTCCATTAAGTGCAGTATTAGATTCTACCACTGGGTGTCACTAGTGTCTGTCTTGCAATCCTTCAGTCGTTCTTTAGGAACAGCTTGCAATGTGGCATAGGGAGGGAGGCCTACTCAAACGTTGATCCATATCATCCATATATGAGCCATTTAACTTTTATTCCAATGCAGAATAATATTATTGACATCCATTGTTCAAGATTTTTAAATCGTCAGTAGACAATTTACTTAATGGTTATTGGTGCATTTGATTTGACCACTCTGGATTGATAGGCTGGAAGACTGGGCATAGGCTATGATTGATTTCAAGTCAATACCTGTTGAACAATATCCCAATAGATAATTTTACAATTATGTTGGCAAAAAGTCCTAGTATGAATTCATATTCGAATAGTGGAAGTGTTGTACTCAATTGATCTTATTAGGCTGATCACAGACACACACGCACACACAAACTCGTGCCCTGTTTTCTCAAATAGGAAGCAATCAAATAACCTATTGTTTCAACGTAGTTTTGAACGTAAATAAGTGGACTACAAAACTGGATACAAACGGCTAGGCTACTCAAGGCTATATTTATTCCAAATTTAGTTTGGGCTTCATTTTCATGATGGCCCTCCAACATAAACGAAAACGTTAGGGCTAGCCTACTATTTGATCTTGTTGAACGGACAATAAATATGTCATGAGTCATATTTAGGTCCATGGCTGAAAGCATCTGTCAATAGCCTAAACTACAGCTTCTTCAATATGAATGGGTATGGATAGACAAAAACTACATTTGGATATATTTACCTAGGCTACTAGGCTATGTCACATGATGAGCACATGCAGATGTCCCTTTATCTAAAAAGTAGATCTAGAATTGACTGGATTGATTCTGTTGCTTTTGTGTTTTGGCTAATAGTGGGTCGGGTGGCAACTCTTTTAATGTGCAAATCAAAGCTATGATGGAGAGCCAATGAGGACACACTCCTAAATCCTGTTGGCGCTCACGCTTGACACACCGACTACGTCACCGTTGGGTTACCCAATCGCAACAGAAACACCCCGTCTACTTTCTGTTTTCTACTCTCAAAGTTTTTACTTTTGCGGTAAAAGACAGCGGAAAGTGATGATAATGTTTTATTATCTCAATGATCGTCTTGTGCATCGGAAAGAAATGGTGTCGTTTTATCAATAGATTTCAAATATTCAGTAATATCATCTCTAAAGCAGTCTGTCCAAGTTAGCGAGGACGACGTGGGAAATTCATCCTATTTGAACGATTTTATTCTCAAGATTTGCAAGGTTGAAGAAGCGGAGTTATCCCTGTAATAATGGGTATTGGATCTCGGCTAAATTAATCTGGGATTTCGTCTAGCATGGTTTCTTTTTAAAACACGACATTTTCATTTTAGAGACAATTTTTCAGGCGCTCAGTTTGCAAATGTTGAAGTTGGGCTAATATAGGCCTACCTCAAAGGAAACTTGTATTATTCTGTATGTTTAATGAGAAAAACTTTGCATTATCACTTGAGAGCGTGAGCATTGCGGGTATTTTTGTTGTTGACAAAACCGTCGCATTTACCTATTCTCGGTTATGTTAGCCGTGGGGCAGATGGACGGGTCCAGACAGAGCGCTTTCCTCTTAAGCACCCCACCTTTAGCAGCTCTGCATAGCATGGCGGAGATGAAGACCCCACTCTACCCAGCCTACCCGTTATCTTCCACCGGGCCGGCCTCTTCTACCTCACCTACTGCCACCTCTCCAAACCCCGGTGGCATCCCGGTGTCCTCACCGGGGATCAAACCATCCTCCGGAATGTCATCTCTCGGATCCCCCCATCAATGCAGCGCGCTAGGAACACCTCATGGAATAAACGACATCCTCAGTCGTCCCTCGATCCTTACCCCAGGAGCTGCTGCTGCCGTTGCTGCGTCCTCTTCTGCCGGAATCTTGTCCGGAATGCCCCGCTTCAGTAGCTTGAGCCCCCCGCCACCCCATGGGCTCTACTTCAGCCCCAGTGCTGCAGCAGTGGCAGTGGCTCGCTACCCCAAGCCGTTGACAGACCTTCCAGGCAGGACCCCGATATTCTGGCCAGGAGTCATGCAAAGCCCACACTGGAGAGACGCCAGATTCGCATGTTCACCCCGTAAGTAACTAGTCCACGTTTTTGAGCTATCTGAACTTCAATTGAACTTGTTTAAAAAAAAAAGTTAATGTATAGGCTACAGGGGTTACTAATAATTCCCCAGTAGCCTATGGTATTTATTCCTAAAAACCGAAGCTGATCTGACTTGAATGTCTAGCTGCAATGTGCATTATTATAATGTCCCGAACAAAAGTTTATATTATAACAGCTCAAATTCAATTGATTATGATATCATATGAGAACATTCTAA
Source organism: Oncorhynchus keta (assembly GCF_023373465.1). Classification (NCBI taxonomy): domain Eukaryota; kingdom Metazoa; phylum Chordata; class Actinopteri; order Salmoniformes; family Salmonidae; genus Oncorhynchus; species Oncorhynchus keta. The sequence goes on from NC_068429.1 coordinate 38,820,554, forward strand.
CATTAGGCCTATTCTAATATCATATACATATTAAATAGCCTACTATTGGCATATTCTATCAATAGGCTACATTTAGTTTAATGGACTAGATGCTTTATGTTTTACATTTTCAGATCAGAATTCTGTACTGCTCGACAAAGATGGAAAAAGAAAACATACACGTCCCACCTTCTCTGGACAACAAATATTTGCCCTGGAAAAGACTTTTGAACAAACGAAATACCTCGCTGGGCCAGAGCGAGCACGACTGGCCTACTCGTTGGGAATGACAGAGAGCCAAGTGAAGGTAAGACATATTCTGAAATAGTCTTTATAAAATCCAACAATATGCATAATAATATTGTTTGATAAGTAGCCTGTAGTTAGCCTGCAACTAAAGGGGAGCACACGTCTCTCCTCTTGTAGACTCTGCTACTCAATTTGAACATTTCTCAATGTGAACATTTCTCAGTGCCTCAATGTTTTGTCTTTCGTTTCAATATTCCTAAATAGAAAGATATAGCCTACACTGTTAGTTGAAGTACCTCGTGTATTTTAGACAATGTTTGGTCTTTCGTTTCAATATTCCTAAATATAAAGATATAGCCTACACTGTCAATCGAATAACAGCGGTCAACGAATCTAAATAGAAATGACTGTCTATTGCATTTCATATGAATGAATCGCCAAATAGGCCTAATTGTTGTTATAGGCACAACTATAAATATTTCTAAAACATTAGTATGTATATTTAATAAATTATGAATAAAGTAAACTACAATTTAACGAAGCATTTTGTTCATTTATGTTATGCAAATTAGTAAATAATGGTAGCAACGTTTTGCAGTGCAGAGCAGCATGTAGATGTTTGCCAACAACATGGATGGACGCAAATTAAACCTATATTTTCTCTTTAGAAAAAAGATTTTGTCAATTTTTCGAAACGAACGATTAGAATGAAATATAACCTACTATTATTTGGACATGTGGCGACTTCACGTGACCTAGGCATATGCCCTTTTCATTTGGCATATCAGCAACGTTTGTAGGCCCAAGCTACATAAATGATATGCAAATGATGTCTGATGGTTGTTAATCAATATCTTTGCAATAGATTAAGAGGTTCTTTATTTGCATGTAATCAATGAATATCAACTTTTTAGGTGTGGTTTCAAAACCGAAGAACTAAATGGAGAAAACGGCACGCGGCTGAGATGGCTTCCGCAAAGAAGAAGCAGGATTCTGAGACCGAGAGACTGAAAGGGGCTTCGGAGAACGAAGATGATGATGATGATTATAACAAGCCGTTGGACCCTAACTCAGACGACGAGAAAATAACACAACTACTGAAAAAACACAAACCAAACTCCTCACTCCTTATTCATACGTCAGAAAACGACAGTTCGTAGACAGACAAGGGGGGGAACGACTTTTGACGCAACATTTCAAAGTGGAACTGGTGCAGGTTGTCCCTTTTCTCGTCCAAGTTTTGAAATTAATACATTTGCACGAGGACGGAGGACGCATGCCAGATCAAAGGAATAGACCGCAATTTTGTAGTCTGGATCATTGGCCAAAACATGGACTCTTCAATTTATAGAAGTTTCAGCATTAAGAAGATGGTACTTACATGTAAATAGAAACGTGAGTTGTATTAAATAGAAATTATATTACTGTGAATATTTATGTGTAAAAAAAACATTTTTTTTGTATCAAGCACTGCTGAGTCTCTTATGCTCAGTTCTGACGTCTGACATTGTTATAGCTTTGTCAATTGTTAAAAGCGTAGCGTATATTCTCATCTTCATTTTCCTTTAGTTTTTGAAATTTGAAATTTACATTACATTTCATAGTTAAGTAATAAGATACACCTGTTTATAGAACCCAATTTTCAACCTTTATGGACTCCGAAACAATATCAGAACAAGCTTACCTAAACCTATTGCCTTTGTATACTGAGTATAAGAAGAAAAAAAAATAAATGAAATTAGCCACATATTTTACGTGTAAAAAATACTGGTTGTGACACAATTGAAGTAAATTTGTAATATACATGAATACTGTTTGTCTCCCTAATGGTAAAATGTTTTTTTCCCCCCACATGTTACTTAATTTATATAATGTTTTAAGTTTGTAACAGTGATTGAATCCTGCATAAATGTGTAGGCCTAACGTTACCGCAGGTTCATATGTAATGCACTTTTATTTAATAAAAAAATAAAATGCATGAACGTTGCTTTACTCTGGACATAAAACAATTAAATGTTGTTCTCGGCAGCATTAAGCTAATGGAGAACATAATGGTAAAAGCATAGGGGGAGGGTCAACTCATTTATTTAATTTAGTTTCATTTTATCTACCTATAGGCCTACATTTCTATTTGTGTACATTAACGAAAGACATTTGAAGATATAAACAGGATTTGAGACACTGTTACTATTCATCTTAATGTAGGGGTAATCTCTCTTTGCAGGGCAGCGTAAAGTTGTATATTTGTTTATGTAAACAGTGAATATATGAATCATTATTATTGTTATTATTATTATTATTGCTGGTGATGTCATGCCACGTTTCCTTGCTATGATATAGCACATATATTGTCGTAGGCCTATAACCACGCTATAATAATAATAATAATAATTTATAGTAAATCAATAACAGTATTCACTTTGCAGTGCTTTTATAAAAATGATTCTGCACTCTTTCCCTAGATTACTGGATCATAGAATAGATTTTAGAATATCGAATCGAATAAGTAAGCCTAGACCCCAGAGGGTACAACTAGTATGGACTTGCGTTCACAGTATCGTCTGACGCCGATATTAATGAATTATAATTGTCTATCTGGCTGAAATTGTTCATCGTGCGATGGCGTGAAGATACAGTCGATGGGCAGAATATTCCAACAGTCACAGACAGTTAAAACTTGGCCTGAAAAGTTCATAATTAATTTATCTGTCGAAGAATCTAGAAATTCACTCCGCAGTGTCTATGCGTCTTCAGATTCGCATGATTACATCAGCATGTTCTTTTCAAATTGGAAATCACTCAACCGATTCACAGCGCTAGTAAATATTTAATTTATCAGATGTGGATATAAGTAAGTTGAGGCATTTGCCAAGTCATTTTGGAGAGACTCACTGTTAGTAAATGCTAGATTTAAGACTTTAGCCTATTGAGAAGGGTATGTGATAGTGTCATCAACATTTGGTCTAAATTATATAGACTAGGTCTAGAGATAAATGCTAATTTTAAAATCTAATCGGCAATTTTATTGTACATTTGCAATATGGTAGTCTTAATAGCAACCTACATAGATACAATGAACAGTTTGAAATAAAAGTAAGTTCAGGAAACTGAAAGAACGCTACGATGTCTCTCAGTTAGATATGATTTCGAGTGCAGAAATGGTTAGTTACTCTGATGTAAACCGTTACAAAATATTTGCTACCAGACAGAAGGACCTGTAGCTTATGGATGTAGTTTATGGACTTGAAAGGTAGGCCAATGCGTGCCAGTAGAGGCTGCTATTTGTATAACCATTTGAGAATCAGGCTACTCAGTAACTTTCACAATGAACATCATGTTAAAAATGTGGTGGCAGTGTATTTTGGTTGACCACTTTTTCTGTCCACTTTCTCTTTGAATATGTAGCACAAACTACAACTGCATGATTTCAATAAATACATTTTGATCTGCCATTTTGTCTCAAGTCTGCAGTGCCACCACATTTTTTAACATGAAGTTAATTGTTAAACGTATGCAATGATGGAGAACAACAGCTGACAATGAGGATTTGTATGTCTCACATTATAAATATTATTGTGGCATATTTTCGAACGTCATTAGCAATTTTTTTGCCTACTAATTCAGCCTATAGGCGATATATTTGATGGCATTTATAGACCGCACTAGGGCATAACAGGAGGCATAACAGGAACGTAATAGTTCCGACCTTCATGTTGTACAGTGCACAGCGTAACGCATGCGCCTCTTCAGGGTTTAAACTTTTTTTATAGCTGTCCGGTCGCAGTGGCGGAAAAGTCGAATGAAAACTGCACAGGTAGGCATGTTTTTATATTTTCACAGAAATTATGTGATCGTCAAATGACAAGATCATGAACACGTGAAACATCCGGCCCGCTCAAATGAGATATTTGGGCAATAGGCCCACTGTAGGCTATTGTCGATCCTATAGTCCTATACAGAGCATCATGTTTGTGGGCTATGCCAATATGACTGGAGTGCATTTTCTATGTGTACTGGAGTAAAATGCTTACCATATTATACTTTTTTGTTTGATGAAAAAGGCTATATTTAACTTGTAGCCTTTTTACTCGGTTCCTCCTATTGCTCCCATGCTGCTTTTGTTCACACTTGCAGTGAACATGAATCTCTCAAGCACAAAACTGGGATTAGTTCCTTAAAGGCATCCATCCCGATAACGGAAACTAACTCCAACCTAATCCATTCATGGACGCTCACTACCTTTAGCGCCTAATGACCATAGTATCTTCTGGCCGGGGGTGTTTTGTTTAAGAGCCCCGATACTCGTTCGAGACATTAAAACGCATCGCATGCTATAAGGGTTTGGAAACATAAGGACAGTATATTTTATACCAGCTATAAATAATTTTTAAAAATTAAAAAATGTTCAATTATCTCACACCTTTATAGGGTTAGAGTAAATGTTCCCACACGGCCATATGATGTCTACCTACTCCATTATTATTACATTGAGTAGCTATGTCCTTTTCAGTGGCCACACTCAATGGAAGTATTTCAGATTGGGGGCGGTATGGCGATGTCAAGTCATGGCGTTTGGGGATAGCTCCTCCATATAACTGGCATCTCACACTGCCACAGGGGTCAGTGCAGCCACTGCATTGTGTGCTACTTGTCATTCTTAGCGGCTGCTTTTCAATTTGCTGCCTGTGCTATAATATCAGTCAGCACCAAAAGCACTCAACATGGGCTTTGTCCCGTCCACCTCTTCAAATGGATTTTGAATGAGGAATTAAATACAGACTCACTCTGGGTGAGATCTAAAGAGTGCATGTTTGACGACAGAAATGGAGTTATGCTGAAAAGCAACAACAACAGTGGTTATCACTGGACATGGTGTTCATGTTGTCACGGATAAGGCCACAATATTCTAACACTGGTGATTTTATTATTGTGAGATTTTGATAAGATGTGATTTTTTTTTAGCACAGATTGTTTTATTTGGGGGAAAATACTATTTGTTGATGCACCAGTGAACACTGGTTCTGTGGATTCCAGGTGTAGGCCTAGTGAACACTGGTTCTGTGGATTCCAGGTGTAGGCCTAGTGAACACTGGTTCTGTGGATTCCAGGTGTAGGCCTAGTGAACACTGGTTCTGTGGATTCCAGGTGTAGGCCTAGTGAACACTGGTTCTGTTGATTCCAGGTGTAGGCCTAGTGAACACTGGTTCTGTGGATTCCAGGTGTAGGCCTAGTGAACACTGGTTCTGTGGATTCCAGGTGTAGGCCTAGTGAACACTGGTTCTGTGGATTCCAGGTGTAGGCCTAGTGAACACTGGTTCTGTGGATTCCAGGTGTAGGCCTAGTGAACACTGGTTCTGTTGATTCCAGGTGTAGGCCTAGTGAACACTGGTTCTGTTGATTCCAGGTGTAGGCCTAGTGCACACTGGTTCATTGGTTTGCATTGTGGGTACCACCAGACCTATATTATTTAGGGTATCCCAATTACTTTCAAAGTATTTCGATATGTTTTATTTTAAGAGACAAGTTGGCCTAGTTGAATATTGGAATGTATCTTTAAAATAATACTTATATACGCAAGTACACTCGCATGCATTTAACCTAGGTATTTGAAAATAGTATTTGAAATGAGTATTTGAAAATACTTTCAAATAGTTGGCTATTTATAGGGAATTATTTGAAAATACTTCAACAGAAGTAGTTGATTCGGGACATATTTGAAGATACTCAAATACACAGAAAGTAAGTATGTAAATAACAAATAATCAAAAACATTTTGAACCCAGGTCTGGAGAACACTGGTTCGATGGTTTCCAGGTGCGGAGTACTTTGGTTCTGTGGGTTCCAGGTGCAGAGAAGACTAGTTCTGTGAGTTCTAGGTGTGGAGAATGTGGGTGGTGTTCCTCGGGGACTGGCAGCAGCATCTGTTGACCAACTGCTCTGCCAGACTGCCAGCCAGCATGCTCGCTGACAACGCTCACCTACACCATTCTGCCAACCACAGCTATTCTGCTACATCTATCCAGATGCTACGGAGTCTCCAGCTTCCCACATGAAACACATCCTGGAGGAGAGGTTAATTAGTAGAGAAATAAATACCCTGCTTCTAAAAAGGGCATTTGCACTGTCTCACCTGCACAGTCTCGCTATGCCTCATCCCTTCATGTACACTGTTATATACAATAGTGTTATTCTTATGCCACATAGTGAATTTGTGGTATTTTGTCTTCAAAAACATTTAGCTTGGAGCACTGTAATGGCAGGATGACTAACTGCATGGTGTTGAAATGTTTTTGGGAAAGTGTTGCTGAGGTTCAACAAAACCCCCAAATGGATTCATCCTAATACCTCAAATATACAATACAGTTGAAGGTTTTAACTCTGTCTTCATATCCCTGCCTGTTGAATTCCCAATCGGCCAAAATAATTAGCTATTTAGTGGTGCAACTAATGTGTTAGCCTTACCCGGCTATCTTTATAAAGAGCCCATTGATGGGGGCTCTCAGTTGACCATGTACTACAAGAGATTACGCACAACGACATGTGTCAAAGGGGACTGTAGATCCCACACTGTGAATTGTGGCTCACATTTGCCTGCAGCCTTATCTCTCCCCTCTCCCGTTTGGAGGCTTGTGATAAGGAGCGCCTTGGGAGCCCCCATTATGAAAACCTATCCGGCCACACAGTAATTGACTGTCAGGGAGGAACAGAACAGGGGCTTTTCACAGTGTTCACATTAGAGACTGATTCCCTTCTTTATGTTGTAACTTCTCCCCTGTTTCTTCCCATTTATGCTTGAATAAAAAACTTTGTGTGGTCTAGAGCTCTGATTGCACCTCATTCCATAAGAATGTAACTAATTCATTCTTGCAGTGTTACACTGCTCAGTGAGCGTAGTAATCAGGGGCCCATAGGGCCTGGAAATAAAGTCAATGTTAATTGCTCTGTCTGCTTGAGCAAATAAATGACAACTTATGTTGATGATTAACTTGATCCTACAGTGGATGAGGGTTTATGCAGGTGTCAGGTGCTTCTGGAATCTAGAAGAATTTACCTGGTGTTGTGAGTGTGTGTGTGTGTGTGTGTGTGTGTGTATTTGGTCAGTCAGATAAAATCTACAGTCTTTAGGCTTTGTGGTGTTGTCACCATGTTCCCCGACTGTCCCCTGACTCTGTTTTTGGGGAAGACACCCTGGGTGGGAGGTTCTCTCAAGTATTTATTCTGAGATAATCTCCTCTAATGATGTCTCTCCTCTGTGCTTCGGTCAATGCCACCGCTCCTTCACAGGCTTATGAACAGATGTAGATGCTCAAATATAGAGTTTTGTGTAAACATGATTATAACCACACTTCAACCTAATCCTTACACAGAGACACCAGCACAGTGACTGTACAAACATAGAAAAAAAGGTACTATAGGAGAACCCTCTGAAGAACCCTTTTTGGTTCCAAGTAGAACCCTTTCCACAGGGGGTTCTATATGGAACTCAAAAAGGTTATCTTATGGGGATATTGTGTACGTGTACTAGTAATAACAAATTCTCACTTTGTTCTGTCTGTGCACAGCTTCCCATTGCTGTAATGTTGTTTCTTATTAAAAAAGGGACACAAACTGCTGTGATTGATGAGGAGGCTAAAGTTTGTTATGGCCTTATTCAAAGGGCTCTGCGCAGATGCTCGCTGCTTGGTGAAAGACTGTGTCATTTCTCCTGCTTTGGAATAGGGGAAGGAGGGCAAGGGTAAGACTGGGCTAAGTAATGACACAATGAGCACCTTCAGTAGACTCTGGCTGTGGAAAAAACTGCCCTCATCACCCAAGTATTTTGTTCTGAATTTTATTAGCACTAGCCGTGCTAAAATAACCTGTTAATACGTATCATAGTGCAGCAATAATAACCTCCTCAATCATATTTTAAAAGTCACGTCAAGCCGGCCCAGTATAATTCATCTCTATGCAAATACATCAGTGTCAGCCCATTAATGTATTGCAAAGGGGTTTTAATAAAATGCATTCTCCCTTCTTTTTTTGCTCAGGAACAATAAAACACGAGCCCTGTTGCTCAAGAATTATAGCAACTATTACAGTAACACATGGACAGCATGCACTCTGAAAATAAAAACCAACAGATAAAGTGGCAGGGTCATGGTGGGGTGCAGACACTTAGGAAAATGGCAGTGAAGTAATAGATTGCGCCCTGGCTGTCTGAGGAGGCCTTAGCCTGCCTTGGAAATCAAAGACTGATTATACATTCATTTGGGTCTGGATCCCCGACGTAGGATGCATAGCCCTCACTCACCAAGGTGGAGTTATTGCCAGCACAAAGTATATTGAGGGTAATGAATTAAGGAGGCAGTAAAAAGGTGATGAAGTGCATTCAGAATGTGTTATGCCCCTAATGAAATTAAAGCAGCAGTGTGTTATGGGATATGGAGTGTATAGGCTCTAGGTATAGAGAAGGTAGGAAGGGAGGGAAAGTGTCCACTGGTTGGTGTAGGTTGAATAATGGGCAAAAGCTTACGTGTAGAGTTCCCAGTTTGGCGTTGTTAATGGGAGGTGTTATTTTATAGCAGTAGTTGCTAAGTCGTGTTGGAGGAGTCCAGGTCGGGGACGTTTACCTTTTGTCTGTCTGTTGTAATGCTCACACCATGCTGTCATAAGACTGCTATTTTCTTGTTTCATATTCATAATGATTGAGGCTCAGTTAACCTATCAAATGACATGACCCAGCCCAACTGTACTCCAATTGGTGATGGAGTTTCAGTGATTTAGCATGTGTTCTAAGAAGATCGTTGTATGTAACCCCAGAATAGCTTCACAGCATGTGTTCTCTGACTTATATGGCCTGATGATGAGACGCCCCACCCCCTGATTATCTGTCATTTAACGGTTTATCAAAGTCCCAAGATCCTGTCATGGCTGTGTGAATGGTGGATTTCTCTTTTTTATGGAGTCATTAATTTCATGTGGATCATTAGCTTCTATACACATCCCGTGTTTTGACAAATGCAGCCTGGGAAATAGGAAATATGTACATAATGTCCCTCCCACGGCCGTCGTCGTAGGCCCCCCTTCCCATCCGGCAAATGCATCACGTGATAAACAGGGAAGTGCCCCCATTTTACCCAAATGTGTTTCGAGGGGTGTCTCTGCTCATGCCCATCACTCCATTGCTGTAGACGGCTCAGTCAAGAGCAACCGCGGTGTTGCTGTGACACATGTGGCCATTCACAGCGTTTTCATTGTGACTATTGGTGCGTTTGGGGGAAACAGCATTAAATATTAGGTCTGTATGATAAATGATGAAAAGGTGAACATCCTCTGTAACCACAGTAATATTATGATCACATCTGATGTTGCTTTACTGTGACCAGTGATGTTTTGGGGGGAATAAGGGGTTCACGTCTCATTCAAGATGCATTTGGTTGGTTTTAGAGGATTGCTCAGATTAGTAATTTGTCTGTGGTCCCAAGGTTGTCGCGTCTGCATGAATAACTGCATTTGAAAATAGTGATTTTAAAACTTTACCCCCTGAAATTCACCCTGTCCCAAAAGTATTATTGGGCTAATGTCTTTAAAATCCCTTTACTGTGAATAAGTCATTGCAGCAAGTAATGGAATTTTCAGGATGAAAATGGAATTGAAACCATTGCCTCTAAACACCTCCACTATGTTATTGAACCTGGGGTGGAGACGATTGTTGTAATGTTATATTTTTTGGCGACTCATTGTAAATGTGGACGATTCACCCATATGTTCTCAGAGTTTATTGCTCTGGTGAAAGCTTAAGTGAGAGGCAGGAGCATGAACTCCAGACAGCCTCACTTTGTAAAGCGCTAATATCTAAAATGCTTCTTATGACGTACTTGAAGTCAATCTGGGAGAATCTATTGATCTGAATGCCAAATCATAGGATGTCTGTCTATGCCAAATCAGGCCGGACCAAGGAGAGAGGGGTACTTAAGTGCATGGTCCTGACCTGGCTCTCCTTCCTGCGACCCTCATGACTACTGCTCCAGACACTCCCCAGTGTCAAAGGGCAAAGGTCAAACAACCCGCCCCAAGGTCACCCGACATTAACATTGCTGGGCATTTCATTTCATTTTCAAGACAACATAGTGTATACACAAAAAATGAAATCCTTTTTAACAGTGGTGATTTCGTGCGTTTAGGGGGAGAGGCTAATTGAATAAAACTCTGATTTAACTGCCAAAGTATTTTCTCTGTTGTGTTTAATCAATACTTAAGACTCATAATACCCCAGTTCATCGGGAGAGACATTTCCATAATCAATGATAAGAGGCTCTCAAGTTCAGCAGGTTATTGTGCTCTCCCTCCTTCCTCATCTTTCATATACTTATTTATTGTCAGGCTGCCTGTCAGATAGATAGGGAAAACACTACAGGAGCCCAGGAGGTATCTCAGAGGACTCTCAGCTGTGCCAGTTGCCTGGGTAACCAACCACTCTCACTCTCTCTGTGTGGCCCTCTCACTCAGAGGTCAGAGTGAGATCACTGGTGCTGTGGACCTTGGTTCAGGCCTGACCTGACGTAGTAAAGGCTCTTTCTGTGAGGTCTTGGGATGACCTCATCTGACACTGTGCTTCTATGACCCCTCACTCTGGTCAGAGTGGTCATTTTGGTGGGGACAGTTTTCTCAGACCAAGTAGCAGTAATGGAAAGGGGTTTGTTGTCAGATGGTTAATGGTGCCCAGGTAAAGCCACTCCTCTGTTAGGCACTTGAAGTGCTCAGTATAGTGTACCTTTTGTAAAAACGGAAGAATGTGTAGAATATGATAGGTTTCGTAAGATGGTAATGGTGGCATTGTAACACAATGTTTTCACACAAAGTGCATATTCAGTTGTTACGCATGTCGTTTAATTAAGGTATGAATTATAGATACATCAGCATATACAGTATATCAACAGCAGCTGTGTATTCCTGTTGTAAATCATCACCTAGCGTAAGCCCCATGTCCTCTCTGTCTGTTTGTTCTCAGTGGACGTCATGGCATGTCCCGCTCCTGACTGTTGTTCTTTACATTTTTATTTCATTTAGTTTTATTTTTACGAGAGCCAATAAAACACACATTGATGCCCCGAGCTGTTAAACTCGTAAGAGCTTCAACAAAACTCCTCAGTCATTGGCCTGCCAATAAAAAATGAAAACCCATTTAACCCAGTGGAGGTGCTGTGGTCAGTCAATAAACCAAACAAGGCGGAGTGCAGGTTGGACCGGGCTGCGCAGGCCTCTGGTGGAGATGGCAAGGTCAGAGAAGAGATTGTAGTGAAAGGTTCAACAGACAACAAAGAACAATCCGATTCTAATATGGATATGTGCGGACCTAGTCGTGTGCCAGGGTAGTGGCGAGAGAAGGTTGGGAAAGTCGTGCTTCTCTTGCAGTTACAGAAACTTTGACGCATATCCTTTTGGCGTACGGTGTGTTGTGTTTGTGTGTCAACGTGTGGGCGGGAAGGACACTAGAGAGATCCGTGAAGTTGATTCGGCTTTGCATTTTCGAAAATCAACTGCAAGCCAAAAATGACTTCGTTGATAAAGACCAATAGCAATTGTTCCTCTGTACATACAGAGAGAGAAAAAAAAACACTGGGCTTGGCTGTGGTCTTTAGTATACTCTCTGAGGTATCTAGGCTAATGGGGCCTGCAGCTTTTCCCTTCTCGTGTATGAGAGGAATGAGGATAGGGGCAGATGATCACATTCATTCACTAGTCTTTACACTATCTCCGGTATCATTGACCAGCAAACCTTAACAAATGATCTGCAGCTAGATGTGGTCACATGTTCTGTGCTGTAACTAGAAATAAGCCTCCAGGATGCTGTATGATTTCATTACAGAAAGATGTTCTCTGTTTGAGAGAGAAATAGGCAAATAGTGACACGTTTCTATCATGTATAGTAACTTTCCCAGGCAGAATCAGGTCCATATACTGTAAGGCCCTGTTCCTGTGTGTGAGGTGATGCATTAGGCTTGCGGGATCTTGCCTCTCTCTCACCTCTCTCCCAGCACAAACAACAAGCAAACAGACACAGCTCCTGTCTATTCTCAGGGATGCACGGCCCTGCAGGTCTCTCAAGCTTGTGGCAGAAACTAGGCCACCATCTCAATCCTGCTCTGTTGACCTACTCACTTACTGACTTACTGAGGATAGATTTAATTGCTACTTTTTACTCAATGTCTAGATATAAATTCACAGGTGCCTGTTCATTTATCCAATTTATTTATTCTCAAAATATCCAAAGGCCAAAACATGTCAAAAATGTAAATGGTCACTTATCAACGTCCTCTAAATCTTTATGGCATCACCTCAAGTCAATATCATAAGAGTATACCTCAGTAACAGCATTACCAGCATTAATGTACCATTGCACGTCAGGTTGTCAAGGATCAGAGGTTGTCAGTTGTCCTGAGGTGTCGCCGTATGGCCTGGTCTGGCTGCAGGGTAAGGAGGGGACTGACCCTGACAGCAGTTGGCAGCTAATTCCCTGAGCCTCTTTGTTCATTAACAGCCCGTGTCTCCCTCCCTGCTGCTGCTGCTGTCTGCTGGTTCTGGCCCATGGAGACGCCCGTTAGGGGCCCTTTTGTAATCCTATAAAGAGGAAAAATACCAATTTGTCACAATTTGTCTCACAGCTTTGTAGGATGTTAAAGAGGGGGTTGATAACTCCTCTCTCTGCCCATCACCAGCCCCCATCTCACAAACTCAACATGGGATCCTAGCTGACTGTCACCTACTACAGATATATACTGGGAAAGTCATTGGAAGGGTTAAAGTGGCGGTTGGCGCCGTTCAAGATTAGGGATGACAAAAAAACATTTTTTATGAGCATGGCCTTATTTCTATTACAGCATATTGGATGACTGTCATTCATATTCCATTCACCCAGCTCAATGTAACATTGATATGTTTAGGCTACTATATATTAAACTAGATTTGCTCTATCCCCATCATGAGGTTGCTACAACCAAGCCACAGGTCAAGAGACAAATTGGAGAAGTCAAGGTGACAGAGAGTGACACATTCAATATCGCCTTGAACACTCTTGCGTGCATCTGATCACTCGCACACACAGTTCATTTTCATAGCAACCGTGTACAGCATCATCACTTTGCTCACATCTACACGATCTGCCAGTCCCTTCAGTTGTGGACTTCACAGCACAACACAACAGCTGTCTGTGACCAGGCGCAATAACCTCTCCAAGCCAAACCTTCATACCATAACCGCTAACCTCTACACAGCCTACAGCATAGTTGTCATCATATTAATGTTATAGTCAACAAACTAGAACTAACATGTTAGTAAACACACAATCCAATCCATGTGTACAATCATGCAGGACAGTGTACAGCAAGCAGTTTAACAGTTACACAGGCAGGCCCCGGTGGCAATACCTTAATAAAACCAAAAGCTTACTTTGACTTGAAAGAGTTTCAGTGTTGGATAGCCTTAGCCAGCTAGCTAACATAAATTGTATTCCTCACTGTTTGAGGCAGGTTGTTGAGTAGGCTAAATTAGCTGCATTACCTAGCTAAGTAAGTGAAAGGTAAACTAAGAAGAATAAAATATGATGAAATATAGCTCTCCCTATCTCTCTCTGCTCTCTAGCTAGCTAGCTGTAGCTTATGCTTTCAGTACTAGATACATTTTATGATCTTTTGATTGGGTGGATAATGTCATGCTGCAAGAGCTCTAATAGGTTGGAGGATGTCCTCCAGAAATGGTCATAATTACTATGGAAGTCTATGGAAGGGGGTGAGAACCATGAGCCTCCTAGGTTTTGTATTGAAGTCAATGTACCCAGAGGAGGACAGAAGCTAACTGTCCTCCGGCTATACCATGGTGCTACCCTACAGAGTGCTGTTAAGGCTACTGTAGACCTTCATTCCAAAACAGTGTGTTTTAATCAATTATTTGGTGACGTGAATATATTTATTATCGTTTCATCTAAAAAGGCTAACTTTTGTAATGTTTCACTATTTTCATTTTTTGAAAATTCACGATGGATGATGATCCTACCATTCCTCCTCTGAGGAGCCTCCCTGGTGTGAGGCTACTGTTGACCTTCATTGTAAAACAGTGTGTTTTATTCAGTTGTTTCTTGATGTGAATATAAGTTAGTATGGTTTTATCTAAAAAGGATAGCTCTGTAAATGTTTCACTAGTCAAATGTTTATGAAATTCACTGAGTTAGATGGTCCTCCCCTTCCTCCTCTGAGGAGCCCACTGAAGGGTTATGTATGGCACAACTTTTGTTGAGTACTGGCGAAGTAAGTTTAATATGAATGTTACATTGTCTTATAAACTTAAGATCTTTACAAAATAAGCTAAATATAGAATGCGAATAAAAAAAGAAACAACACAGCACATTGGTCTGTTGGTCTTGCGAGTGAAAGAGGTCTCTGTGGAATGTTTCTGTATTTAATTACAGCCTGTGTCGTCTTTCAATGGACAGATCATTTTATATGTATTTATGTTTAATGGCGGGCTGCTTCATAGCTTTCTACTTAAATCCTGAATTCAGTAAGAAATAGAGTATACGTCACATGGAATAAGGAGTGCAATGAAAGTATATGAGGCAGGGGCTCTATTTATAGAATTGGTCATTTGATTTCCATACCAACTTAAGGACAGATGAGGAATTTATAATATAATGATAAACAAATTATAATGATAATGGTATAGGGAGAAGCAGAAGCAGGCCAGCCAGACATTCTTAAAGTAAACCATTATAGAATTACATACTTAAGGATCAATCCATTTTCCTTCCAGAAGACCCAAGACTCAGGGAAAACGCACGCACGCACGCACGCACGCACGCACGCACACACACACACACACACACACACACACACACACACACACACACAATCTAACTTTAAGTTACCTCTATTCTCTATTAAAATACAGTAGGTCCATAATAAAGGCACAGTGGGACACAAAGCAATTAGTACTAAATAATTAAATGCAGAATGAGCTTTCCAGAGTTATTGGAGTGGTGCTGTTGACTTATTGATCAATAGACAGACCAAAACTTCAAACCGTGTTGCAAACAGCATGGATCTCCTGGAATGATCTGCAACTGTGACACGCTGACTCATGAGAATCAGAGACATTTCATTGGTTTTTGTACCAAAGAAATACTCAAAGCTGCCAATCAGCAACATGTAGAACACGGCAGAACATCAGCATAGTTAGGAGCTGTATAGATGGAGCAATCAATCTATCAATTGGTCATTCAGAGCTACCCAGACCAGAGAGGAGGTGTTTAGGCTGGTTCAATACATTGGACCCACAGTGTGATAATTAATGTGACAATGACCTTAAATAATTCAGTTTGCTGTATATGTTTGCGGGGAACGACGACAGGAGTGTTAAAGCAAAGCAATCCACAGTCCCCACAAAGCAATACTTCACACGTTCTAAGCAATTTCTTCACCGGGTCACTCTCAGGCAGATTATAATGGGTCTATAAAGTCTGGTGACCTCACAGTCTCTCTCATTTACAGGCAATGACTTTAAGTGTGTCCAATCCAATCCTTAGGTATTTATTGAGAGGGAAGCACAGAGCTGCTCTCTAAGTAAATTGAAATCTTTCCTCCCCCTTGGGATATCTTTTCAACTGAATCCAATGACTTGAAAATAGCCCCAGGACTTGAGGGAGGCAAGGGATCATGCACTTCAGTGCCTGGAAATCTAAATATTTGTATATTTCTACCAATATTTGAATTATTCTATATTATTAAAAAAGTGAATATTGTCGTTTTAGGAGCTGTGTTTGATCGTCTTTCGAGAAAAAATCCACAATTTAACAATTTAGATAATACTCAATGGCTAATGTGACACAAGTTCTGTTGTTAAACATGCATTTAGACCATACAAGAAAACGCAACTTGATGTATATGAGCCACTTCTCACATGATGTAAAGTGTGGGTTTGAACCATATAAATCTGTACACAAACTCCCTCAGCTGTTGGGAGTGAGTGTCCAGCTCTGTGGCCCTCCAAGGCACTCTGCTGCAGCTGTATAAATGGGTTATGTGTGAAATGTAAGCTATGCAGGTCAGAATGGGAAAGAGTCCTGCTAGGCAAATAAACAGTGTGATGTAATAACACAAAGAGACTTTCTCAGCCCTTCCAGGTTCAACCCACACTTCATTACCAATGAAACAAGTTTAACCCCATACAAGAACTCTTATGTCCCTATGGCCCCTTTCAATGACGAGGCATCAATCAAATAATGGTAAATATGCTGTTTAAAAGGTGCACTTTAGTGTGTCTATGGTGGGTTATAATGCAGAAAGATGGATCCTAAAATCAATACAGGATATTCTGTAGAATGGTGTCAGCATTTAGTATTATGGATCATTTTGACAGATAAGCTGTGGCTATTTTAAAATGAAAACGTTATGGTTTTGTCAATCGATGAAGGGTCCACTCCTTTTAGCATGGTCCCTTTTCACAGAGCATTCATCTTTTTAAGTATACTTAAACAGGTCACATCCGATTCTCTGGATAGACTAATGGTGATTTCCGAGGCAGAATTCTCTGTCCATTTAAGGCTAATTGAGGATATCTGTGTAAATGTAATATGCTTTATGCTTCGTTTTGCATTTTGTCCTCTCAACCCCTCAACCCATAGGTTGACACTCGTCCTGCTTTCATCCAATCTTTTGTCCAGGGCATTACCCTGGAAGGATCGAGAGAGAGCAAGAACTAAGGGGAGAGGAGAGGAGAGGGTGGTCTGGTCCCTATCCAGAGGGTCAGGTCGTCTGGTCCATATCCACTTCTCTGCTTCCTTCATCCCATTTTATCGATCGCACAGCCTCATAAAACACTTTTTTGGTCCGATTCTTTGAGAATCAGTGATTTTGCTGTGTGTATTTGACATCCTGTTTCACACTGCCAAGGAGAAAAACATCCACCAAAGCCATGGAGGATGAAGTTGGTTCAGCACCTGTGAATTTGATTTGACGTTGAGTTCTTGTTTGGGTGCTTTGTGATAGTGCTTGGCATTTCCACACATTTGACACAGTTCTCCCTGTCTTGTGGTTCGAGAGATGCAGACATGTAGATGAAGACATTAATGGTCCAGCACCTCCTTATTGTGATATAAACCAAGTGTAGAGACAGACAAGCCAATCTCAGATTGATTATGCTGTTCCTCTCCATTGATTGTCCCGCTGATCTCCTCTGAAGTGTGTAAAAAAAACAAGAGAGAAAGTATTATTCAGAAAAAAAATGACAAAAACACTCATTTCTATTTGTATTTATTATTTTCTACCATGAAGAGAGGCGAGTGATTGAATAATCGTTTTTTTTATTAATTTCATGGATTATTTGCTCATTATGCATTAATCATGGTGCCCCATCTGGAGGGTGCAGGCGTGACTGTGTGAGAAACAGCCATTCTGATCTCAATTAGATTATGCCTCTCCTCTCCGTCTAGCCATAAATCACTTCTCCAAAGTGAAATTAACAGTTACTGGAGCGCATTAATAACCCGCGTCAGGCATGAGGGAAGGGCAGCCACTGGAACCACCACCCATCTCTCACAATGTTGAAAACATCATTTTGTTTGTGAAATATCAACATTTCACGCCAAGGTTGCTGCCCCCCTCTCTCGCTCCTTCTCGCGGCGCTATGACAGGGAAAAATGACGGTACGTGGAGCACCAGACATCCACTTACCCGGTCACCAGACACTGGCTGCATGTGCAGCGTGTGGTGTGCGCAGCAGCTAAACCAGACCGCGGTCCATATGGGCTCGTAGCTGAACACAAACTCAGCCCACATAACAACCTCTGGATGGAATCCCCATGATTGGGGATGTCTTAATCCCAATGTAAAATCATTAAATAGATCATCATTATTTGCCCTAGAAAATAGCTAATAATTATTTGCTTAAAGCTGGAATCAATAGCGGTCAAACTGCCACGTCCGTTTGTGATATGTTACTTCAAACAATAAGCACTGTTTTCCCATCTGCCGTCATCGAACATCCTTTAACGCAATAGTGCAGCGGAATATTTTAATCACTATGCTGGATTCTAATTTCCTCAAAAATGAAAATAATAACAAATGCTCATGGGGCAGCCAGTGAAGCTGCTTTCGCATGTGACAGATCTCAACTTGAAATAAATAGTATAAATAATATTAAGATCGACATCAACAACCCAAGAATATTATGTGTTTGTCATCATTATGGGCCATATGAATAATCATCGTGGCTGTAAATCCAGAGATAGACATTGGTTGCATTCCAAACACTTAAAAGACACACCCTTTCCCCAGCCCTCAAATTAAGTGGACACTTCTGATGACATGACGTCTGACCAGTCAGTATACACTTTCACTTCTGATGACATGACGTCTGACCAGTATACACTTTCACTTCTGATGACATGACGTCTGACCAGTATACACTTTCAGGGCAAATGGCGAGGGAGGGAGGAAGGAATGATTTTTAAATGTACCGTCCTTGCCCGGAAATTCGTCACTAGTTCATCCCGCGATTAATGTGTTTTCAGCCATCGGTAGCTTGTGGGTGCTTTATATGAGCTACAGTCAATTAGGATTGCATGTCTACTTATATTAACTATATAATTATTAATACACGCCTACTGTATGATCGCTAGCAAATGAATTAGCTAACTAACGTTAGCCTGCCTAGCTGGAACTTCTGAAGAAGGAAAGTGTTTTATTTCTACAATTTCCAAAAGATAACCAAGCAAAACATAATTACTTTTACGAGATGCATTTGTGCAGTAGTAGCACAATTTAGAACCTTTTTACATTAGTTTTTACTTTGTATGTTGACTTGTCCATATTGACGTTGAGGTTTTAAATCGGCAGATTTTTCTTAACGATCATCGCAAATTGAATTAATGGTGCGTTTCAGGCCCCAGAAGTGAACATAATTGTTCACTCGCAAACTCGATCAAAAAAGAGGGCCGAGGGGCTTACGTTGCGAACTTCCCTTGTTTGGCTAATCGTTTGGACCTTTTGTCCAAGATGGGGACTGGGATTCCCACAAGGGCATAAGGCGAGGGGAAGTGGACGAGGGTGTGTCTTATACTGTATCCTCTATCACAGGGGTGTAAATGAATGGCGTTTTGACAGTGAGGTATCCTCACACACTTCCAATGCCTCGGAGGCAGTCAGTTGTGGCCTGGCCAATAGTGTTACTACACAAGGGGCAACAGATAGTGAGATATGAGGGGTAATTCTGATGACTACCCAGGTGAAAGCGCAGGGGGCCCTGTGATTTATGAAAAGCACTTAAACCCTTTGTGTCGTGTACATCACATCGTTGATAGATTACAAGTGTGACATTAAAATGGAAATTACTTCTGGGAAGCTTGACCAGGGACTGTGGACCACCCCTGACCTCCCAGTGAGACCACAGGCTGACCGTGCATCCCTCAGAGAAATAGTGAGAGAGAGACAGAGAGAGAGAGAGAGAGAGAATGGAGATGGGGTAAGATAGGTGAGAGAGTGTAAATAATGTATTATAATACCTGTTTGAGATCGGTGAGATTAAGACCAATCAATCAATGAAACCCGACGCAAGTTATTTTTAGTTCTCTCATGCTAAGGGCTCTCCCTTGCCACCACAACGGTTATATTTCACCAAGCTCACCAGCTCAACAAGAGATTACTTATTTAATTATTTTAACAAGAGCAGAGCATCATGTTTCTATCAGTTTAACAAGACCTTTCAGTCACATAGGATGAATGAGGAACAAGAGCCAGGAACCAGGGACCAGAGACATTGTACAGTACAGAGATGAGAGAGAGAAAGATAGAGAGAGAATGAGAGAGAGTATGTGTGTGAGAGAATAAAAGGGTGATAAAGAACAGTAGATAGAGAGAGAGAGAGAGAGAGAGAGAGAGAGCTGGATTCTGGGACTGAGGAATTCCCCAAACCGCTGATTGGTCGTCTTACATCTGCCACGTGAACCAGAGGGCCTTGTTCTGTCGTTCTTTCCCAGCAGCATTCTGACACCACCATCCATAATTAATGGCATAATTTCCATTAGACTATTGACTAAACAAATACATAAATCACACAGGCCTGAGTCTATAGACGCAGACATATTTAATCATGTTCCAAATAATGATTACGGTTCCCATAATACAATCATTATTTTCAGCAGTTGACTTGAATTAATCCTCTGTCACTGTGCCATCAAATACAGAGAGAGAGGTTGAGAGCGAGAGATGCAGAGAAAGAAGGAGAGGCAGAGGAAGAGGGAGAGGCAGAGAAAGAGGGAGAGGCAGAGAGAGAGAGAGTGGGAGAGAAAGAGAGTTTGGAAGGCTAACGTGTGAGTGACAGTGATAGAGAAAAAAGACATGAGAATTTGGGGGCCGCTTGTCTCTTTATGTGGAGTGGCAGGTGAAAAGTGGCTGTCAGAAATGCACTGGATATTTGCTGTTTTGTTTATCAGCTGGCTGGCGCTGAATAAAAGAGGAGGAACATGTATTGCCTGTCCATCTGTCTTTTCATCTGCTCCCTAAATGGGTCTGGGGATTGGAGAGTGCAGTTTATCCCCTCCATTCCCCCTGACAGAGAAACCATTTAAAGCTCACCGCCAAGGAGACAGCAGTCTGTCACCAGAGACACCGCTCAAATCAACTCCTCAAACGCTGCTAGCCTGTTTAGCCATGGCACCGCACGGTGCTCAGAGTTTCATTAGGTTGTCGCCCCCCGCCTCATTTTCCTTGTCTTTCCATATGTGAGGGATACATTACCATGACTCCCATGGCTTCTCTCTCCATTTTATCTCAATAGTCATTGGGAAACTGTCATGATGATTAACCAAATATATTGTTTTCCTTTTAATTTATTTAATTTCCTGCTCTTTTCCCTGTGGATATAGGTAATACATTGTATTTGCGGTGAGTGGACTCTCCCGAGCACATTACAAACATGAATGGAGATTTATACAGGTTAACAACTGTCATTATCACTGTGAAGGTAAAGCCAATTTGATGAGCCCATTTCTTTCTGAAACCTCCCAAAGCTCCTGGGAATCTCCTTTTCAAACAGTGGGATGAGGAGATCACCATCCCCCAGCCTGTGATCGAGCGAGGTCAGAGGTTAATGACTTTGTGTTTACCATCCGACCCGCTCTTTGATAACAGGACAGCCCTCCCGTTTCTACTTTTCCACTGTTTTAATAAAGACGCTCAGTGTAGCAACATGGAATGTGATGCCAGAAATGGCTTTGTGAGGAGAACAAGCACCCACAAGCTGGAGGGAGAGTGAGAACCACTAATATTTATTCATGATAGAGAGAAAGTAGTGGAGTGTTGGCACAGGCTACTTCATTTACATGTTGTTATAGACTCTGTCTCCAAATAGATGAACCTGTCTTGCTCACTCCCTTTCCTTGTCATCCTGTCTTCCTGCTGGGGAAAGAGAATGTCTTCAAAACTCCTTGTCCCTCCATCCTCTTGCATCCGTCGCCTGGTTGTTGTTCTCAGTAATGGGGTTGAGACGCCAAGGTGAAAGTATTCTACCGTAATCATATTAGATCATCACAATAGGTTTGAAAATCAGGCAATTAACTAATGCACAAATAGTTCTCTCTCAAGAATATGATTAGCAATGTGTCGGAGTACTTCAACTGATGAATCATGGGAATCTAAAGATGTTTCACTCGTTTCAGTTCCGATTGCGTGGGAACCAGACATCATTGACAAAGTTTCTCATGATAGATGTGATAGATGTGACGATGACGATTGCTCTGGCTGGCAGGATTAGATTTGGACACTGAATCACTTGTGTGTGAGAGAGAGACTAGGAGGGTAGTAGATAAGGCAGATGGGGGACCTGTGGCGTTGAACGCTGGATATATTGACTACCACTGACACCAACTGCAGTGTTTCTCACCATTACGATAGCCTTATCAGAGTCTTAGGACAAGGCTGAATATCTCACTAACTTACAGGGGCAACTGGCCGTAGACTAGTGGAATTCTCTCAGTAACATTTGTCGGCGTGGTGGGTGTATTGTTTGACATGTCGTTTAAACGTATTACAACAGACGCGGTTAAACACGGTTAAACATAGCCCTAGTCCTTCGATTGTTATAGGTGCAACTCTGAAGGAAGCTCTTTATTCGGTTCAGTTGTCTGAGAAGGTGTATCTTAGCGTTTACCACAAACCTCTAGCTGAACAGGGGCTACCTGAAAGGGAGCTGAGTCTGTTTGAATCCGCCTTCCCTTCGCTGCGTGTCAGCAGAACTCTAACCTGTGCATCTTTAATGACACATGTTTGATGTGCACCGCAAACAGGATCATTTTCTTTTTCAGCCTCAAGTTGTTAAATTGCCCACTTCCTGGTAAAAATGTATTGCCATTTAAACATGACAAAGAGGCCGTTGAGGTGATCATTACAATAATCCATCATGTCTACCACTACTGGTAGCCAGTGTTGCGGCAAATCCCATCTGGCCAAGGTCAACAGTGGGGTTTCTCCCCAACATGGCTGCGCGCTGTGTCTCTTTGAATGTCATCCGTTTGCTTTTGTCAACAGAAGGCCAGCAGCAAATTAATGCTGCAGATGATCTGACGAGCGGCTGAGAACAAACAAACCCACGAATACCTGTTGATTGTCGGATTAGCTGATTCAGAGACACTCTTAGCTATTGCCTTACGTATGCATAACATCAATTTACATGGTTAGAAACTGGCCGGCCATTGACATCATAATACTGCCATATAGCCTAGTACATACTATACTTAGCATGCTTCAGCACCACTGTGTATGTGTGTATTAATCATGTTGTAGTAAGTACACAAGGTGTGGGCTACAGTACCTATGCCCATAAATGAGGTATAGAGATATAATGAGGAGACATATCAATAGTATGCACTCATCTCTTACACATCGCCTTTTGTTTAAGGATTGTGTGTCTTCCTATAGCATTACCAGAGTCCCAGACATCCTCAGGGCAGCCTAAGGAACCCCCGCATAGAGTTAATCATTGCATCCCAACCCCTACCCCCATTGATTACCCACATAGTGAAGCCTCTTGAACAGTCAATCTTGCCTTCGATGCAGATTGCAGTGGCAGAGCAGTCGCCTCAGCCCTTAAAAGTGCTTTCATTTTGTGTGGTTGTGCTTAAGAAGTATCGATCCGCCCATTGGTTCGACTCAAGACGTTTGTGCCGAGTCGGTCTTCAGCGTAACCGTGCTATATCAAATACTGTTTTAGCACCCGCATCGCCATTCTTTCCAACACATGAATGCACACACACGCACACGCACACCAACACATTCCTATGTGAATTGAGTTTTCATCAAAGTTTAATTGACTTTTTCTTTTCTCGCTGCTTGTGAGGCTTCAGCTGTCCGCTGAGACCTGTTTGTGATGTGGCCTCGAGAAATGGTGAGGCAGGACACACACGTTTTAACTGAGACCCGATGATGAACTAGATTCCCATGGCTGAAACCCTATCCTGAGGCATACGCTGTCGACCATCTAAGAATCTTTCTTTTCACAATCACAGAATCCCATTTGCATCCCCTGGAGCTGATTGGCTGTACACAAGCATTTCTGCATGAATGTGTAAGCATCAGCACCTTATGACATCGTAGTATATCCCCATATCACATTATCTACCACTGACAATGAAATATGCTTGTTTACTTTCTTGAGAACATTAACTATTTCATTTGATCTGAAATACTTATTACTATAAGTGCCCCTGCCTTTGATCAAAAATACAGCTTCGGGTTAATCAATTCTGTAGAATGGCCAGCAGTCACAGGCAGAGCTAGTTTTTCCTGACCGACGGCAGGCAGAGCAACATTACATTCTCCAGTTGTACATCTGAAGGGTCCATACGAGTCATTCAACCCAGGGTCCTTTAAAACATGGACCAATGGAGAGGCTCTAAAAAAAACAACCCTGCTCAGACAAAAGAGAGTGAAATGAGCGTTTTACATGCTTTTTCCAAGTCAAGAAAAAGCTGGCTGGGGTTTCAGGCAATAGTTAAATACTGGAGAGTCTGTGTTGACCCACAGCTGTTTGGATAGGGCCACGCCACCTCGACTCACTGAGTGTTACAATGACTCTTTGCTTAGTTTCAAGAGAAAAGGCCCCGCACTGTCGCCAAGTGCTGTGCACAACTGTCAAGTTACAACTCAATAAACTTTGACCACAGCTGCAGCTAAATGAAAAACACCCAGATAACAGAGAAAGAATAAGAGTTGTTCCTTTTTCAAAGCAATTTTTCTGAGCTGAAAGAAATGTCCACTTTCAATAATCGTAGTCAACAATGGAGGATGTATTTGTTTATTCCCAGAAAGACAACTTCACTTTTAAAAGCAACTTCACTTTAATCTCTACTTAAACCACAAGAGATAAAGACTATCTCCTTTGCCATGGCATTTTCCTCCGCAACATCCGAAGAGTGATCAGTGTCTGTCTGCTGCAGGAGGATTTGAGTAGCTTAGCCTTGAGATGGCAACATCTCCTTATAACTTCAGCTCCGGTTTATAAGATGTAAAAGCTTTGTTATAGATGTGCTAGCTCAAGATATGTTCCCCCTCCCCTTCGGCTCCCTCGAGACATTAAGCAAATGTGCAAAAAGAGGAATCTGTCTTGATGAATATTTCCTCCCAGGGAATGAGTTACAGGGCTTTAAAGTCCCTGCTATTATACCCCAGGCACAGTTATAAGAAATGTTGGAGGACTTATTTAAGTCTTTTGACATTTTTTCTGGTTTCCTATCATGTACATGTACATGCCTTGGTTATTAGGTCATTTTCTGATATGAAACTATTACAATTCTGATATAACAGGAAGACCAAGCTGAATCCAACATGGTCGTACAGCTTCATGAATAACCCTATTATTTGTAGAGATTGTAGATGAATTGCAATGTTTGATGGTGAATTAATATGACTTTGTCTCCAATAGGCTGTATGGTGAAAAAGTGAATCACAATAAAGACACATGTCAAATTATGACAATAATAATTCTCAAACCGTACTGATTCGTCTTCCATTGGTAGTCTACCTATAAAGGATCCACACACATCACTTTCATCCGTTGTGGTTTATGTTGATCTCAGCCAGGCCAGCAGGGTTGTTCACCTTGTCCCTGTGCTTATCTGATGTTTACAACAGAGATGTAAAAGTGCCTGAGTAAACTCCATTTAATGTGCCCGGTTGTATCTGAAATACATAAATATGCCAAGTAAAGGCGCCTTAATAGACCTGCGTAGGCTGGTAATTGCAGCAGTATTGTTTCCCCCTGATTAGGACAAAAGCGGTCCCAGAGGACCTCCCATCCTTCAGCAGTTTCATCTGCATTAGCTTGTTCTTCCTCTGCTTTAATCTTGTCCATGCTCAGGTATTTAGAATAAATCAATGGGAATACATGATTGTTTAATGATTTTTGGAGGAGCTCTCTTCGACCACAGCTGCATGATTTAGAATGACTAATTCCACTTTTTACCATTGATCCACCGCTATGGGAACCATGCATCCTTGCCAGGGAATGTCCGCAGAGAGAGAGAGTGTTTGTGTTTGTGTGATCAGATTGCTGAACGTTATGGAGAAAGTAGGAAATAATAGATTTACTTCTGCGTGTGTCGTGAAGTGAGACTGTGTGTGCGGAGATCTTTTCTCCAAAATACTAAGACACATTCAATGATAAAAGTATTGCTTGCAACATACACTGAGTGTACAAAACATTAAGAACACCTTTTTCCATGACATAAACTGATCAGTTGAATCCAGGTGAAAGATATGATCCCTTTATTGATGTCACCTGTTAAATCCACTAAAATCAGTGTAGATGAAGGGGAGAAGACATGTTAAAGGAGGATTTTGAAGCCTTGAGACAATTGAGACATGTATTGTGCATGTGCTCCATTCAGAGGGTGAATGGGCAAGACAAAATATTTAAGTGCCTTTGAATGGGGTATGGTAGTAGGTGCCAGGCGCACCGGTTTGTGACAAGAACTGCAACTCTGCTGTGTTTTTTCACACTTAACAATTTCCCGTGTGTATCAAGAATGGTCCACCGGCCGCGACCGGGAGGTCTGTGGGGCGACGCACAATTGGCCTAGCGTCGTCCGGGTTAGGGAGGGCTTGGCCGGTAGGAATTTCCTTGTCTCATCGAGCACCAGCGACTCCTGTGGCGGGCCGGGCGCAGTGCACGCCAACCAAGGTTGCCAGGTGCACGGTGTTTCCTCCGACACATTGGTGCGGCTGGCTTCCGGGTTGGATGCGCGCTGTGTTAAGAAGCAGTGCGGCTTGGTTGGGTTGTGTATCGGAGGACGCATGACTTTCAACCTTCGTCTCCCCTCAAGCCCGTACGGGAGTTGTAGCGATGAGACAAGATAGTAGCTACTAACAATTGGATACCACGAAAATTGGGGAGAAAAAGGGGTAAAATTCAACAACAAAAAAAGAAACAAAAAAAAGAATGGTCCACCACCCGAAGGACATCCAGCCAACTTGACACAACTGTGGGAAGCATTGGAGTCAGCATGGGCCAGCATCCCTGTGGAATGCTTTCAACACCTTGTAGAGTCCCTACCCAAACAAATTGAGGCTGTTCTTGGGGAAAACACAGAGATTCACAATATTAGAGTAGTGGGCTGTACAGTGAAGTTAAAACCTATGCCATTAAAAAAAAAAGAATCATACCTACCTGCCTTGGTCATTTGTGATAAAGGGATTAATTAACTACATGTTGTTAACATGCATAGGCTGTTAATTTAATACCATGCCAGTTACAGGTTAATTAATTATTCCGGCAGGTCTGTTTGAAACGATGCTACAG
This sequence comes from Oncorhynchus keta, assembly GCF_023373465.1. Classification (NCBI taxonomy): domain Eukaryota; kingdom Metazoa; phylum Chordata; class Actinopteri; order Salmoniformes; family Salmonidae; genus Oncorhynchus; species Oncorhynchus keta. The sequence goes on from NC_068429.1 coordinate 38,847,605, forward strand.
CTCCAGGGCAGAAGGGCTGCAGGACAGGCACTGTGACACAGTATCCTTGCTTGTTGATGGACACCTTAATTACACTGGAAGCTGATTAATTATGGGTCTGCCAGTTGCCACTCATCTCAGCCCAGGTCTGCTTCCTGCTCAACCTCTCAGAGTAGCTGCTTATGAAAGGTGCTTCCCCTGAACCTCACAGTGCCAGTGAGATGAATGCAGCATATGGTGCTTCCTCTGTGTCTTATCAGTGGATTCCGCTGTGTTGAGACCATATAAATCCACAACCCACTCAAAATGAATGGAAAGAAATAAATGGATGTGTTAACATTTCCAAAAGGTGGCTTTGCTCTGCTTTGCTTCAAACAGCCTGCACTGTAAAAAGTAATTAGATCTGCTAACAAGATTTTTGGGGTGGAAACCCGTTGCCTAGAACCATTCGAGTAACCCCAACTCAAAGTAGGCCGTGTTCAATACTTAGAGTAAAACAGTGACATCATCACCCATATGGTTTTTAAGTTGTAAATACTTTACTGTTTTGTGTTTTATGAACTTTTTGACACTAAATTGCATGATGTATTCTGAGCTATAACAATTAAAGTTACTTGAACATGAATATTTGTTGTATTGAACATGAACATTTAGGGTCCCTTCTACTTAAATATTCAAGTGTAAGTAGTAAGTAGTTCTGATTAGTCATTTTCAGTGGCCGTGTCTAACGTGTTTTGTGTATTTGACCATTTGTCATTTTAACCCACCTTAGCAGGCTTTGTTGAGCACAGTGCTCATTCCTCTAGCAGTAACTGGAAGTAGAGCTGTAAACATGACAGGATTCTGCATTTGCCTCTGTCATTAAGAGTGGTCCCCATCTTGTTGATGGTGGGAATGGCTGGTCTCATTATTTAACGTCATTACATCTCATAGCACAACAAACTGCTTAAAACTATTTTAGAAATGTACATTTCTTTCTTCAAACATGCATACAACATTGTTTAAAAGACTCTTAAAGTCTAAGCATTTTGAATTACCCACAATCCTTTAACAACGTGGCACTATTAAGTATTCACAAATTGCAAAAACCTAATAATTCTATATCAGCACAAGACAGATAAATTAAGTGTTTTTTACTCAAAATTCAATGTCTGACTGCTACTTTTATTATTTTCAGTAAAAACTTAAAACGTAATAGAATTAAGTAAAAACAACTTATACATGTTAGATTGACTTTAAAATATTAAATAATCATAATTTGTAAGAACTCAACTTTAGATGAGCAGAACACAAATAGATAAGTTATACTTACTCAATAACCTAATGTTTGTTAACAGTATTCAAAAACATTAAGTCATAAGAAATCTTATTGATATCTGAGTTAGTACCACTTTTATTATGATTTGTGTTTTGCTAACCGTTGGAGATTTTATGATTTAGGTAGTTACTTTTTACAGTGTATGGATGTTATCCTACCACCACAGGAAGCCTGTTCTCAATGTGTTACAGTGTAGTATTAAGGTGTTGAAATGAGGTTAAGTGACCTGGGCTGGTCTGGCCTGGCATCTGTCCTGGTCTGTCATCCCTGTTTACCTGTAGACGTGCCTTGAAACTGGGGCTTAAAATGGCCGCCAATAGAAACTTGTAACGTAGAAATCAGCACCTCGGACCTCCACTCTTGCCTGTTAACCTCATCTGCTCCAGGCTCATAATGCAGCCAGAGACAGAGGTTCCATGGACTGGTGGACCCTTCTTCCCTCCCACCCAGATGCAGCTACTGTGGAGATCACAGATGGGTGTCCATGGGGATCCTAATGAACTGTTGAATATTCTCAAGGATATTCTGGGAATTTGTGGACTGTAGTAAAGGGATGGGATTGTGAGGACTTTACCCTGGTCATTTGGGGATGGGGTTGTCACGTACATCTTGGGTTTACTTAACATTGATGAACAGTAGAGATGATATTCAAATACAATTGTCAAAGACTGCAATGTTTTAGGTGTCAATTATATGCTTTATTTGACATTAAATATAGCACAGTCATTTAAAAAGAACACCACCAAGCTAAAACTATAAATTAACTCTGCATTAGGATCAATTTAAAATCATTTGGATTCTAATTTAAAAAAACATTCAAATAATTACATCCTAAATCCTCATTATACTGCTTATACCTTGGTCTGTGGGCACAGAAAAGCACAGCACAGCACTCCCTATTCATCCTAACATTTGCTTTTCCAAAGTGAAGGGAGGGAGCACAGCATTTAAAAGTCACTTCCGCTCACCGACCAATGCTCTTAGCCCCCCTTCCCTCCCAGACCACCCCTTTCTGTCGCCTTCCCATCAGAAGAGCCCCAAGTCAGACTGTTTACCCACAGAGTAAACTTATTAAGTCAGTGATGTCAGATTACTGGAAGAATGGAGGCTGAATCAAAGCTGTCGGTATGTCGGAGCTTAAGGGACAGAGCAGCAGGAACCAGACTGTCCAGAGTTCAATCCCATCGTTTGCATCCGGTGAGCAGGGGGCAGTTTGCCACTGGCTGTCTTCATGGTCCTTTACTATACTCGCAATACTGTTGTGCAGTGTTGGATTCTCAACACTCTCATCCTTCTCGTGACAGGTGAAATGGAAAAATACATCAAAGCTATACTCTATTTTGCGAGTGCTGCCTATATTTCTCATATTATCATCCCATTTTTTGACAGGAACTGGCAAAACAAAGAAAGCTTTAAAGTCTCGGCTGGCAATGAAAATGTCCTTAGCCTTATTTCAGTTGTTGGGCTTCAATCAAAATGACTTTGTAATTGGTGTGTATGATTAGATGAGTTGGAATAAAGTCAACCTCCCCTTTTTAAAAGGATTAAGGTGAATAAAAAAGCTGCCATTAAAAAGTGTTCATTCTAAACTCTGTAGAGGAGGGTGGGATGGTGGGTAGAAATGCAATCTTGTAAAAAAAGAAAAGAAAACAATGAAGAAAAAACGTTGACTTGTTGGGAATGCAAATCAGCCCAATCGCATTTTATGCTAATAAAAGGAATGGCAAAACATTTCAATGTATTCTTGTCTTGTTACAGCCAGGCTAAGAGCTTCTAAATCCCTACCATTTACCAAATTAAACTAATTTAAAGTGCTTCCAAAAGGCACATCTGTAGGCTGACGTTTGTCCCAAGCCTTGAGAGTGGGCTGCGAAAGCATTCGACATTCCATTGATCCTTGAATAGTCATGCCTGTCATGGAGCCATATCAACCATTATCATTCTAATTTTACTGCCTTTCTTGGCCCCTAATCTAATTTGCAATGATGCTGGAGCATTTCCTGAGGCCACTGCACTTTCTTCAGAATTTCAACAAGGGCATTAAAGCCCCCCAATTTACATTAATGAAGTGCACATTTAATTAAACAGTGACTGCCCCTAAAAACCAACTAATCCCTTTGAATATATATATATATATTTTTAATGTAACCTTTATTTAACTAGCCAAGTCAGTTAAGAATAAATTCTTATTTACAATGACGGCCTACACCTGCAAAACCTAGACGACGCTGGGGCAAATTGAGTGCCGCCCTATGGGACTCCAATCATGGCCGGTTAAGATTCAGCCTGGAATCAAACCAGGGTGCCTGTAGCGACATCTCAAGCACTTTGTGGCACCTCCTCCGTTGATGCCAGTCTCCCTCGACTCCTATGAAAAGGCCATGCCATCATGAGGCCTCTGATAGTGACCCGAGTTGCTGCCCTGATCCACAGACAACTTCATCAACAATGTCAGGTAATGTGTATTATGTGAAAAGTTATATTAAAAAAAATACCCGGCTTGAGAAACTAGTAGGTTAATTCCCCAGCCAAAGCAGATACAACTAGTACAGTCATTTTGGTTGTGAAATACGTTAGCAAAAAACTTTTGTCCTTTCTTATTATATCACCATATCACAGGCCCTCCCAGTCAACACCACCTCATATGACTGCCTGCTGCAGTTGTTCGAGAGATGTCCAGTTTGCAGCTGAACATGCAGCATAAAGAAGACCAGCAAGGGGCCCCTCATCCAGCCAGAAACCTGCACCTGTCAGCAGCAACTTGTACAAATACAGAAGGTAACCCATTTCATTACTTTTGATACATTCGATAACCAATTGTGAAACATCATTTATGTAAACTGACATTATTTGTTGGTAATTATTTGCTTCTTGGATGCATATAATGTCCAGAGCACTACCTAGCCTGGTTGAACCAGCCTGATCGTTGTGTTCACCATTTCTATTTCACTTCACATTTAATGATATCTGAAGTGAAATAGAAAGGCGATCAGGTTGGTTCCACCAGGCTATTCATAACCACCATTGATAATGTGATCAGTGCTCTGTGTGTGTGACCGACCAGTATCTTTGATGAGGGGTCAGGGGCCGATCTACGCTGCTATACCCATCAATAGGGCTCTGGCAAAGACCTCACCTCCAGCCTCACCTCGTGCTGGTCGTCGATGGGGAGAACAAAATGTAGGTAGGTTTAGTCTGACCTGTTCAAACTTCAACATAGTATGTATTTGTTTGTCAGATATCTACCTATCCCAAACTGCCACTGGTAATAGAATAGTGACTGTGTGTACTGTATGTGTTCACAGATGCGTGAGATGCGGAGAGACCTGGCTCTCAACACACCCACTCAACACACCCACTCAACACACCCACTCAACACATCCACAATGAGGTGATTACTAATATTACAGTACAGCACAACTGTCCAGTAAAAGCAACACACTTTTCATTCTATGTGTCTCTGATGAACACGGACTCAACTCTGCCTATTTCTACAGATGGACCGGAGGGGCTTTTGCTGACCTGTCGTTTTTATCTGACCTGTTCAAACTTTAACATAGGACAGGTAATACAGTAAAGTACTAACTGCCATTGGTAATAGAACAGTGACTATGTTTTCACAGAAACATGTATGGAGCCAGCACCTGGAGACTTGCAAGATGATGTGATGAAGTCCAGACTGACAGACGGTCTCGATACTGGTGTCTCTGAATGGAGAGATACCTATCACTCTGCATATATTTTGTCTTTTTTTTTTAAATTATTGAATTGAATGGTATCAGTCAATATGGGGAGGGAGAAATCCTGGGATTTCTGCACCAGGATCAGGGAACTCCTGTTGTATACGGGATGTCACACAGGAAGGAAGGTATGACCACTCTGACATGTTTGCCAAGGTAGCCCCATTACCACCAGACAAAATGCAGATAGGCACAGTGTCTGTATCAGCTGGGAACGACATTGTTATATTATCAGAACACTGCTTCTATGGTATTATGTAAAGGGTAGTTTATTCTTCATGGACCTGTTACTACATTTGAAAGTTATCAATTAGAATATCTACACACTGTAAATTAAGCAATTTCATTCTTCTCATATTACTCTGTAGGCTACTGACCTATTTAAAGCTTCTTCTGGCATCTCACCAGACATCTGCCTGTAGTTATTGAAATCAACCTGCAGGAGGTTTGTTTGTTGTGATTGAGTGGAAGGAAACAGCTGCGGGCAAGGTTCTGACAGATAGGCATGTCTTGTTGGTGACACTCCCAAGAAACAACCACATCAAACCACACCCTCAAGCCAACTCACGTTTGGATTCTGTCATGGCCGCTCATTTCTTGAGGAGCAAGCCAAAAAACGAGGCGAAATCCGCAGGTGCAGTTCCCCGTTAAGGGGGAAAGGAAGGAGGAGAAGTGGTGGAGGAGGAGAGATGGAGAGATGGAAGAGGAGAAATGGAGGAGTTGAGCAGGTTGAGGAGAGATAGCAGATTGGAGGAAGAAAGATGGACAAGGAGAGCTGAAGGGCTCAAATGGGGTGGGAAATGATCTCCTTTTCAATCGTTCCATAGTAATGTCAATGATCTCCAGCCACTGAGGACCTCAAAGCGTCCCTGTCTTCTCTCACTATGTTTCTCCAGCAACCAGATAATCCCATAGAAGGTCATTGGGGGACTGATCATCTAAAAGAGAGTGTATTGTTTAATTTTTGTGTTTCTTCTAAAAGTATGTAGTGTCTGTCTCAAGAGTCCTAAGCAAACACCTGCTTATAATTCAATACTAAAATTCTTTAACGAGATAATGTTTTTCAATACCCTTGATGAGAACATTAGCTATCCCGTCCCATGGAGTTGAATAACAAATTGTTTTTAGACATTACTTCCTGTCCATTGTGATTGGCTTAACTGTGACTATTCTGTTCGATGTCTGGCATCTCCTTCAGACAGGGATTAAGAAGAGAACGCCTTGGTCAGGGCTGTCTGCCAATCAACAGGGGCTTGGACCTTTTTGGACTCCCCCCGCCACCACCAACCTCTTCTGTGTGTCAGAATTTTCCCCCTTTCCCTCATCGCTCTCCATGATAGGGCTGGGGGGAATAAGGGAGGAGGGCCAGTACCAATGCCCTGGGCTGCTGAGAATGGAGGAGGCCAGATTCAGTTTGGGTGGTATGGAGGGGGAGAAAAGGCCCTGTTTTGAGACTGAGTGGTGCTCTCTGGACTGGAACAGCGGGAGGAGGGGGGGGAGGGGGCAGACGGGACACAATATCCTCAGCTCCACTCGCAACGTGAAAAGGCAAAAGTTATAAATTCATCTATTTGCTCTCTGCTGACCCCAGCTTTCAGGCTGATCCATGCAGGGAGTGGAGGCTCAGACACAATGCATGAGCCTGTCACAATATTGAGCAACATTGAAAAGAGTAAGAAAGACCACCAGATGCTTTATTGTCTTTGCCATTTCCACATAATTAGCTGGGAAGAAAAGTTCCTGCTCTGGTTTAATCGCGCCGAATGAACTTGAGGATTGCCATTCTTCCCGACGACACCAGAAAGGGCAACCACTGTTCGGCCCCTGTCCTCTTCCTCCTCCTCCACGTCCCCTGTACGTACCCCGTGAGTGTCCTGGGGTCTCTCTGCCAAAAATGTGTTGCTGGAAAGTTTAACTGTGCGTGACAGATGGGCGTGAAATTGGTTATCACACACGCTCGCACGCACACACACACAAACACTCTCACACAGAGGCTACTGGCTGCGTTAAGGCAGCTGACCTGCACCATGCTGACTGTTGGTGTAGTTTAACAGATTAGGCAAATCAATCTGTTAACACCTCCCAACATTAACTTGGGCAGGCTGATTTAATGGAGCCACACTGATGGCTAGGCCCTGTCATTAGTTAAGACTTCATATGCAGCACAATCAAAGGGACGTTAGTGTGTTGATGATGTATAATTTGCTTTTGATATGCGACCTGAAAGTTGTCCTCAGTTGATGATCTTAATAGTTACTAATTATGAAGAAATGATGAATAGATTAAAAATGCATTAACTTCGTTGACTTAAACTACTCAATCACTCCGGCTGGCGTATAGTTCAACTTCTAAGTAACTTTGGGTTGCTGCGAAGTCGTCGTCTCCGAACTTTTGTGACCTTCCATTACGGAACCTTGCTTTGGTGTGGATTAAGGCTAGTAACCGAAAGGTTGCAAGATCGAATCCCCGAGCTGACAAGATACAAATCTGTCGTTCTGCCCCTGAACAAGGCAGTTAACTTACTGTTCCTATGCCATCATTGAAAATAAGACTTTGTTCTTAACTGACTTGTCTAGTTAAAAAAAGGTCAAATTAAAAAAAGGGCTATACCAGGGTTCCCCAACTGGTGGCCTGCAGGTGGTTTTAACCCCCCCCCGAGCAAAAATATATATATATGTTTTGTACATTTTCATCGTAGGACATAAAAGACTGTAAAAACACCAGGAAATCAACTCCAAATGGTTTTCATTTCATAAATCTGTTCCCAACTATTCCCACGCATAATAGAGAGACACGTGATCTTATACACACGTAAGCAAGGTATGAAAATATGATGTTTTAGTCAAATAGGATATTATTTTGTGCTTCTTGCGGTCAATTTGCAGTCTAACAAATGATTTTATGTGACCATGTTCCGGCCCCATGACCATCAACTCAATTTAAAATGGCCCCGTGGCTGAAGCGCGTTGATGATCCCTGAACTATGAATTCATATACATTGTGTTCCTCCACAGTATTCACCTGTCCTTGTTTCATATGGGGATTGTGTTTCTGCTTAACCTATGAGCAATTGAGCCTATGTGTTGAATACATGGAATTGGCTTATGATGATAGCAGTGGTGAATATTACCCATAATACCAGTGGTGAATATTACCCATAATACCAGTGGTGAATATTACCCATAATTCTGCACCTTTTGATAGTTCGAATTTTGATCATCATGAATTAGTGACTGCAAATAAAATGTATTGATCTACTGGGATTTTTAAAAGACGGACTAACTTTATGTTTTGTCTGCTTGGACAGCGGTTGAGTTAATTGTTTTGTGGGCAGTTGGGTTCTTTTGATGAATGTATTTGCAATTTTTACGGTATAATATAGTTTTGAATAACATATTTATGTTTTTAAGAAGGCAACAACATTTTGAAAACACATGAACTGTTTTGAAAAAGGCCACAGAGTGCTTTTTTTTATACAACATTCTTCCAAAGTATTCTTGTACGCGATTGAGAAAAACTGGAATATCTTATTAACTTATTGCCTAGAAACCCCAGCATGACAACATTTCAGTGAATCCAAAATAAACATGACGGTACATATTCAATAGATTTACAGCAAATTGTCAATATGTAACAAAATATAAGGGAAGATCTGCTAAACCTTTGTAAATAAAGGTTTTGCTTCGGGTGGTCAGTATTTTAAGATGCTAACGCTTTGAGGCAGCTCTCCTCCTCTGATCCGCCTGCATGGTGTTCAAGTGTTGATGACTACTTACTCCACCACTGCAAGAGTGGCCAGTCATCCTCATAATCTCATACCACAGCTCTCCCTCTGACAATAGCAGGAGGAAGAAGAGCCAGGAAATGGGGAACAGAAAAGCCACCTTAAGATGTGTGTGCATGAATCCAAAAGATCAATTCAATCTATTGCAGCTGGCTGTGCTTTTGGCACTCCATACACAAGCACCCTACCCTAAACTTCCCCCTCAGTGAGTCAGTGAAAGGGAGCGTGGGATGAATGGGCCACTTTATTACAGCGTGCCATGATCGGTCAAACGGCAGTGCCGGGCCCATTCTCTCCCCTTCAGACCCATTATTAACCAGGCTTTAGGGGGGCTTGTAAAAGTGTTCTCTCCACAGGGGGAAGTGGGGGGGGCTGCATAACAGTCTCGAATTAAAGCCCCCGCCGACAGACCGAGCCCAAAAGACTGTGGGTGGGCTAGCTACTGTAGCTACCCGCCTGACCTGAACCCCGTTGTGACAGAACATTCCCACCGTCTTTTAGCCGACCCTGGCCTGGCCAAACCGCCTTTATGAGGCTCTATGGGCCCGACAGATTCATGGGCGAAGAAGATGCTGACTATTCACTAATGCTACAACTTCATGCCAGTTCTCCATTATAAAACATGCTGCATGCCTCTTCAAACTCCAATCATACATTGTGGTTTGATTACTGGTGAAAGGAACATGACAGTTTCACATTAACATATTAGATGTTTAGGACAATATTGTGGCTCTTCTGACTGATGGTTCCAGTGTGTTTAGGAACAGAGGGCTTACCACAGAGGTGAACATGGCATGAAATCAGCCACAAAAGGAGAGGCAGCGGGTGAGCAAACACCAAGCAAGCAGTGATGAGAGCGACAGAGGGAGGACAGAGGGAGACTGAAGAGACAGATGTCCACAAAAAAGACCTGAGAGGAGGAGGTTAACCTGATCAGGACAAGGATGAGCAGATACCAGGAGTGAGAGACAGAGAATAGGAACAAATTGAAAAGATGTGAGGAGCTTGAGGCCTGACTGACTGACTCACAGACTGACTCTGGGAGGTCTGGATGAGGAGAAGGGGAAGATGAGATATGGTGGCTGAGTAAAAAGGTGGAGGAAAGTGTGGAGGAGGGTTTTTTGGGGGGTTGAATTTGGGAATGGAGGGTGCCGGGGGGGTGTTGTTGCATGTGTAGGGGGTTGGGGTGGTGGTGGCGCGATGGGGCAGGGTGTGTAAAGCCAATGAATAAATCAGGGCCTGGTAACAGTAGCAAAATAATAGGGCGGTGGGAGGAGACCGGGGCTGAATATGCTAAAGTGTTTTTCTTTCTGTAGAGAGAACAGGACTGGTCCTTTGCAGCTGTAACACTTAGCAGACAATGGCAACTCAACAGATGGGGAGAGTTTGGTAAAAGAAACTCAGTGTGGCTTAGTTAAGGAGAACACCGCCCCCGAATCCTCTCCAGCCAATCCCACAATCAGACCTGCTGTGTTTTGTGTCTGCTTTGGCAGGTGTCCTCTGACGGGGAACATCACTCAGCTCAGGCTCATGCTTTTCACCCAGAAGGTGTAACAGTTTGTATCCTGATTTCACAGGGGTGTGCCTCATTGTTTTCAGAGGCTACTATTGGTAAAGGCACTGAGGTCCAGGCAGGGGCTTTATATGTCCCTTGCTAATCCTTATCCTATTCTCTGAAGACATGTAAGGAAATGATAAAGCCACAGCTGTCTCATCATGATATTCTCATTTTGAACACACAGAACGTTTCTACTGCGGGAGGGGTTTGGACAGACACATATCCACGGAAGAACTTTCTTTTATCTGTCGGTTCTGGAATTGCATATAAAGTGCTACAATTTTCCCTGAAACGAGGCTGGATCTGATTTTAAACATGGAGACTTAGGGAAGCTTAAATTATAGCAATTTAATCAACACTTTTATAGTTTTACAAGTCTTCAAGCCCAGCCCCTAATCTGTAGCGTGTCATAGAGTATGTGAACAGAATATTAATGTACGAATGTGGATCATTGTACAGAATCAGAATCAAACGTTAATGTATGACTTCTTGATGGTACTGGAGCCAATCTGTAATTTCACAACATAACAGATTGCTGGAAAAAAAGATCTGTGAGCCATAGTTTGTTCATTTGTCTTGTGCATGGTCACACACTTAGCCTACAGATGGATTGACCCAATCTGACATCCACACATTCAGGGGTAATATTCTAGATCTATATGTCTGAACACCTTCATAAAAGCACTTGGGATGACATACTACAAGATAAAGACCCCCTCTCTCTTGATGATGTATATTGAATTGTAATAGTTGGGTAGGAGCATCAGATCCACATTTTTCAGTTTTCTTTTCTCTCCCATTTGTCCCCTACAGTAGTAGTTCACACTGTGAAGATGAGAAAGGCATTAAGTAGAGAGGTCTGCGCTCAAGAAAAAAGACAGGTCAAGTGTTTTTGCATGGTTTTATTTCTATTAAAACATACAAGAAACCAATGTACTGTATCACATAGCCTTACATTCTCAGATGTTATTGTCATGGTATGTCTTCTATCCCAGCGCATCCCTTACAAATTTTTTTTAAATTCACATATACAATGTTGAATAAATAATGTTGACATTTTCACATCAGACACATGGTTTTCAGACACATGGGTGAACTTTCACATGTACATTTTTTTTCTTTTTTCTCCACATTATTTTTCACCATTTTACAGCTACATCTGGTCTCCCATCCAGGGACCGACCAGGACCGACCAGGACCGACGCAAACCAGCAGTGGGATGCAGGGTAATATGTTTCCGGAAGGAATGTGCCCAAAACTTGCAACTGGAAAAACGCCAGCAAAAGCAAAGGCCAGGGTAACATATCCAAAGATAGGGAAAATTGCAGGAGGCCTTTTATTTAATCGTGTTGTCATAAAAATCTATTTATTTTTTGCATCCATTTACAACTTATTTGTTCTCGTATTTCGAAATGATTTCCTTGCAATATTTTGTTTTGCTATCAATACTTTTTGGGTTTATGCTTTGTTTTCAATATCATTATTTTTGTTAGCAATGCTACAAATCTTGCTCTCTACTTCACAAGCTTTGCTCGATATGAATTTTGCTTGGTATTAATGACACAAAGGTAACTCACTCACTGAAGTATTGCACCATATAATAACACTATCACATCATTAAAGGTGTTTAAAGCGCCATTCCTTAATTTAAACATGAAAAGGGTTCTCCACACCACAGTTTCAGCAAAAAGCTGAGGGATGGGGCTGGAGAAATGCGACCCCGTCAAATCCATAGACTACGACCATCCATGATATAAAATTATAGTTTTAACCATTTTTAGTGGTTGTTTACATTTACTTTGTTTACAAACATTGGAGCAAAACAAGTTTATATTTAGGCAGTGACCTTCATACAGGCAGTGACCTTCATATAGGCAGTGACCTTCATACAGGCAGTGACCTTCATACAGGCAGTGACCTTCATATAGCAGAACTACAATATGTCGCCACATGTGAAAGTGCGATTTTCACATGTGGGGTTCTTATATGTGAACCTGCAAATTTGATTTTCATGTGATTGATTTTCACATGTAAACTTGCAATTCCATATGTGAAAGTTCGTTTTTTTAAATGCAATTCACAAGTGAGGTGAAAACATGTAATTCTCCTCACATGTGAAAAGGCGGCGTTCACAGGTACATTCTAAATGTAATACTTGGGAAAATATGGTTTCATGTGTGAAATTTAACCTCAACATGTGAAAACAGCTATTTCACATGTGAAATCTGTACATTTGATATGTGTATTTTTTTCAAGGACTCTTATGCTCTCATGCTGCTAAATCTACATCTGTGAGTCTAGGGACGTTGAGGACATCTGAGTTAATCACTCTGTCTCTCTGCTTTTGGCTTGCGCCGTGCGTTCACTCGTTCCCGCTCTAATATCGCTCAAACCGATAATGATATTTCCCCTCATTGGGATAAGGGCCTCTTACTCTTCCCTGTGAAGGTTGAAATGAAAGTGTGGTTGTCGTCAGAAGGAAGGACAAACCTTCTGGTGTTATCCCCCCGTTCCTCAGTTGGTGATTGTCTTTGAATGAATTATGAATGAATCTTTTTTTTAAACTGAATTAGCCAGGATGCATGGACATGAAGGAAAGCTTGATTTGGAGCTTTGTAGAATCCCATTAAAAACAGCTTCGTTAGGGCGGAGCCCCGCTAATGCCATGCAGAAGCCTTGGAACGGCCATAGGTCTGCTTATAATGTGGCTGATTCATGGAACTTTGATTGCTGTGTAGAATTGGATTAAAGGATCATCTTGGTTCCTAAACACTGCATAAAAATAAATGGCTTATGCCCGTGCCAAACTATGAGCAGTTGCACAGCCGCCTCCTGCTTTGCATACATCAGCGCGTCGCACAAGGAGAGGTGAAAGGCAACTTAAAGTTCATGCTTCCACTGTAAAATGGCTCTGCTGGAATGATCATGTTGTACCCCTTGTGTTGCACCTCTTGTAATGTTTGTTCCTCAAAGGTATCTTTCTCTCACTTTTTTTTGCAATAGAAAATGGTATAAAATGTTGACAAAAACCACAGCATAGAAAGATAAGACACAACTAAATGCCCAGTGTATTCATGTCATTCAGTGAGGTTGATGAAAGTGATTACGATCAGTCCAATGGTTTAAGATACTCTCCGCTCTTTGCTTTAAGGCTGGGCCCTCAAACCGCTGGGCCCTCAAACCACTGGCCTGCCTCTCTTCTGGGTCTTGGGACTCTTTAAAATGAGATGATTATGATCAAACTCATTGAATTAATGACACATTACATACAGGCACGTGTGGAAAGTAAGCCACACAACCACACTGGGCTTTGGCATGAGGAGCAGTATCTCCCAAGGGTCAAGGGTCAAACCAAAATCACAGATGGGTCATCAGCAAACCACCGTCCCCATTCAGAGACCCACCCCTCCTCTCTCCTATAGCCCCCCCACCCTCCAATTTATGAGCGATATATTCATTACCCACCATCCCTGCACACTTGATTAAAGATCAGGCGTCCATGACTGTCACCCCTGCTCACCGTGACATCTCCCTCCCGGCCTAATGTCTCAACGTGGATCCCGGACATCACCCCCCCCCGGTAACCCTCCCACCCCCCACTTCCTGTGTGTCCCTGCGTGGCGGTGTGTGTGGATCATGTGACAGGGGTTATTAATGGCCGTAGTCTCTCCGCCACTTGACACGTTGCTCCAGCTGTCACTCTGCTAGTGAGGCCGTATGAGTCTTGGTCTGGGGTAGTGCCAGTGGCGGGCTGACCCATCCGTCACTGTCAGCGCCAGCCTGGTGATGAATGGTTCGGGGATCCACACCGTGGACAGAAGGGAGAGGTGTGTGTGTGGGGCTTGTGTAGGGGGTGTATGTTTGGGACGTGCGTGTATGTGTGTTTCGGTGTGTGTGTCGGCATATATGTGTGTGTGTATAGGTGGGGTGGACCCAGTGATGAATTGGTCTGGAATCCTTAGTGTGGACATTAGAAAGGTGCATTATGGGTAAACACTACCTGATACTCCCAGGTCTTTTCTGCCATACAAATGGCAAATACTGTGTGCCTAACCACTGTCCACCACGCAACATCTGTGATGTCCACGCAATTCACACGCTATAGTCCCTTTCTCTTCATTCAGAATCAGCACACATTTTTTTTAGTTACCCATAATATTTACACTTACCAAAATCCTCACCTGTTGGCAACTACCTGACCGCTAACTTCCTAAACCTCACACTCTTCTCTAGCGCCATATCCAGTCCCATGTTCCATGTCTGTATCTTCTCTGTCTCACTCACGAGCAGTGGCATGCTATCCCCGCATCTCTTCCTCCCTCCATTCCTCCCTCCCTTTCTTCTTCACTCGCGCACAAACACAAAGGATTCCATACTAATGTAATTGTATCACTAATTATGCATTTAATTCAGTTATAAGGAGCTAACAGCTCCCTCAGTGGCAGCTTAGACTGCTAAAAGGCAATTCATCCCTGAGATTGAGAAATCTAATTAGGAGGAAATGCTTAGTGGAGAAATCCTTTCTGAGGATAATCCTGTTTGCTGGCATTAACATCCCAGCTGTGGCTGCTGTTTGCCCATTATGAGAGTGTGTGTGTGTGCATATGGGTGCATTTGAGTGTGTGTGTACGTGTATGTGTGTGCACTGATATGTCTTGTTTTTTTCAAGCAGCACTTGAATGCCTATGGGATGGATCCTCATCCCCAACACATCTGTTCACCTTATGGGTTCAGACACAGGCTAAGGCAGGAGGTGACCTCTACAGGACCAGGGTGTTCGTATCCCTAACAGCTATCTATCGCTGGTGTATTGACACAAGCAGGACATTCAAGAGTTTCAGGCCTGAACTTCACTTACGCTCTATGAGCTTCTGATATCATCTGTAAACATTGGAGGTGGGCCAAGTATGACTATAATTTGACCCAGAGTGGATATGAGAGGAGAAGAAGGGAAACGACAGGCTGGAACTTAGTGATATCTTGATATTGTTATTTTTGTCTTTGCCACATTCTCTCTACTCTAACCTGGATTTCATTTCATGCACATTGTCAAATATGATGAAAACAAAAAACAGAAATATTACTGTTACATTACTCGAAGATATGTAACATGCTACTGCTACATTACTTTAGGATATATAACATGCTACTGCTACATTACTTTAGGATATGTAACATGCTACTGCTACATTACTTTAGGATATGTAACATGCTACTGCTACATTACTTTAGGATATGTAACATGCTCCTGCTACATTACTTTAGGATATGTAGCATGCTACTGCTACATTACTCGAGGATATGTAACATGCTACTGCTACATTACTCGAGGATATGTAACATGCTACTGATACATTACTATAGGATATGTAACATGCTACTGCTACAGTACATTACTTTAGGATATGTAACACATTACTGATACATTTCTCAAGGATATGTAACATGCTACTGCTATATTACTCGAGAATATGTAACATGCCACTGATACATTACTTTAGGATATATAACATGCTCCTGTTACATTACTCAAGGATATGTAGCATGCTACTGATACATTACTCAAGGATATGTAACATGCTACTGCTACATTACTTTAGGATATCTAACATGCTACTGCTACATTACTCGAGGATATGTAACATGCTACTGCTACATTACTCGAGGATATGTAACATGCTACTGATACATTTCTATAGGATATGTAACATGCTACTGCTACATTACATTACTTTAGGATATGTAACACATTATTGATACATTACTCAAGGATATGTAGCATGCTACTGATACATTACTCAAGGATATGTAACATGCCACTGATACATTACTTTAGGATATATAACATGCTCCTGTTACATTACTCAAGGATATGTAACATGCTACTGATACATTACTCAAGGATATGTAACATGCTACTGCTACATTACTTTAGGATATCTAACATGCTACTGATACATTACTATAGGATATGTAACATGCTACTGCTACATTACTTTAGGATATCTAACATGCTACTGATACATTACTATAGGATATGTAACATGCTACTGATACATTACTTTAGGATATGTAGCATGCTACTGCTACATTACTCGAGGATATGTAACATGCTACTGCTACATTAGGATATGTAACATGCTACTGATACATTTCTATAGGATATGTAACATGCGACTGCTACAGTACATTACAATTAGGATATGTAACACATTACTGATACATTACTCAAGGATATGTAACATGCTACTGATACATTACTTGAGGATATGTAGCATGCTACCGATACATTACTCAAGATATGTAACATGCTCCTGCTACATTACTCAAGGATATGTAACATGCTACTGATACATTACTCAAGGATATGTAACATGCTTCAGATAGATTACTTGAGAAAATGTAGCATGCTACCGATACATTACTCAAGATATGTAACATGCTACTGATACATTACTCAAGGATATGTAACATGCTACTGCTACATTACTCGAGGATATGTAACACGCTACTGCTACATTACTTTAGGATATGTAACATGCTACTGCTACATTACTCAAGGATATGTAGCATGCTACTGATACATTACTCAAGATATTTAACATGCTACTGCTACATTACTATAGGATATGTAACATGTTACTGCTACATTACTTTAGGATATGTAACACACTACTGCTACATTACTTTAGGATATGTAACATGCTACTGCTACATTACTCAAGATATGTAACATGCTACTGCCACATTACTTGAGGATATATAGCATGCACTGCTACATTACTCAAGGATATGTAACATGCTACTGATACATTACTATAGGATATGTAACATGCTACTGCTACAGTACATTACTTTAGGATATGTAACACATTACTGATACATTTCTCAAGGATATGTAACATGCTACTGCTATATTACTCGAGAATATGTAACATGCCACTGATACATTACTTTAGGATATATAACATGCTCCTGTTACATTACTCAAGGATATGTAGCATGCTACTGATACATTACTCAAGGATATGTAACATGCTACTGCTACATTACTTTAGGATATCTAACATGCTACTGCTACATTACTCGAGGATATGTAACATGCTACTGCTACATTACTCGAGGATATGTAACATGCTACTGATACATTTCTATAGGATATGTAACATGCTACTGCTACATTACATTACTTTAGGATATGTAACACATTACTGATACATTACTCAAGGGTATGTATCATGCTACTGCTACATTACTCGAGGATATGTAACATGCCACTGATACATTACTTTAGGATACATAACATGCTCCTGTTACATTACTCAAGGATATGTAACATGCTACTGATACATTACTCAAGGATATGTAACATGCTACTGCTACATTACTTTAGGATATCTAACATGCTACTGATACATTACTATAGGATATGTAACATGCTACTGCTACATTACTTTAGGATATCTAACATGCTACTGATACATTACTATAGGATATGTAACATGCTACTGATACATTACTTTAGGATATGTAGCATGCTACTGCTACATTACTCGAGGATATGTAACATGCTACTGCTACATTACCGAGGATATGTAACATGCTACTGATACATTTCTATAGGATATGTAACATGCGACTACAGTACATTACAATTAGGATATGTAACACATTACTGATACATTACTCAAGGATATGTAACATGCTACTGATACATTACTTGAGGATATGTAGCATGCTACCGATACATTACTCAAGTAACATGCTCCTGCTACATTACTCAAGGATATGTAACATGCTACTGATACATTACTCAAGGATATGTAACATGCTTCAGATAGATTACTCGAGAATATGTAACATGCCACTGATACATTACTTTAGGATATATAACATGCTCCTGTTACATTACTCAAGGATATGTAGCATGCTACTGATACATTACTCAAGGATATGTAACATGCTACTGCTACATTACTTTAGGATATCTAACATGCTACTGCTACATTACTCGAGGATATGTAACATGCTACTGCTACATTACTCGAGGATATGTAACATGCTACTGATACATTTCTATAGGATATGTAACATGCTACTGCTACATTACATTACTTTAGGATATGTAACACATTACTGATACATTACTCAAGGGTATGTATCATGCTACTGCTACATTACTCGAGGATATGTAACATGCCACTGATACATTACTTTAGGATACATAACATGCTCCTGTTACATTACTCAAGGATATGTAACATGCTACTGATACATTACTCAAGGATATGTAACATGCTACTGCTACATTACTTTAGGATATCTAACATGCTACTGATACATTACTATAGGATATGTAACATGCTACTGCTACATTACTTTAGGATATCTAACATGCTGCTGATACATTACTATAGGATATGTAACATGCTACTGATACATTACTTTAGGATATGTAGCATGCTACTGCTACATTACTCGAGGATATGTAACATGCTACTGCTACATTACTCGAGGATATGTAACATGCTACTGATACATTTCTATAGGATATGTAACATGCGACTGCTACAGTACATTACAATTAGGATATGTAACACATTACTGATACATTACTCAAGGATATGTAACATGCTACTGATACATTACTTGAGGATATGTAGCATGCTACCGATACATTACTCAAGATATGTAACATGCTCCTGCTACATTACTCAAGGATATGTAACATGCTACTGATACATTACTCAAGGATATGTAACATGCTTCAGATAGATTACTTGAGAAAATGTAGCATGCTACCGATACATTACTCAAGATATGTAACATGCTACTGATACATTACTCAAGGATATGTAACATGCTACTGCTACATTACTCGAGGATATGTAACACGCTACTGCTACATTACTTTAGGATATGTAACATGCTACTGCTACATTACTCAAGGATATGTAGCATGCTACTGATACATTACTCAAGATATTTAACATGCTACTGCTACATTACTATAGGATATGTAACATGTTACTGCTACATTACTTTAGGATATGTAACACACTACTGCTACATTACTTTAGGATATGTAACATGCTACTGCTACATTACTCAAGATATGTAACATGCTACTGCCACATTACTTGAGGATATATAGCATGCTACTGCTACATTACTCAAGGATATGTAACATGCTACTGCTACATTACTCGATGGATATGTAACACGCTCCTGCTACATTATTTTAGGATATTTAACACACTACTGCTACATTACTTTAGGATATGTAACATGCTACTGATACATTACTCAAGGATATGTAACATGCTTAAGCGTAACTCTGTGAGATATATAAAAAAGCTGTGGTATTGTTGTGTTCACCATAAAACCAGGTGGCGAGTACCGTTGGTGCAGACAGAGAGAGAGTATGTGTGTTGTGGCATGTGATGTGTGCAATGCCTCCCTGCCAGTAGCTTAGTGACACAGACATGCTCCCTACACACATGTTCTAACAGCCTCTAAATGGCAGCCATCCATAAGCATCCCCAGGCTGGTCGGGAGAGCATGGAGAAGTCTCACATTCATTTGAATGTGTGCTGAGCAGAGGGGGCTTATAGCAAAGTTACAGTCTGCTGTGCGTATGTGTGTGTGTGTGCGCGCGCCCGTGCGCCAGTAAATGTGTGTGTTTTTTTCCAGAAAAGGGGCAGCATGGGTAGAGGCAGAACCTCCCAAGCTGAGACTTCTGGGAACCCCCGGCCCTATTCTCCCTATCCTCTCCATCTCTGTCAACATGGAGGACCCCTTACATAATTTCATTTACTACGTGAATGATTACATAGCTCATTGCCTGGCCATTGTCTCGCTGATGGATTTAATTAAGTTGGGATTATTCACGGCAGGTGATATTTAATGTTTGGGATGAGAGAGCAGGAAAGAGGGCCCATGGATGGGAGAAATCCACTGTAGTATCATCTACCATCTAGCCAGTCAGAGGTTGGATGGGGAGAAATTCACTGTAGTATCATCTACCATCTAGCCAGTCAGAGGTTGGATGGGGAGAAATCCACTGTAGTATCATCTACCGTCTAGCCAGTCAGAGGTTGGATGGGGAGAAATCCACTGTAGTATCATCTACCGTCTAGCCAGTCAGAGGTTGGATGGGGAGAAATCCACTGCAGTATCATCTACCATCTAGCCAGTCAGAGGTTGGATGGGGAGAAATCCACTGTAGTATCATCTACCGTCTAGCCAGTCAGAGGTTGGATGGGGAGAAATCCACTGCAGTATCATCTACCGTCTAGCCAGTCAGAGGTTGGATGGGGAGAAATCCACTGCAGTATCATCTACTGTCTAGCCAGTCAGAGGTTGGATGGGGAGAAATCCACTGCAGTATCATCTACCGTCTAGCCAGTCAGAGGTTGCCGTTAGATTAATGCACTTTGTGGACAGGGGTTGGAAAAGAAATGTCACCCCTGTTCTGGTTGTTAGCTTTTCCTTTTCTCTCTGAATTCTTTCCACATCATGGACTGCTGGTTCCCTTCCCATCCTGTCTGTTACTGTGTGGGGATGAACTGATTCCAAGATGGCGTAGCAGTAAGTCGTCGTGTCGTTTCCCCTGTATATATCGTTTCTTTTTCGTTTTTTTACATATTTTTCTTTGTATATCTCTTTAAAAACTTTTTGCTAAACCTAAGCTTCCAAATACTCTCCTGCAACCCGCCTCACCCAATGTAGCTATTTTTCCTAAAGTATTTATATTTCCTTCGGAACCAGAACCCCTCAACTGAAGCTCAACTGAAGCTAGCCAGCTAACCACCAGCCATGCTAGCGGTCTTCAGCTAACCGGTCATCAGCTAACCTTCAGCCCGGAAAGCTCTCGCCAGTTCGAACAACGCAACTCTAACCAGAGCATAATGGACCTATTTATTTTTCATCCCCGGATTCTTCCCCGGATTCCCACCGCAAACGGAACATTTTTCAGCTGGATCTTCACAACTAGCTATCTAGCTATCTACGAACTGTTAGCTTGCTAGCACAGGCCTGCTAACTGTCTGCATCGCCGCCTCCCAAACACCCATATTTACTTTCTATCTCTTTTTGATTTTTAATTTGTTCATACCTTCCAGAAACGTGCTTCACCCAATGTGATACGGAATCGCTATTATTTAAAAAAATTTAGAACACACTCAAGAACCTCCAGAAGCTAACCAGCTAACTAGCTACAAGCTATTTAGTCATTGTTAGTTTTTTTAACCTGGATAACACTCGCCAGTCCAGCTTCCCTGCCCCATCCACCGCTGCCCCCTGGACACTGATCTCTTGGCCACATATCTGATGCACGCTGGACTGTCCATTTATCACGGTACTCCATTCTGCTTGTTTGTTTTATCTGTTGGCCCCGTTGCCTAGTCAACGCCATTTTACCTGCTGTTGTCGTGCTAGCTGATTAGCTGTTGCTGTCTAACCTACTGTTTTAGCTAGCTTTCCCAATTCAACACCTGTGATTACTGTATGCCTCGCTGTATGTCTCTCTCAAATGTCAATATGCCTTGTATACTGTTGTTCAGGTTAGTTATCATTGCTTTAGTTCACAATGGAGCCCCTAGTTCCACTCTTCATACCCCTGATAACTCCTTTGTCCCACCTCCCACACATGCGGTGACCTCACCCATTACAACCAGCATGTCCAGAGATACAAACGCTCTCATCATCACCCGGGGCCTGGGCTTACCTCCGCTGTACCCGCACCCCACCATACCCCTGTCTGCGCATTATGCCCTGAATATATTCTACCATGCCCAGAAACCTGCTCCTCTTATTCTCTGTCCCCAACGCTCTAGGCGACCAGTTTTGGTAGCCTTTAGCCGCACCCTCATACTACTCCCTCTCTGTTCCGCGGGTGATGTGGAGGTAAACCCAGGCCCTGCATGTCCCCAGGCACCCTCATTTGTTGACTTCTGTGATCGAAAAAGCCTTGGTTTCATGCATGTCAACATCAGAAGCCTCCTCCCTAAGTTTGTTTTACTCACTGCTTTAGCACACTCTGCTAACCCTGATGTCCTTGCTGTGTCTGAATCCTGGCTCAGGAAGGCCACCAAAAATTCAGTGATTTCCATACCCAACTATAACATCTTCCGTCAAGATAGAACTGCCAAAGGGGAGGAGTTGCAGTCTACTGCAGAGATAGCCTGCAAAGTAATGTCATACTTTCCAGGTCCATACCCAAACAGTTCGAACTACTAATTTTGAAAATGACTCTCTCCAGAAATAAGTCTCTCACTGCCGTTTGCTACCGACCCCCTCAGCTCCCAGCTGTGCCCTGGACACCATTTGTGAATTGATCGCCCCCATCTAGCTTCAGAGTTTGTTCTGTTAGGTGACCTAAACTTGGATATGCTTAACACCCCGGCAGTCCTACAATCTAAGCTAGATGCCCTCAATCTCACACAAATCATCAAGGAACCCACCAGGTACAACCCTAACTCTGTAAACAAGGGCACACTCATAGACGTCATCCTGACCAACTGGCCCTCCAAATACACCTCCGCTGTCTTCAACCAGGGTCTCAGCGATCACTGCCTCATTGCCTGTATCCGCTACGGAGCCGCAGTCAAACGACCACCCCTCATCACTGTCAAACGCTCCCTAAAACACTTCTGTGAGCAGGCCTTCCTAATCGACCTGGCCCGGGTATCCTGGAAGGACATTGACCTCATCCCGTCAGTTGAGGATGCCTGGTCATTCTTTAAAAGTAACTTCCTCTCCATTTTAGATAAGCATGCTCCGTTCAAAAAATGCAGAACTAAGAACAGATAAAGCCCTTGGTTCACTCCAGACCTGACTGCCCTCGACCAGCACAAAAACATCCTGTGGCGGACTGCAATAGCATCGAATAGTCCCCGTGAAATGCAACTGTTCAGGGAAGTCAGGAACCAATACATGCAGTCAGTCAGGAAAGCTAAGGCCAGCTTCTTCAGGCAGAAGTTTTCATCCTGTAGCTCCAACTCCAAAAAGTTATGGGACACTGTGAAGTCCATGGAGAACAAGAGCACCTCCTCCCAGCTGCCCACTGCACTGAGGCTAGGTAACACGGTCACCACCGATAAATCCATGATTATCGAAAACTTCAATAAGCATTTCTCTACGGCTGGCCATGCCTTCCGCCTGGCTACTCCAACCTCGGCCAACAGCTCCGCCCCCCTGCAGCTCCTCGCCCAAGCCTCTCCGGGCTCTCCTTTACCCAAATCCAGATAGCAGATGTTCTGGAAGAGCTCCAAAACCTGGACCCGTACAAATCAGCTGGGCTTGACAATCTGGACCCTCTATTTCTGAAACTCTATTTCTGAAACTATCCGCCGCCATTGTCGCAACCCCAAGGATTGGAAAGCTGCCGCAGTCATCCCCCTTTTCAAAGGGGGAGACACCCTGGACCCAAACTGTTACAGACCTATATCCATCCTGCCCTGCCTATCTAAGGTCTTCGAAAGCCAAGTCAACAAACAGGTCACTGACCATCTTGAATCCCACCGTACCTTCTCCGCTGTGCAATCTGGTTTCCGAGCCGGTCACGGGTGCACCTCAGCCACACTCAAGGTACTAAACGATATCATAACCGCCATCGATAAAAGACAGTACTGTGCAGCCGTCTTCATCGACCTTGCCAAGGCCTTCGACTCTGTCAATCACCATATTCTTATCGGCAGACTCAGTAGCCTCGGTTTTTCGGATGACTGCCTTGCCTGGTTCACCAATTACTTTGCAGACAGAGTTCAGTGTGTCAAATCGGAGGGCATGCTGTCCGGTCCTCTGGCAGTCTCCATGGGGGTGCCACAGGGTTAAATTCTCGGGCCGACTCTTTTCTCTGTATATATCAATGATGTTGCTCTTGCTGCGGGCGATTCCCTGATCCACCTCTACGCAGACGACACCATTCTATATACTTTCGGCCCGTCATTGGACACTGTGCTATCTAACCTCCAAACGAGCTTCAATGCCATACAACACTCCTTCCGTGGCCTCCAACTGCTCTTAAACGCTAGTAAAACCAAATGCATGTTTTTCAACCGATCGCTGCCTGCACCCGCATGCCTGACTAGCATCACCACCCTGGATGGTTCCGACCTTGAATATGTGGACATCTATAAGTACCTAGGTGTCTTGCTAGACTGCAAACTCTCCTTCCAGACTCATATCAAACATCTCCAATCGAAAATCGAATCAAGAGTCGGCTTTCTATTCCGCAACAAAGCCTCCTTCACTCACGCCGCCAAGCTTACCCTAGTAAAACTGACTATCCTACCGATCCTCGACTTCGGCGATGTCATCTACAAAATGGCTTCCAACACTCTACTCAGCAAACTGGATGCAGTCTATCACAGTGCCATCCGTTTTGTCACTAAAGCACCTTATACCACCCACCACTGCGACTTGTAAGCTCTAGTCGGCTGGCCCTCGCTACATATTCGTCGCCAGACCCACTGGCTCCAGGTCATCTACAAGTCCATGCTAGGTAAATCTCCGCCTTATCTCAGTTCACTGGTCACGATGGCAACACCCATCCGTAGCACGCGCTCCAGCAGGTGTATCTCATTGATCATCCCTAAAGCCAACACCTCATTTGGCCACCTTTCGTTCCAGTACTCTGCTGCCTGTGACTGGAACGAATTGCAAAAATTGCTGAAGTTGGAGACTTTTATCTCCCTCACCAACTTCAAACATCAGCTATCTGAGCAGCTAACCGATCGCTGCAGCTGTACATAGTCTATTGGTAAATAGCCCACCCATTTTCACCTACCTCATCCCCATACTGTTTTATTTATTTACTTTTCTGCTCTTTTGCACACCAATATCTCTACCTGTACATGACCATCTGATCATTTATCACTCCAGTGTTAATCTGCAAAATTGTAATTATTCGCCTACCTCATGCCTTTTGCACACATTTTATATAGACTCCCCCTTTTTTTCTACTGTGTTATTGACTTGTTAATTGTTTACTCCATGTGTAACTCTGTGTTGTCTGTTCACACTGCTATGCTTTATATTGGCCAGGTCGCAGTTGCAAATGAGAACTTGTTCTCAACTAGCCTACCTGGTTAAATAAAGGTGAAATACATTTTTTTTTTTTTAAGTTGGGAAGAAATAGATAGGTCAGAGGAAATAGAAGCCCTTTCACAGGTCCACATGGCACATGCTGCTCACACACCCACTGGAGCTAACCCACCGATCTTACTATCAGGTCACAATCAGATTGATCAGCTTCATGCCTGGCTGAGCCCTCCACAGCTGTATAGACGCGTTCAGGTTTGAACACAAACACAGTAGAGGTGGATCCCAGCTTTCTCTGCTCGGGGATTCCCTCGGCTTGTGCCTCATATGTTCCAAACACTACAGATCCTCCTCTGGGATGCCATCTTTGGCCTGGAAATGCTTCTGATTGTTATCTGGTAGAAAAAGCTTTGAATATGATTATCTGACCCGGGGCCTACTATCATTAACATTGTAATAGGGCATCTGTCAGTGTTGTGACCTGCTGCTCAGGGTTGGATGGCAGGCCCATGTCTTTCTCCCTTATTCTGGATTAGTTCATTAATTAACCCCGCTCCCCACGCTACACATTACACGCCACACGCCACACACGCGCAGAACTCATTACCTCCCCATTTGGAACCCCCAACACTGTCACCTGGAGCTCATAGCTCCAAATGTACAGAGGTGCAACCTGGCACAACCTGGCACAACTTGGCACAACCTGGTACAACCTGGTACAACTCGACACCGCGGCTTAATACAAGGCTGTACACCATAGGGGTATTGACCTTTTTTTTATACCCTCCCTCGCAACTAAATTAGTCAGCCATGTAAATCCGAAGAGTGCAATTCCGGCGACAACAAAACACCTGTCAGAGTCACGCATTCATTACCAGCCCTTTAATTGAAAGAGGTGGATCATAAAAGCACCTTATAATCAGCATTATAATTCACATTACGGGAAGTCATGAATATGCTGAGGGATAATGGTTTAACAGTGGCAGTAAGGATTATAATGAGGCAGCTTACACAAACTAGACTCTCACCCTCTCTCGTCTCTAGCGCCTGAGAACCAATGGCTATGTGCTGAATCACATGGCAGGATGGTGACGTGGCCTTCTGTTGACATAAGAGCTTTTTCCACAAATTAAATATTGTGTGTCAGTTGATTATATTCCCATATAAATAATTGGCGAGTCAGAAATTATCATTAAATCATTCTGGACTCTTTGTTGGTGTCCAAATGAGTTGTTTTCCATGGGCCATCTGTCAGTGCTATCACCTCTGTGACTCGCCTCTGACTCACACAGACAACAACGCAGCATTGTAGACTCATGCAGTTTGGCACTACATCGAATCCCCCATCTCCATCACATATCACAACACAATTACACAGTGCCGTATGAAATATAGGTGATATGAGCTTTTTAATAGTCGTAAAGATACCATGTTTGTGGAGACAGGATATTCACATAGGCTATATGACCCGTTGCGAGTGATTGGCTTCTATTGTGCACAGCAAATTGGAAGGATACAGTGATTATATAAAACCTACTGTATATTGGCATAGCTATGCAGATGATGTTTTAACTAAGGGCTCTATTCAATCCGTATTGTGAAAGTTCAACGGTGGAGCGTGAATGACATTTAAAGGCAATGTTCTGCGTTAGCGGTTAGGTCGACTAAAATGGGAACTTGCCTTTCCATTTCTATCGCACTCCAGCGATACAGATTGAGCAGAGTCACTTCCACTGAGATGTTTCAGAATGTTTGAATCAAGTCAACACTGTTTTAACCTGACCATTGAGAAGAGGACAAAGAGAGGACATCCATTCCTAGTGTGTTTAAAGGAGGAACGGGACGGCGGACTGTCAACCGGACAGGCTGTGGAGAGCGAGAGAGCCAGGGCCAGGGGAGAGGAGAGGTGCCACACTGGATTACCTGAGAGATGGAACTTCAGTTAAGGTAAAGGGCAACAGAGAAAAAGTTCCCCTCACTGCACAAGAAAGAGAGTGGATACCAATTCCTGTTCCGGATTAATCTCAGAATAATTATTATGCATCTTGTATGTGAATAATTTTGAATGTGGAATAGGGGAGAGGAAGGATACATTTTGGGATTAATTCAGCCTCCGGGGCAGCCGACTGCATGCTGAATTCCACGCCGGGGAGATGGAGGGAACCGGGAAACAGAGCATTTACAGAACAGTGGCTGAAAGATTAGAATATATGTGTGCATTTATATTGCCTTCTTTAGTGTCAGCTAAATTATTCATGTCATCCAGATCAATTCAGTCCCAATGTGTTTTCTGCCAGAGGTCATACATCTAACAGCGCTTTTCCTCTGCATTCATTTTATTTTAATATAGATCTCTTCCCTCCCTCCCGGCCGCCACCAGGCCAATAACGGGGAGCGGTATTTAAGCGACATACTGATGGCTTGACATTAATGTGTTGGTATACAGTATTTGTCATTGTTTTGCGGATCCACACGGTGATGTGTCGTTGGGTGGATGTAGACCTTAAGGGCTTTGAATTACCAGGGTATAGACATGATAATGTCAGATGTCAGGTAGGAGGTTGATTTACAAAAGGAAACATGGGAGGGGGGAGTATGTGATTTTTCTGAAGTGACTTTCCCTGGTGGGAAGACTGGCTGTTCATCCAGTGGGTGAGGTTTCACTAATGAGAAGCAGTAAAAGGTGTTGCAGAGGAAGACACATTTTCCAATGCACTTATAGTTACTGCTGCAGTTACATTATCCATGCTTAAATAGACAAACCATTAGAATACAATATCTTTGCAGAGCCAAAGCACCGTGGTAGCTCTATGTTTTATTCAGTTTATAAGAGACGCTTTGAGCTGTACCTTAAATGTCATCAATGATGTTATCATTAGACCATTGCAGTGGTAACTGTGCTGTGGCCTGGTCCCTGGCCCATTCAGAGCAGGGATGCCTACCTTTACCTCTAAGCCTGTACTTAACTATATGCCTTCAGATCTCCCTGGATGTGTTTGAATCAACTGTTAGTGTTGATTGAGCCTGCATCCCTCCCAACCTCCGACCCCTGTCCCCCTCTCACTACCCAGTCTATATCTCGGTGGACAGCCCATTCTGAGCCATACCCACACTCCTCTCTGGCCTAGACGTGCGTGCGTGGGTGTCCTCCAGGATGTGTCTGCTGACTGCTCTGTTCATTACTCTTGACCTCAGTTTGGTCATCAGTCACTTAGTAAAACAACCCAGGGATTGGACCTGACTGAGCTGCAACACGTCCAGGGCGCACATGCTTCACATCCAATCGACCCAGCACCGCTCCCAGGCAGACACCTGATAGAAAAACCTCCACAAATCACTCTCATCTGTCCACCTGACTTTACACCTGTTCCATCGCTTTCTCTCACCCGATCGCTTGATCTCTTTCTTTCTGTCCTTTTCTGGGTCCCTTTTCCCCTTCCCTATCCCTTCCACCTGTCTGAATCCCTCTACCTTGTCTTCTCTTTGTCTGTGTCTGTGTCTATGCAATGTTACTGGGTCCTAATATAATGGGTCCTATTGCACAACACGTGGCCCTCAAACCTATATATTTACACGGTGTTATTACAGTGTAGGGACACATACACGTGAACCTGCATATTAAAAATGATACATTTCCAACATGAAAAGTCCAAAGTAAACACGCGCAAATTCTACCATTATGCTGTTTGTTGTGGTGTGAGCTGTTTATTTGAGGTCCTCTGGAGTTAGCCATGTAGCTAATACTGATCAGAAACAGAAACAGGTTGAAAGGACACCTCATCACGTCTCTTCTCTACACAAGAACAATTGTAAGACAAGAGGTTGTTTCTCTATAAATGCCTTTCCACTGTCTTATGCACAGTTCATTAAGGGGTTTAGTCAACCCAGAACGTTTGCCCTTTTACAGAATCGCTCACTTCCAGGAAAGGATGTATTTTTTTCTCTCCTCCCTCTTTCATCCAGATATCGAGGCCTCCAAGTGATAAATTCACAATTATTGATGGCTTCATATAAGCAGTGAACTTCTCCAATCGGCCCACATGGTAATTGTTACGGAAGTCATATGCATAAAATTAATTATACTGTGCAATAAGGGCCATAAATCAGTTCACTTTCAATTCACTGGAAAATGTTTCAAGGCACATGCTCTCCTCAGGGTTCAAGGTAAAATGAAAAGACCCCCCCCCCCCTTTTTTTTAACCAAATCATGAAACTAATCTGGTTGAGAAGGACAAAAAGACTTGCTTTTTTTTTACTGTGGTTTGTAATGGTGAAACACTTTAAAATAGCTTTTATCAGTAGAATTTATATTTCTGTTATTGGGAAAATATGATTATATGATGCATTTTTCTCAGTATATTAAATGTTGTAGTCAGAACAGACGCCTCAGTACAAGTCTCTGTGGGCTTTGACCACACATAATACATCAATAATCTGAACGTAAACAAATGATACACTCGTGCTTTTTGTACCATAGATATTGCTATTAAAGGCAATTGTTATGTTTATTACGTTATGAACTGTGTGCACTATGTGTAATCTGGCATTCGCCGTATAATTATCATCCACGCTCTGTCAGAGTGTTTATTGATATTTAAGACAGGAGCATTTTCTCATATGAAGAGACTTCCTGCTCCCTGAGTCTCTTTATCTGAAGGGTCCTCAGTTCAAAAGGTTTCAAATAGGTGTGAGTGATGCGGGGCGCAGAGGGGAGGGGCGGGAGACTCCAGAGAGACTAATTTCAGTTAACAATTACACATGCTCAGTTCATTTATTTTTCATTGGATTATTATTTGATGTATTTATTTTAATGACACTGTGTAATTCAGTTCCTCTCAGTGCTCTAGCTGACTGCTAGCTCCAATTACCAGCCAGTCATTTATAACGCTGGGAGACTAACAGGGAGGTAATTGACCAGATGGAATGCCTAATGACTGGTTAGACAATTATTTCCCCAGCTAGTGAGATTTGTATTTTTGGTTACTTAATTAATTAAACAGCTTCCATTTCAACAGGTCTCTCATCTCAACCAGGAAGCTCCAGTTGATGGAGAAGTTGTGGGGTTATGACAAAGTCATCGTGGCATTGTGTTTGAACTGAAGTACATGCGCACATCATTCTGACAAATAAATGAAACACAATTTATGTTTGTGTGGCTTTTATGAAAGACTAGCCCTTTTAAAAATGAAAAATACCCTGCGTAGAACTTGAAAAACAATGTCATTCTAAGTGATTGTAAATGGATACACTAATGGTATAATGGTAAATTGTTATCAATTAAAATAGCCCCTCATCACATAACAAAATATTTAGCTCCCAATATAAAGTCAAAAAGACCATTGCTATGGACACATTTCCTCCATGTAATGTATTTGTAACACGTAGGTCTCACATCTGAGAAGTAAGAATATTGTCACATCTGTCTTTCATGTTTTACAATAATATTAGTTTAACTGGCTAAATGAGGCCATTAATGTGAGGCTTATCAGCTGACACAAACTCTAGAGTTTAGGCCTTCAGGACTGCAGCTGCTGGTATTTTAACGAGGTGTCAGAGTATGGAGTGCCTTAGCCCTGCTCCAAGTAGAATTGAATTCAAACCAATTCAAAGAAATTCAACTGAGACATGAAACATACAGTATGAGTCTCATTCCTTTGACAAATATTTGACCAAAGGCCATCTCTTGCCACTTCTTACTGAAGAATAGAGATACCATTTTAAATAGTAGTTTGATTATAACTCAAAGTTGTCAAACAGTATTTTGTTTGTATTTTTGTCATGAGATGTTACGTTGTTCCATTCTGTTCCAACCTTCCATCCTTCCATTCTGGAATATTAATCTAATGCATTCTGGGAAATGTGTATTTAAAAAAAACTTTAATAACATGTAAGTGAATTATGAATTATTAACCTACAAAATAATCTTTGTATGTTTCCAGACCACTGTAATAATTTTAAACTATTTTTAGGAGGATGAGTTGAAATGAGTTAAAACGGATCAGATGTAGTCTATGGGGGGCTCCCGAGATGCGCAGCGATCTAAGGCACTACATCTCAGTGCTAGAGGTGTCACTACAGACACCCTGGTTCAATTTCAGGCTGAATCATAACCGGCCGTGATTGGGAGTCCCATAGGGCAGCGCACAATTGGCCCAGCGTCACCCAGGTTTGGCCGGTATAGGCCGTTACCGTAAATGTAGTTCTTAATTGACTTCCCTATTTAAATTAAAGGGGTTTTTTGTAAGAAAAAAAAAGAGAAAATTATCAATTAGAATTTCAGTGGTTTCATTGAATTCAATTAGACTTCCTTTAATTCAAATTCAATTCAAATACTGCTTCCTGTGGGGTGTGGCCAATTCATATTCAAGAATTGAATTAGCATTAAAGACCAATTCGCAGCTCAATACAGAATTGGTTCCAACCCTGGCAGAGACATTTAGAAGGTGCTTGAAGTTTAAATAGGGAACACACACACACACACACACACACGCACGCACACATACATATATATATAGTACCAGTCAAAGGTTCCGGGGCTTTTCTTTATTTTTATTATTGTATACATTGTAGAATAATAGTGAAGACAAATAACACATGGAATAATGTAGTAACCAAAAAAGTGTTAAACAAATCAAAATATATTTTATATTTGAGATTCTTTAAAAGTAGCCACACTTATCCTTGATGACAGCTTTGTACACTATGATGAAACTGGCTCTCATGAGGACCACCACAGGAAAGGAAGACCTAGAGTTACTTCTGCTGCAGAGGACAAGTTCATTAGAGTTACCAGCCTCAGAAATTGCAGCACAAATCAATGCCTCACAGAGTTCAAGTAACAGACACATCTCAACATCAACTATTCAGAGGAGACTGCTTGAATCAGGCCTTCATGGTCAAATTGCTGCGAAGAAACCACTACTAAAGTACACCAACAATAAGAAGAGACTTGCTTGGGCCAAGAAACATGAGAAAATACTCCGGTGGAAATCTGTCCTTTGGTCTGATGAGTCTAAATTTGACATTTTTGGTTCCAACCGCCGTGAGACGCAAAGTAGGTGAACAGATGATCTCCGCATGTGTTGTCCCAACGGTGAAGCATGGAGGAAGAGGTGTGATGGTGTGGGGGTGCTTTGCTGGTGACACTGTCAGTGATTTATTTAGAATTCAAGGCACACTTTACCAGCATGGCTACCCCAACATTCTGCAGCGATACGCAATCCCATCTGGTTTGCGCTTAGTGGGACTACCATTTGTTTTTCAACAGGACAATGACCCAACACACCGTCAGGTTGTGTAAGGGCTATTTGACTAAGAAGGAGAGTGATGGAGTACTGCATCAGATGAACTGGCCTCCACATTCACCTGACCTCAACCCAATTGAGATAGTTTGGAATGAGTTGGACTGCAGAGTGACAGAAAAGCAGCTAACAAATGCTCAGCATATGTGGGAACTCCTTCAAGACTGTTGGAAATGCATTCCAGGTGAAGCTGGTTGAGAGAATGCAAAAAGTGTGCAAAGCTTTCATCAAGGCAAAGGGTGGCTACTTTGAAGAATGTAACATATAAAATATACACTTTTTTGCTTACTAAAGGATACCATATGCTAATTTAATAGTTTTGACGTCTTCACTATTATTCTAAAATGTAGAAACCCTTGAATGGGTAGGTGTTCTAAAACATTTGACCGGTAGTGTATATATACAGTTGAAGTTGGAAGTTTGCATACACTTAGGTTAGAGTCATTAAAACTATTTTTTCAAACACTCCACACATTTCTTGTTAACAAACTATAGTTTTGGCAAGTCGGTTAGGACATCTACTTTGTGCATGACACAAGTAATTTTTCCAACAATTGTTTACAGACAGATTATTTCACTTATAATTCAATGTATCATAATTCCAGTGGGTCAGAAGTTTACATACACTAAGTTGACTGTGCCTTTAACAGCTTGGAAAATTCCAGAAAATTATGTCATGGCTTTAGAAGCTTCTGATAGGCTAATTGACATAATTTGAGTCAATTGGAGGTGTACCTGTGGATGTATTTTAAGGCCTACCTTCAAACTCAGTGCCTCTTTGCTTGAAATCATGGGGAAATCAAAAGAAATCAGCCAAGACCTCAGAAAAACAATTATAGACCTCCACAAGACTGGTTCATCCTTGGGAGCGATTTCCAAATGCCTGAAGGTCCCACGTTCATCTGTACATCAGTCAGGAAGTTAAAGCTTGGTCACAAATGTTTCTTCCAAATGGACAATGACCCCAAGCATACTTCCAACGTTGTGGCAAAATGGTATAAGGACAACAAAGTCAAGGTATTGGAGTGGCCATCACAATGCCCTGACCTCAATCCCATAGAAAATGTGTGGACAGAACTGAAAAAGTGTGTGGGCACAAACCCACCGTTGCTGGACCAGACAGGACTGGGAAAAAGTGCTCTTCACTGACGAGTCGCGGTTTTGTCTCACCGGGGTGATGGTCAGATTTGCGTTTATTGTCGAAGGAATGAGCGTTACACCAAGGCCTGTACTCTGGAGCGGGATCGATTTGGAGGTGGAGAGTCCGTCATGGTCTGGGGCGGTGTGTCACAGCATCATCGGGCTGAGCTTGTTGTCATTGCAGGCAATCTCAACGCTGTGCGTTACAGGGAAGACATCCTCCTCCCTCATGTGATACCCTTCCTGCAGGCTCATCCTGACATGACCTTCCAGCATGACAATGCCACCCGCCATACTGCTCGTTTTGTGTGTGATTTTCTGCAAGAGAGGAATGTCAGTGTTCTGCCATGGCCAGCAGAGAGCACGGATCTCAATCCCATTGAGCACGTCTGTGACCTGTTGGATCGGAGTGTGAGGGTTGGAGCCATTCCCCCCAGAAATGTTTGGGAACTTGTAGGTGCCTTGGTAGAAGAGTGGGGTAACATCTCATTGCAAGAACTGCCAAATCTGGTGCAGTCCATGAGGAGGAGATGCACTGCAGTACTTAATGAAGCCGGTTGCCACACCAGATACTGACTGTTACTTTTGACTGACTGTTACCCCCCCTTTGTTCAGGGACACATTGTTCCATTTCTGTTAGTCACATGTCTGTGGAACCTGTTCAGTTTATGTCTCAGTTGTTGAATCTCGTTCTGTTCATACAAATATTTACACGTTAAGTTTGTTAAAAATAAACGCAGTTGACAGTGAGAGGACGTTTTCTTTTTTTGCTCAGTTAATATATATTCTGTTTTTGCCATACAATATGTAAAAAGTAGATAAATATTGTTTTGAGGGGCACTTTCACTGGGGGAGCACGTATGGGCAGGTGCTCTGACATTTTGTAGATCCCTATCTGTGCACGTGCCTGACTGACAGGCTTCCACGTATGAGACTCTCATAGGCCTCTAAGGCTGCTCAGCTCTGAGAAAAGCAGGTGTTCAGGAATGGGATTTCTGAATGTTTTTTTTTTAATCTATTAATTGTTTGGAAGGGTAATTCAAGGTATCACTTAAGAAGGTGTTGTGATCATGAATAGCTTAACTCCAGTAGGACATTTACTCAGTGTGTGAAACTACATCCTATGACATCAACGGCATCACCCCCCCTCCCATCTATTATTAAACGTATTTATGGGCCACTTTGGATTAAATGTGTTGCCAACTTTGCTCCGTATGCTTCATAATCCTCTGACACAAGCATTTAAAGCTGGCTAAAGATCTTAGAAACTCTTCCATTTTCTTAATGACACAATTTACCGGACTACTTCAAACCCTGTCATTCACTTCCCCTAGAAAGGAAGTGCCAAAGAATCTATAAAAGTACCCGTTTTAAGGTGACACATTTCCGTCAACATTGGATGATGCCTATCTAATGTAGATCGCCTAACAGAACGTGTGGCTCTGTTGTGTAGGGAGTGTGATTACGTGTTGGCCCTAAAGTGAGTCAAGTAAATCATGTCAATTCAAAAAATGCTTTGTTCCAATGATTCATGTGCGCCGTGGTTTTATGGGGGATCCGTATGAAAAGTGAATGATGCGTTCTTTTATTATTGCATTCAAAATGTTTAGCATTTAACATGAATGTTAAAGCCGCTATTTAATCATACATGGCAGCGGTGTAATTTGTCATTTAATTCAGACACATGCAGGGCTGCTGTGTCAATACCACAGGGGCTGGGCTCCTACAAAAGGCATGAACACCCCAGCACTTAAATGAAAACAATGAAATGAAGCAGTGATTTCTCAGAGTGATTGTCACATGGTTGATGCGGGCTGGTTGCACGGTGCAGCAACGAGGTGCACACCCTGTCAGGGGCCCCCAATAACTGCAAGGTCTTCTAGAAGTTTTCGAAATGTAGACACGTTATATTGTTTGTCCTCAACTGAACAACATGTCTGACGAAGACAGGCACATTGGATTAACCTGCAATACCTTAAGCAAGGTATTGGATTAACCTGTCACACCACAGTCACTCAACTCTGGTGACTAATAATGTATGTGATGTCACACAAAACACAAAGCAAGATTTGTTTCTATGCAAACTACTGTGCTGAATAAGCAATAGGGATTTACCAGAAATGCAATTCAAAGAATGAGGATAAACTAGGGACCATTTAAGGGAATTGTGTGGATTGTGTGCGGTCTGCAAATCTGCACATCCATGCTGTGGTTATTACTACCGTCTTATATTGTTCTGAACCAAATGGCAACACTTGTTCCTATAAAACAGGCAGTTTTACGCCATGTTGTCATAGTAAGCTTTTATTTGACTGCGATAACAGTGTTGGGAATTCATCAAAAGCATTTACAACTCTCAGTAACTCATGAATGTCTCTCGCCAGCTGCAGGGAAACCTGTTAAATAGTGCCCTGCTGTCAGCCAAGTTCCACTTCTCTAATATCACAGGGTACAACACTACCATTTTGATCAAAGAGTTTTCTAAGTGGGAGAGGATAGGGCCGGGCTTCAATCCGATAGCGCTTTATCTGCTATGCACCTTTTAAAGGGAATGTTACACCATTAGCGGAGACCGCATTCACGGTAAACTCTGCTTATGTCGGCTCAATCGGAAATTACCTTTAAATGTCAAGCACTATAATGCGGATCTACCTCTAATCGGATTGAATCCTGGCCTAGGTCAGACACCATTCACAATAAAAACAGAGGAGAGAGCAGAGCAATAACAATAGATGAGAAATTACATCTAAAAACATTGTACGATTGTGGGAGGGTGATGCATAAGACAGGCTCAATGGTATGTGTAGAATGTATGCACACAATGCAGCCAGTGGGAGGAATGAGGATAGTTTGAGAGAGAGAGAGAGAGAGAGAGAGAGAGAGAGAGAGAGAGAGAGAGAGAGAGAGAGAGAGAGAGAGAGAGAGAGAGAGAGAGAGAGAGAGAGAGAGAGAGAGAGAGAGAGAGAGAGAGAGACCTGACAGTAAATCTCAGTATAACAAAAATAATGTTTTTCCAAAAAAGGTCCGGTTGCCAGGTCCACAAAAACAAATTCCATCTAGACACTGTTGCCCTAGAGCACACCTTTATGGTTATACGGTCTGGGGTCCGCTCACCAACCAAAAAAATCATACAATGGGACAAATACTAAATTGAGACCGCATGCAGCATAAACAACATAAAACACCAAATAATGCATGCAGAGCTAAATTAGGCCAATACCATCTAATTATCAAAATCCATAAAAGAGATGTTAAATTCTACAACCATCTAAAAGGAAGTGATTCCCAAAACTTCCTTAACAAAGCCATCACCTACAGAGAGATTAACCCGCAGAAGAGTCCCCTAAGCAAGATGGTCCTGGGGCTCTGTTCACAAACACAAACACACCCCACAGAGCCCCAAGACAGCAACACAATTAGACTCAACCAAATCATAATAAAAAACAAAAAGATAATTGCTTGACACATTGGAAAGAATTAACAAAAAAACAGAGCAAACTAAAATGCTGTTTTCTTTCCACCTTTATTCAACTAGGCAAGTCAGTTAAGAAGAAGTTCTAATTTTCAATGATGGTCTCGGAACGGTTTAACTGCCCTGTTCAGGGGCAGAACGACAGATTTTTACCTTGTCAGCTCGGAGATTCGATCTTGCAACCGTTCAGTTACTAGTCCAACACTCTAACCACTAGGCTACCTGCCGCCCTTCTTTGGCCTACACAGAGAGTACACAGTGGCAGAATACCTAACCACTGTGACACAAGAGAAAACAGGCTATGTGCACACTGCCCACAGAATGAGGTGGAAACTGAGCTGCACTTCCTAAACTTCTGGCAAATGTATGACCATATTAGAGACACATATTCCCTCAGATTACACAGACCCACAACAAATTCGAAAACAAACCCAATTTTGATAAACTCACATATCTATTGGGTGAAATACCACATTGTGCCATCACAGCAGAAATATTTGTGACCTGTTGCCAAGAGAAAAGGCCAACCAGTGAAGAATAAACATCATTGAAAATACAACCGATACTGTAACGACAGTGCCTTCGGAAAGTATTCAGACTCCTTGACTTTTTACACATTTTGTTATGTTACAGCCTTGTTCTAAAATTGATTAAATAAATACAAATCCAGAGCAATTGACACACAATACCCCATAATGACAAAGCAAAAACAGAAATACCTTATTTACATAAGTATTCAGACTCTTTGCTATGAGACTCAAAATTTAGCTCAGGTGAATCCTGTTTCCATTGATCATCCTTGAGATGTTTCTACAACTTGATTGAAGTCCACCTGTGGTAAATTCAACTGATTGGACATGATTTGAAAAAGAACACACCTGTCTATATAAGGTCCCACAGTTGACAGTGCATGTCAGAGCAAATACCAAGCCATGAGGTCAAAGGAATTGTCCGTAGAGCTCCGGGAGAGGATTGCGTCGAGGCACAGCTCTGGGGAAGGGTATCAAAATTGTCTGCAGCATTGAAGGTCCCCAAGAACACAGTGGCCTCTATCATTCTTAAATTGAAGAAGTTTGGAACCACCAAAACTCTTCATTGAGCTGGCTCTCCAGCCAAACTGAGCAATCCGGGGAGAAGGGCCATGGTCAGGAAGGTGACCAAGAACCCGATGGTCACTCTGACAGAGCTCTAGAGTTCCTTTGTGGGAGAAACTTCCAGAAGGACAACCATCTGTGCAGCACTCCACCAATCAGGCCTTTAAGGTGGATTGGCCAGACGGAAGGCACTCCTCAGTAAAAGGCACAAGACAGCCCGCTTAGAGTTTGCCAAAAGGCACCTTAAGACTCTCAGACCATGAGAAACAAGATTCTCTGGTCTGATGAAACCAAGGTTGAACTCTTTGGCCTGAATGCCAAGCTTCACACCTAGAGGAAACCTGGCACCATCCCTACAGTAAAGCATGGTGGTAGCAGTATCATGCTGTGGGGAAGTTTTTCAGTGGCAGGGACTGGAAGACTAGTAAGGACCGAGGCATAGATAAATAGAGCAAAGTACAGAGAGATCCTTGATGAAAACCTGCTCCAGAGCGCTCAGGACCTCAGACTGGGGCAAAGGTTCACCTTCAAACAGGACAACGGCCCTAAGCACACAGCTAAGACAACGTAGGAGTGGCTTCAGGACAAGTCTCTGAATGTCCTTGAGTGGCCCAGCCAGAGCCCGGACTTGAACCCGATCAAACATCTCTGGAGAGACCTGAAAATAGCTGTGCAGCAACACTCCCCTTCCAACCTGACAGAGCTTGAGAGGATCTGCAGAGAAGAATGTGTGAAACTCCCCAAATACAGGTGTGCCCAGCTTATAGCATCATACCCAAGAAGACTCAATGCTGTAATCGCTGCCAAAGGTGCTTCAACAAAGTACTGAGTAAAGGTTCTGAATACTTATGTGAATGTGATATTTAAATTTGTATTTGTAATAAATTTGCCAAATTGTATAAAAACATGTTTTTGCTTTGTCATTATGGAGTATTGTGTGTAGATTGGTGAGAAAAACAACAACAATTTAATACATTTTAGAATAAAGATGTAACGTAACAAAATGTGGAAAAAGCCAAGGGGTATAAATACTTTCAGATGGCACTGTATGTTTATTTATTTTCCCTTTTGTACTTCAACTATTTGCACATAATATGACGTTTGAAATGTCTTTATTATTTTTGGAACTTCTGTGAGTGTAATGCTTACTGTACATTTTTTATTGTTCATTTCACTTTTAATTGTCTATTTCACTTGCTTTGGCA
The DNA here is from genome assembly GCF_023373465.1 of Oncorhynchus keta. Lineage (NCBI taxonomy): Eukaryota > Metazoa > Chordata > Actinopteri > Salmoniformes > Salmonidae > Oncorhynchus > Oncorhynchus keta. Next base: position 38,887,241 of record NC_068429.1, read on the forward strand.
AAGTAAACATATGTTTCCCATTTCAATAAACCCCTTAAATTTGAATGTAATTGAATTGAGAGAGAGAGAGAGAAATAAATAAATAAATAAATATGTGGAGGTGGACATGCAGATGTCTTTACAGTATGGCTCATTTCCTTAATGAATGCCCTTGTCTCTGTGATCCGGTCATGGACCGCCCTCTCACCCTGTAACAGTGAATTGAGGGACCACCCAGGAGGACCTGCATGCAAGAGTCCAGGCGCGGTCCAAGGTTTCACAGGCAGGTACTGTACCCCTGTCAGGGGTTCAGAAGTTCATGCTCTGGCCAATAGTTAGCTAGCCATATTGACAGCTGGATATACTCTAACTGTCTGATCTGCTATCAATGCACTGTAACAATCTAAAAGGATGCTGACTAAGGAGCACAGAGATCAGATGTAATTCCTCTACAGTGCATGTTTGAATGAAACATTTGCATTCAACAAAACAATGTTCACCAAGTGAAACAAAATAAAAGTCAAGTTGTATTTTTGAGGGGAATTGAGGGGAATCTCTACAGTATTCATTACAAATGGATGGCAACAAGATGGGAAAATGATTAGTGAAGTAATACCTAATGCACGTTGGTTATGCCAAGTGTGTTTGCTTATTATTTTCACATTTTGAAATTGTCAAGCTGCTAATGAGATGCAAGTTGGATGTTAACTGCTGTTATAAGCTGGAGATGGCGTAAAATTCTGTGAAGAAAACATTTGCCTTTGTTTGTCTACACAAACAAACAGAATCATCTCGGAAAGAATAGTATATGATCAGATTATATATTCAGAGTCTCAGACTCATTTGACACGTGGCCCTAATGTGACCCTTGGATTTTAATGGAGCATCAATGATTCATCTAAATTATTCTGCCTCTTCCCAACACTCACAAATTGCCGAAACCAATGGAAATGATTGCCTGGCTGCCAGTACACAATGGCTTTTCTCTCTCGAAAAGGGAAGGAAACAGGCCAAATATGCACCAAAGCCAAGCTATTGGTGGAGCTACTCCAGAGGGCTATTAAAAACTTTTCAGTCAAATGCTGATTTGCCTGAGTGGATCACAACACCATAGAGAGAGGGGAAGAGAGAGAGAGGGAGAGAGAGAGAGAGAGCAAGAGCGAGCGAGAGGCAGGCAGCTTGGCCTCCCTGTTTGGCCACTCTAATTTCATGACTGGTTAACATTCATTACAGAGTGAATTCCCTTTCACTGATAGGATGGGGGCCAGGTGGGGGGTAATGTGGCAGAGGGAGGGACCGGGGGGGACAAAGGGGAAAAGGGTTTTATTAATGTGACCCTATTCATTACACAGTCTTAATTCAGCCAAAGAAATAACATACAATGTCTGAGAGCTCTAGAGACCAAGACTTCATTTAAAAGGCTACATCGATGGCCCTTGCTCATTCTGCTGGTCTCTCTCTCTCTCTCTCTCTCTCTCTCTCTCTCTCTCTCTCTCTCGCTCTCTCTCGCTCTCTCTCTCTCTCGCTCTCTCTCTCTCTCTCTCTCTCTCTCTCTGTCTCTCGCTCTGTGTGTGTGCCTCACATTATGTGATTCTAATTTCATTATATAACCCCCCCAGACGCAGTATAGATGCTGGAGTGTGTGTTTGTGTGTATGTGAGTAGGGAGTTAACTTGAGTGTGTGTGCATATGTGTGTGTATGCGTGTATGGATGTGTCCCCAGTCTCTGTGGGGGTGTGTCCAGTTGGAGGGGTGTCACAGGGGTACCCCGACATCTGCCTCTCCTTTGGACGACGGCGAACACAAAGGCCATCAAAGTGACAGAGGTTAAGTCAATCCACGACAGACCAGCTGCTCCCCCCCCCCCACACACACAGCACACACACCATGCTTACCTATTCATACCCTGCCCACACACACACCCTCCTTAACCATTCATAGCCCTAAGCAGAACGCCCTCCAACCTGCTTGATGGATTGACCCTAATATCATTACCTTAAACATTTAACAAATTTTACAAAATCTCATTCCATCTACACACTTAAAATCATATACAGTAAGTCTCCTTGGCCTTAATTGATTTATCAAATTTGCTGCAATAGGATTTACATACAGTTCCATCTCACAAAGGAGGAGCCATGGATGAGAAAATCAATTATGCCCTAAACTGTTAGCTGTTTAGTTAACCAAGGGGACGAGCCAAGCATGCATGTGTGTTAAATCAATTGCATGCAGGGGACATTGCAAATGGCAGGATAAGGAGAATAGAACTGGACTTTAACATGGACAAGCCCTCAGGGTCCTGACGCTCTCCAACAGCATGTACTTTTAGAGGATTTATTCCCTATGAAGATGATGCTATATGCTGAAAATAAAATAACTACTATTCTAAAGCTTCTAGATTGCTTTACTAAAAGACTCCAACATTTAGATCACTCTCCAGATTATTTAAAAAAAGATTGTCTCTGCTGACAATGCTTTGTAGACATACCATATTAAAACAAATGACAGCATCCACTTGTAAATGAATCACAGTAAAGTAAGTTCCAATATATTTCAGCCTACAGTACATACATTTCTTTGCTCTCAGAACTATATAATTAAAATAGCTTGAGGACTGTAGATTTCAGACTGAGTCTCATACACATCTACAGTATAATCGCTATCTAACCTGTAATACCGCCACCTATGGGACACAGACATTCTCTTGTGAATGAGCATCCACTCCTCAATTATATTTCCAGGATTTTTATAGTAGTAACAACAGCATTAGATCTTCTTAAGTAATCAGAGAGGCAACATTTAATATCCTCCTGTTTTGAGTATCCGAAGCTCTATAAATAATTTGTGTTGCAGTTCACTTTACTTTACTGTCTCTCCTTGCCTAGAGAGAAACACCACATTAAATGAAAACTAGGAACGTACACCCTGCTATATAAAAAATTACTGAATAACATTTCGATTTGTTTTTGTACAACAAATAGCTACGACAATTTTAGTCACAAACGATCAATCTGGCACTGCAGTTAACATATTCAACTCATTACTAGGTTTATCCCACAGTCGGCTCATCTAATGTGCATTTTAACCAGTGTCATACTATTGATTTATTGCACGTAATAAATTGTTTAAATTGATTTCAAATGTCAAATGCTGTGTGCCACACACGCTCACTCATAGACTGAACGTTATAAAATGTTTAGTTTTGGCACAGAAATTGTCATTGAAATATGAATTTAATAAAATGTCACATTTTGAGGAGAGAAAAATTAAGTGAATTTACAAGAACAATTGTCTATTAAAAGAATAATTGATTTTTGTCGCAACTTATCATTTGTCTAGAGATAATGTATCATGAGTCTGGAATCATACAAATATCAATTAGTGTTTTGCACAAAATCTATTACTGTTTGTCTCACTCTAACAAGGTATTGTGTCCTCTCGTAATGTGAAATGCATCTGTGCCTGAATAGAATTCTACATTTCTTTACCAGAGAAAGACAACACAAAAAAACATCATTATACTGTATATAGGATATAGGCTTTTTTGTCAACTCCAAAAAAAACAAGGGCCGATAATTATAATTAACGAAGAATGAGACCAATGCCTCCTAAACACAAACATAACATTATACTGATTATGAATATCATTGGGATTTGTTTTCTATTGGCTAATGATGACGTGATTATGATATAGATTTTCCCTTCATTTTAGGATCACTTTTATTGCGGCTCGTGTTTTACCTCTTTGCCAGATAATGGTGCTCGTTATTATAACACATGACCATCACCTACAGCAGGGTTCTGCAACTGCAAATGAAGTAACAGGGTTGATTTACTATAACAGGGTTGATGATTTCATCTTAAATCAGCCATGAATCCCCATGTGACAGGGGGAATGGAAGCTTGTTGTGTACAACAGGGAGTGGCAATCGAATGCAAGCTACAACAAAAACATGCCATTGTTAAAACATTTGTAGCCTGTCTATCTATGAATAACAGGGTTGACAGTGTCATGCTCCACTCGCTTCGTTTCCCAACACATAACACCGGAATACTGCCAAAAAGATGAGAACCAGCTCGTCCTGGTTTTACACTATGATTTGACGACCAGATGTTCAGTGTTTTTTGAAAAAAAAAAAATATATATATTTTAAAAGGAATAGTTTCATCGTATTAAATCGAGAGTTCAGTTCACATAACAAGGTTGACCTTCAAAATAAGTGGCAGACATCAATGAATCACCAATCACATTAAATAAATAATTGATGTTCAGGAATGACTTTGTCAAGGCAACAAAAAATAACCAGGACATGACAATGATGGTTAAAACTTGGAGAAATGTTGGGGTTCAGTGGGTGCAAAGAGGTGTAAAATTTTTGAATTTTGTCACTTTCGCAAGCCTCCATTCATTTCAAAAATCGGATGTATTAAATGATCCATGTGGTCTATATTAAAGAGCACTTCATTTCATGTAATATGGTTTTAAAATGCAATATTGGTGCATAATATCTACTTAAAATGTCAAAGGGCACTCTTTTCGTGGAATGACCATACTACTAGGGTACTACTAATATTTAGACCGACTACTACTCTAACGGTTGATAATAATAATCTGAAATGCAATCAAAACAATAGAATCATCCTTGTAATATAAATCATGCATAATACAATTAATACAATTAGATTTATCAATGAAGAAATCTCAGGCAGTTTATCACTCAAAGGCCAGGTTCACACAGTCAACTCATTTAACCTCTGTCACATATGAGATATTAGTTCCTTTAAATATTTGGTCACGCTCATAGATGACAGTAGTTTCCCGGTAACAAAGCAGTTCGTTGATGAGCTATCATTTAGCTGGCTGATCTGTAATCAGTCAGGAGCCACAACAACAACCTCGCTCACCAACCTCCCATTGGTTCTGTGAAGCTGGCAGGTGACACACAGGTCTCCATGGCAATGATCTTTATACCCAGAAAGTCATGAGATGACAGCATCTGACAGGATTGCATAATTGAAGGCCCGATCCATGGAAATCAATTAAGACGGGATGTCTAAATGGCCTATATGTTGACGTTCTTAACTCCTGTGGTCGTAATCGGGGTCTTTTCCCTTTTCTCAGATCTGGCTGTGTGACCCTATTGATAGGTCAAATCCTGTGACTGTATCTGTGACTGTTCCCACCAGGTCAACACTGTATGGCGGCTGTCTTCCACTGTTGACAATTGACATGCCATATTTCCCACATTAGCCATTCCAATAATGATTATAGGGACTGTTTCCTGGGAGTGAGTTGAAGAGCTGTCCATTAAATGAATATCACATGAGGGGAGGAGTGTGTTGTGATACAGGCTGACCTCTGGAGATCGCTGTGACCACAGTGGGTATCGTAAGTATTCACCCCCCTTGATCTTTTCACATGTTGTTGTGTTAAAAAGTGAGATTGAAATTAGTTTAAATTTAGATTTTTTGTTGTTGTCATTTATACTTTATGTCAAATACTCCATAATGTCAAAATGAAAAGAAAGTTCTAGATTTTTTAAAACAAATGAATACAAATTCAATAACTAAAATATAGTTGTTGCATTAGTATTCACCCCGTTTGTTTAGGCAATGAAGCTTGTTGTGTACAACGGGGAGTGGAATTGACAGCCTAGGAACAGGCTGACAGCCTGTTCAGGGGTAGAATGACAGATTTGTACCTTGTCAGCTCGGGGGGTTTGAACTTGCAACCTTCCGGTTACTAGTCCAACGCTCTAACCACTAGGCTACCCTGCCGCCCCATCTCTTTAAGCATGGCCACGTTTATAATTGTGCTGTGGATGATGCATTAAACCACCCAGACACATCAAAGATACAGTCGTCCTTGTAAACTGAGCTGCATGACAGGAAGGAAATTGCTCAGGAATGACACCATGAGGGCATTGTTGCAACTCCACTAACATTGTAGTGATTCCACAATAATGACCTGAATGACAGAGTGAAAAGAAGATACAAACACACAGAAGAAAAGTATTCCAAAACATGCATCCTGTATGCATCAAGGCACTAAAGTAATAACGCAAAAAAAACACAGCAAAGGAATACACTTTTTGGCCTAAATGCAAATCCCTATGTTTGGGGCAAAAAAATGCTTGACAGCGGCAAAGAATGGGGATAGAAAGAAACGAGATGGAGCTAAGGAACAATCCTGAAGGAAAACCTGGTTCTTTCTGCTTTCCACCAGTCTGCTTAACACGTTGCATTTCGAATCACATGACAGACAACTTTAGCATTTTAGCTAATTAGCAACTTTCTTGTTAGCTAACCCTAACCCCAACCTTAACCCTTTAACTACTTAACTTTAGCTAGCATTTTACCTAACCCTAACCTTAAACCTGCCCTAACCCCATAGCCACGGGAAGTAGTTTGGGGTTGGGGGTGCTGCAGCACCCCTACTCTCTGCGGCTATGCCTAACCCCAATCTTAATGTTAGCTACAACAAATTGGAATTCATTATGAAGAAAATCATGTACTGGACAGAAATGCGTTATGAAGAAAGTCGTGTGATGGACAAGAAGAAAATAGCTTTTTTGTGTGCCTGTCACAAATTTCAAATACTCTAAATAATGTGTGTCTATTTCATGATAATATGTGAATCTGTTGAGTCGATAGAATCAGACTATTTACCATCCTTCATGACATTCAGTATTTTCAGTAACCATGGCCAACTATGTCTGACCAGCAATACATGGATACAGTGTTAAACATTTACACTCATGGGAATTGGCCTATAAGGATAGGGATAAATGGAAATGTTTCTCGCATGAAAATGCATACGCATGGTAGCAATTGAAAGGGAAACCTATTAGACCAAAGGTGAGGACACAACAGTTCACCTGACACGAGACTGAATCCAAACATGTGCATTTTACATTTACTGTACTTTTCTCAGAATTTGTTGATAACGAAATCTGAAAATACTCTGGATACATTCAATAACATGATAAGAGTATTGCTGGAAAATGTGGGGTAGTTGCAGCATAAGACAAATAAATTACAAATATTTGAGTGAGATGTCTCACTGGTGTCTCCAAGTGGTCACACTATAAAAAGCTGTGCCGTTGAGGAACTAGAGCAAGGACACTTGTAGTTGTTTCGTTTGGAACACAGCCCGACAATCATACAATTATTGTTAAAAAGATCAAATGCATTTGATTTGATTTGATGTGTTTTTGTTTACGCAATCCAAAAATGGTCCATTATAAATCGCAATCTGGGTCAGGTGGGCAACATTTGAACATCTGTTGTAGTGCCAACATGACTAGCTAATTTATAAAATACAATATTACAGTGTTAAGCTTTCACAAGGCAATTCAGAGAAACAGAGCCTGATGTTGCTGCTCATAGAAAGTGCGCGTGGTTCAAGTGCGCGTGCCGCGGCGAAATTTCTCGTTCCATTCAGAACAATCCAGAGTATGACGCCATGTCATCTTGTAACTGTACATCAAACATAGTGATCCTAAACGTCGACACTGTATATGATGTGAGTTTTGTGACATGGAAATGTGAAGTATACATTTGGATTCAAGGGTCTTTGGCTTGCTTGTATGACATCAAAACTGAACTTATTCCAATCCTCAACATCTCATCTTTTAAAATACATATTCCTCTTCATTTACAGCGTTTCCCTTACTCAGACAGCAACGATAAAAATCATTATTTTACTAGCCAAGTCAGTTAGGAACTAATTCTTATTCACAATGACCACCTACACCAGCCAATTCTGGGCCAATTGTGCTCAGCCCTGTGGGACTCCCAATCACAGCCAGTTGTGATACAGTCTGGATTATGAACCAGGGTGCTTATTGTGCCATCTCTAACACTGAGATGCAGCGCCTTGGACTGTTGTGCCACTTGGGAGCGCAAATCGCGCATTTTCAACCCATATACAGGTACGAGTGTAAAGGGCTACCTGTTGCCCTAATATTGTTTTCTGTGCAGTAGATATAATGTTGGCTCATTCAGGGACAGATGTGATAATAAAACCACATCATGTTACACCAGGAAAAACATTTGATCAGAGTCCCTTGAAATAAACAAAGTCCCCTCCATCGCCCCATGTCTACCTCCTTCTCTCCTCAGCAGCAGCCGATAGGCTGAGGAGAGTGAGCCGAAGAAGTCACACTGAGTCTTCAAATATACTTCCCAAGCAGTTGCCTGACCACAGACACACTTTGATGTAGATGGATGTTCATCACGAGAGCACGGTCTAAAGCAAACACATCTGGCCAAACGAGACAAATAGAACAGGGCCCAGTTTCCCAAAAGCATCTCAAGGCTAAGTTCACCGTTAGAACAATAGGATCCCAGGGTTCTTAGATGAACTTAGCCTTAAGAGGCTTTTGGGAAACTGGGCCAGGTCAACAACAAGTTCATGGACAATTTTGTTATAAAGAAAATAAATGGGGAGAAAACATTCCAATACTTATTTCATATTGGAAAACATTTTACACATCTGAAGTTGACCCTTCGTCTTTCAAAGGCCTTTATAGTAAGCACGAAAGCCCAAGAGCTGGGCTTGCACCTGCCACGCGTCATCCACAGTCATAGCCGTGGGAAGTAAGGGTGCTGAGGGTGCTGCAGCACCCCCTGAAAAATCTGATTTAAAAAATATATAGAAATAAATAGTTTATAAACATCTATACATATGTTCCTCACAAAAGTAGCACGCTGGGATTTTCTACTCAGTACCACCTACACTAAATAGGGGTGGCAGGTAGTCTAGTGGTTAGAGTGTTGGGACAGTAACTGATAAGTTGCTGGATTGAATCCCTGAGCTGACAAGGGAAAAATCTGTCATTTTACCCCTAAGTAATGTAGCTAACCCACTGTTCCCTAGGCGCTGAAGACGTGGGGGGGGGGTAGAAGACAATACAGTCTAGCTATAGGCAGCCCCCCTGCACCTCTCTGATTCAGAGGGGTTGGGTTAAATGCAGGAGACACATTTCAGTTGTACAACTATACAGTCTACTATATAGTAGGATGGGAGACCACTGTAGGTGGTTTGCATCCTTTTCCCTCCAGAGTGAAGTCAGTATGTCCAGCTACAGGTCAGATATTTCATGAGGACGTTAATATCTCAGGGGGGTCACAGAAAACACTCGCTTGGAACACTTTCAAACAGAGGTCAGTCCTGCAATAATATTTTCCCCTTGTGACATTAGCCCATTCCCCGAGCGGAGAGGCCATCTGTAAGATGTAATTCCCAAGCTGAGTAAACTTCTCAGAAGAGAGAGGGGGAAAGGATGACGCGCAGAAAGAAAGTCTCTGATATCTTTCTCAATGTGGATAGCTGTGCTTGTGGTTGTGCAGAGTCACAGTTAGTCTGTATTTTTTGTATAGCTTGATGTGTGTTAATACAGTGACATGCCATTTACATTTGTATTATAGTGCAACATGATACTGTAGCTAGGGGAATTAGTGTGTGTGTGTTTGTGGGTTTATCCACGGGCTCAGATTGTAGCTGACCTTGAGTGTCTGTTCAGCAGCCTCATATTGTCCTCATCTCTCGTTTCTCAGCTGCTTGATCAAAACCCTCTGGTTTGGATGCTTGAGTAGAGATTAGCCCTCTCTCAGCAATGAGCTGCTCCTCAAGAGGCACACACTCATCACACACCCACAAACACACAGACAGATTTTGAAACAGCCGACACATGGAGCCAAACCTTCTGCTTCAGTGGAACACATCAACTCTGTTATTCCTGCCTTTTATCTAACATTTTTCATTGTAGGAATCAGTGTATCATTTGCCCTGAAACTGTTAACTCCACAAGCCAATTGCAGGAGAATGAGTGAGGGGCTTTTAGAGAGGAATGTATCTGAAAGACTGACTTTTCCAGTGGAAGGAGGGGAAGGAGAGGGAGCGGCAAGCTGTGTGTTGTACGAGGGGTGTGAGAGAGTGTTTGATGTGGGAGGTCTCCCCCTCGTCCTGCTGGGCTGCTCCCTAAGACCTCTCATTAAGCGTGTCATCAAAGGCCCTCTAGCCAACCAATCATAACATTAGCGCTGACATTACCACACAGACACAAGTTTCCTCTGGGCTGTCCACAAACATGTCTGTGCTGAACGCTGAGTTGACCAAGTCATTCCTTCCTGCTGCAAGCGTAGGGGGCCATGCTATTCCTGCTATTCCCGCAGAACAGCAAGCCCTGGCCTGGCTGGTTCCCGGAGCTGCAGTCATATAAACACACTGACAGACATACGCTATCACATGTACATTGAACTGACGCACGAGCTCACCACCAAACACACACAGTTATGCACGTGCTCATGCTGGCACACAAATAAGCTTAGATAGTCATCCATTCACAATGTACATACACCTGCACACACACATTTGTAAATTGGGCTGTGTGGGCAGTGTTAGTGTGTTCTTTGCAGCATTGTCCTTGATTAAAGCAACAGTGACTGCACAGGGGATCAAGTGACAGGAGGAGTGCAGAGATGACTGTCCTCTCTCCTCCCCATATATTACCCTCCTCTCTCCATCGTCCCCCCCCACCACACACTCCATCACGCGTGACCCCCATCTCCTGTCCCAAGGTCAATGGGTCTCCCGTGGCTACCTTGCTTTTAAGCCATCAGACACCCCCATGGGGCACATGAGGGAGATCTATCTGTGTCACCCTCCTCCAGGTGATCCCTGGGTAATGCACTGAAGGACATGAGTGCACCGATCAGCTCGGACCTACAAGGGGCTGCGCCACACTCCGACACACTCTCCACCCCCTTTTGGTGGGCAATTACAGGCAGGGCTCCCACCGCCATGGGAGAGGCAAACCAATTAGAGAGTGTATTTGCCGTTAAAGGACACTTCTACTGACAAACCTGGCCATAGGGTCGCATGTTTATTATGTCATCTGCTACCACACGGGGGCCATTATTACTGATAAGTGTCACAGTCTGGAGGTCATTGATGGAAATGGGATTCTGTTTTGGCCTCTGATTCTACATGGCCCCAGATTATGCCAATACTATCCTGAGTGGTTGATTAGGATCATTTGTCTGAGATTCATATTTGATTCTGGCCCATCACTTATCCCTTTAAAAGGGTATTAACAAATGTCCTGCAAACGTCATTGAAGGACGGACAGGAAAGACAAGAAAGGTCAGCGCGTGAGTGTTTTCCTCATAGTGTTCACATAAGCTCTTCACAGAAGATAGATCACATACATACATTAGAGTGTGTGGGTCTTGAAGGTATCTAGCTACACATCTCTGTCTTATCCCTCCAGGCTGTTGGCCAGAAGTCTATTTGAAAGACAAACCCAGTCTCAAAAGGGTTTGCGTTGTTTCCACACAGAACTCCCTGTGTGTGTGTGTGTGTGTGTTTGCGCTGCTCCAATGCACATTTAAAAGGTGATTAACCAACAGGAGGTGTCCACCAGGGGAGCCATGAGTTTCACACCATTACCAGTCCTGTCTACATTAACTCTTTACTTACCAAAAATCTAATGATTATGAACTGCAGTTAATAGGAGTGAGGCATTCTTATTTTCTCTAGAGGATAGCAAGCAGTAATAACAGATTTGACTGCTTGTGGAAAATCCTGAACATTTGAGCCCAAACGGAGTAAGACACTTGGTCCTTGGGTTTGAAAGATTGGAAGAAAGAGTTGGTTTAGAGCCACCCACTTAAGAGCATAGGGCCCTATTCACTGAGAGCAAAATTCAGACCTGAGTTACTCGAGTGTAAATTGAACTTTACTCCCTTTCTATGCACTTTTCTTTCCACTCCTATTCTGATCTTGAACTTAAGCATGGGGAGATGGCCAGTGCTCGTGGGGTACGGGTGTGTCTACAGATACGCTGTGTTCTGAAATCGACTTGATTCCCTAATAGTTCCACCACCTTTACGAGTGAGGAGACCATGAATAAGGTCGAGCGAACCTGCCAGTTCCAAGTGGAAAAAGCATCTACTTCATTTTTCCCTAAAGAAATAACAGCATTCTCCATGCAGTGTAGTTTACTAATTGATAAGAGCTATTGATAAGAGCTACTGTAGGTCAATTAGTCATTTGTTTGGAGAAGGGGATTGTAAATACACATAGCAATTGTTTTAGATGATTTGTCCTTATGATCCCTGGAGACGAATGTGAAACCAGTCACATGGAGCAAACTGAAAATGATATCAACATGACATGTATTGCGGCCCCTTTTCCACAGTGAAGTAGGCTATATAGTTGTGCCGTTTATTCCGCATTTTAATTGAATGCCCTCATAATTTGAGGGGATGAAATTTGGAGACCCAAGCTATAGGCTTCTGTAGCGCTGAACCTGCTGAGTTGATTTAAAGTTGTAATTATATGCTCAGGCTTTTCTCAGTTTCATATTACAATTTGTATCATGTTAAATAATAGCCACTATCGGGAGCCACCGTCAGTAATAACCACATACATTTATAACTGTCACTTCAGTGTTAGTTTCCTTCCATTTCTAGCCTCCATTTTGCATTATCCATATTTTTCTTTCCTCTGTCACGACTGTGCTGTTGTTCCTGAGGGTCGATAGCCATACTGGATCGTTTTAGGCTGACGTTAGGCTAACTTTTATTGCGTATCTGAATAGTTATGGAGTTCAGATCACACATAGCAGTTTAAACCTGGAGCCTGGCGCACGGTGACGTCATCAGGCCTGGGCTTCCGGGGCTTCAGCAACATATCATTTTGGTCCCAAGCCTTTTGATGGTCCAATAAAAATAAGAATAAAAAAGTAATTATTTCAGTCTTATATGTTTCCATAACCAACGACACTATATACTGCGATTGGTCAAGATTACACAACGCAGTGGACCGATCATGTCCCTTGACCCCTCCCCCAGCCCTACAGCGCCGGTTAGATGTCTATGTCATCACTCAGCAAAATGCCTGTCACTCAAAGTCTGGAGCAAAGCACATAGCAAATATGGATATGGAAACAAGACTTCCGGCGCCGACTGAGATGGCCGCCTCGCTTCGCGTTCCTAGGAAACTATGCAGTTTTTTGTTTTTTTTACGTGTTATTTCTTACATTAGTACCCCAGGTCATCTTAGGTTTCATTACATACAGCCGAGAAGAACTACTGAATATAAGATCAGGGTCAACTCACCATCAGTACGACCAAGAATATGTTTTCCGCGACGCGGATCCTGTGTTCTGCCTTACAAACAGGACAACGGAATGGATCGCATGCAGCGACCCAAGGAAACGACTCCGAAAAAGAGGGAAACGAGGCGGTGTTCTGGTCAGACTTCGAAAAAGGGCACATCGCGCACCACTCCCCAGCATTCTTCTTGCCAATGTCCAGTCTCTTGACAACAAGGTTGACGAAATCCGAGCAAGGGTGGCATTCCAGAGGGACATCAGAGACTGCAACGTTCTCTGCTTCACGGAAACATGGCTTACTGGGAAGACGCTATCCGATGCGGTGCAGCCAACGGGTTTCTCCACGCATCGCGCCGACAGAAACAAACATATTTCTGGTAAGAAGAGTGGCGGGGGCGTATGCCTCATTTACATTTACATTTAAGTCATTTAGCAGACGCTCTTATCCAGAGCGACTTACGACTAACGAGACATGGTGTGATGAAGGAAACATACAGGAACTCAAATCCTTCTGTTCACCTGATTTAGAATTCCTCACAATCAAATGTAGACCGCATTATCTTCCAAGAGAATTCTCTTCGATTATAATCCCCCCCCCAAGCAGACACATTGATAGCTCTGAACGAACTTTATTTAACTCTTTGCAAACTGGAAACCATTTATCCGGAGGCTGCATTCATTGTAGCTGGGGATTTTAACAAAGCTAATCTGAAAACAAGACTCCCTAAATTTTATCAGCATATCGATTGCGCAACCAGGGGTGGTAAAACCTTGGATCATTGTTACTCTAACTTCCGCAACGCATATAAGGCCCTGCCCCGCCCCCCTTTTGGCAAAGCTGACCACGACTCCATTTTGCTGATCCCTGCCTACAGGCAGAAGCTAAAACAAGAGGCTCCCACGCTGAGGTCTGTCCAACGCTGGTCAGACCAAGCTGACTCCACACTCCAAGACTGCTTCCATCACGTGGACTGGGACATGTTTCGTATTGCGTCAGATGGAAATATTGACGAATACGCTGATTCGGTGTGCGAGTTCATTAGAACGTGCGTCGAAGATGTCGTTCCCATAGCAACGATAAAAACATTCCCAAACCAGAAACCGTGGATTGATGGCAGCATTCCCGTGAAACTGAAAGCGCGAACCACTGCTTTTAATCAGGGCAAGGTGTCTGGTAACATGTCCGAATATAAACAATGCAGCTATTCCCTCCGCAAGGCTATTAAACAAGCTAAGCGTCAGTACAGAGACATAGTAGAATCTCAATTCAATGGCTCAGACACAAGAGGCATGTGGCAGGGTCTACAGTCAATCACGGACTACAAGAAGAAACCCAGCCCAGTCACGGACCAGGATGTCTTGCTCCCAGGCAGACTAAATAACTTTTTTGCCCGCTTTGAGGACAATACAGTGCCACTGACACGGCCTGCAACGAAAACATGCGGTCTCTCCTTCACTGCAGCTGAGGTGAGTAAGACATTTAAACGTGTTAACCCTCGCAAGGCTGCGGGCCCAGACGGCATCCCCAGCCGCGCCCTCAGAGCATGTGCAGACCAGCTGGCCGGTGTGTTTACGGACATATTCAATCAATCCCTATACCAGTCTGCTGTTCCCACATGCTTCAAGAGGGCCACCATTGTTCCTGTTCCCAAGAAAGCTAAGGTAACTGAGCTAAACGACTACCGCCCCGTAGCACTCACTTCCGTCATCATGAAGTGCTTTGAGAGACTAGTCAAGGACCATATCACCTCCACCCTACCTGACACCCTAGGGCCTAGACTCACTCCAATTTGTTTACCGCCCAAATAGGTCCACAGACGATGCAATCTCAACCACACTGTACACTGCCCTAACCCACCTGGACAAGAGGAATACCTATGTGAGAATGCTGTTCATCGACTACAGCTCGGCATTCAACACCATAGTACCCTCCAAGCTCGTCATCAAGCTCGAGACCCTGGGTTTCGACCCCGCCCTGTGCAACTGGGTACTGGACTTCCTGACGGGCCGCCCCCAGGTGGTGAGGGTAGGCAACAACATCTCCTCCCCGCTGATCCTCAACACGGGGGCCCCACAAGGGTGCGTTCTGAGCCCTCCCCTTCACTCCCTGTTCACCCACGACTGCGTGGCCACGCACGCCTCCAACTCAATCATCAAGTTTGCGGACGACACAACAGTGGTAGGCTTGATTACCAACAACGACGAGACGGCCTACAGGGAGGAGGTGAGGGCCCTCGGAGTGTGGTGTCAGGAAAATAACCTCACACTCAACGTCAACAAAACTAAGGAGATGATTGTGGACTTCAGGAAACAGCAGAGGGAACACCCCCCTATCCACATCGATGGAACAGTAGTGGAGAGGGTATCAAGTTTTAAGTTCCTCGGCATACACATCACAGACAAACTGAATTGGTCCACTCACACTGACAGCGTCGTGAAGAAGGCGCAGCAGCGCCTCTTCAACCTCAGGAGGCTGAAGAAATTCGGCTTGTCACCAAAAGCACTCACAAACTTCTACAGATGCACAATCGAGAGCATCCTGGCGGGCTGTATCACCGCCTGGTACGGCAACTGCTCCGCCCTCAACCGTAAGGCTCTCCAGAGGGTAGTGAGGTCTGCACAACGCATCACCGGGGGCAAACTACCTATAATATAATAATATATGCCATTTAGCTGACGCTTTTATCCAAAGCGACTTACAGTCATGTGTGCATACATTCTACGTATGGGTGGTCCCGGGGATCAAACCCACTACCCTGGCGTTACAAGCGCCATGCTCTACCAACTGAGCTACAGAAGGACCACCCTCCAGGACACCTACACTACCCGATGTTACAGGAAGGCCATAAAGATCATCAAGGACATCAACCACCCGAACCACTGCCTGTTCACCCCGCTATCATCCAGAAGGCGAGGTCAGTACAGGTGCATCAAAGCTGGGACCGAGAGACTGAAAAACAGCTTCTATCTCAAGGCCATCAGACTGTTAAACAGCCACCACTAACATTGAGTGGCTGCTGCCAACACACTGTCATTGACACTGACCCAACTCCAGCCACTTTAATAATGGGAATTGATGGGAAATGATGTAAATATATCACTAGCCACTTTAAACAATGCTACCTTATATAATGTTACTTACCCTACATTATTCATCTCATATGCATACGTATATACTGTACTCTACATCATCGACTGCATCCTTATGTAATACATGTATCACTAGCCACTTTAACTATGCCACTTTGTTTACTTTGTCTACATACTCATCTCATATGTATATACTGTACTCGATACCATCTACTGTATGCTGCTCTGTACCATCACTCATTCATATATCCTTATGTACATATTCCTTATCCCCTTACACTGTGTATAAGACAGTAGTTTTGGAATTGTTAGTTAGATTACTTGTTGGTTATCACTGCATTGTCGGAACTAGAAGCACAAGCATTTCGCTACACTCGCATTAACATCTGCTAACCATGTGTATGTGACAAATGAAATTGGATTTGATTTGATTTGATTTATTCAGAACTTCTTCTGAAAGAGAGGCAAAAAAAGTGAGCAGGTTGAGCATGAGCAGGTAACAGTGAATGAGGTGGAGAGGGCAGAACAGCCAGAAAGTCAAAGTGCATCAGCAGCAGAGTTGGCCACAGGTTTGTGCAGGGTTGACAGCAGTGTAGGACGGCTCATAATAATTTCAGTAATGGAGTCAATAGAATGGTATCAAACACATTGAAGATGAAGTTTCCATGAGGTTGATACCATTCGATTGACTCCATTCCACCATTATAAGCCGTCCTCCCCTCAGTAGCCTCCACTGGTTGACAGGTAGCTAACTAGCCAGTCTCCCTCAGTGTAACGGATGTGAAACGGCTAGCTTAGTTAGCGGTGTGCGCTAAATAGCGTTTCAATCGGTTACGTCACTTGCTCTGAGACCTTGAAGTAGTAGTTCCCCTTGCTCTGCAAGGGCCGCGGCTTTTGTGGAGCGATGGTTAACGATGCTTCGAGGGTGACTGTTGTCAATGTGTGCAGAAGGTCCCTGGTTCGCGCCCGGGCATGGGACGGTTTAAAATTATACTGTTACATTGATGCTGTTGATCCGGATTACTGGTTGGTGCGGAAAAAGGAGGAAGGTCAAAAGGGGGGTGAGTGTAACAGATGTGAAACGGCTAGCTTAGTTAGCGATGTGCGCTAAATAGCGTTTCAATTGGTTACGTCACTTGCTCTGAGACCTTGAAGTAGTAGTTCCCCTTGCTCTGCAAGGGCCGCGGCTTTTGTGGAGCGATGGGTAACGATGCTTCGTGGGTGACTGTTGTTGATGTGTGCAGAAGGTCCCTGGTTCGCGCGAGGGGACGGTTTAAAATTATACAGTTACATCAGCATAAAGGTTGGCTAACGCTAATACAGTTGCGTTAGCGCTCAACTTTCTTAAGCTATTGGGTGTCAGTCAGAGTTATTTAACAGTATATTTAGTGAATGGGCAAGCTATTGATGTTAAAATAACGGAATGGGTTTCGTTTCTGTAGCTAGCTTGACTGACTAGCCACTTCGGTAGCTACTGGCTGGCTAGCTAGCTGAGAGATGAGAGAACATTTTTCTGACTCAAGCACATAACTTCTTACAGTGACACAGTGCCCCCCAGTGGACTGAAGCTGAACTTTACTACAACTAGATATTTAAAAAATGAATCATAGCGGTCATAACCTATTCCATTCTATAGGTAAACATGTTTATTTTCATATGGGCTATGTAGCTATTTGTGAAAAAAATAATTGGTGAAATTATTTAGTTGAGCTTTTATATATATTACAGTTTTTATTTACTTAGCTACTTACTTTTTCTATTGTTGTTGTTGTATTGTTGAAACTGGAAGTAAGCATCTCATTGCACTGTGTACTCCATGTACAGGTAACTGGAAAAATAAAGTAAACACCAACATAAAGTGTCTTAATAGGGCATTGGGCCACCAGAACAGCTGCAATGAACCTTGGCATAGATTCTACAAGTGCCTGGAACTCTTTTGGAGGGATGCGACACCATTCTTCCACGAGAATTTCCATCATTTGGTGTTTTGTTGATGGTGGTGGAAAACGCTGTCTCAGGCGCCGCTCCAGAATCTCCTATAAGTGTTCAATTAGGTTGAGATCTGGTGACTGAGACGGCCGTGGCATGTGGTTTGAATTGTTTTCAAGCTCATCAAACCATTCAGTGACCACTCGTGCCCTGTGGATGGGGGCATAGCCATAGTAGCCAAAATAATGGCCTGCCCAATAGGGCAGCCCAATTGCTTAATTAATTCAGGAGCCACACCTGTGTGGAAGCATCTGCTTCCAATACACTTTGTATCCCTCATTCACTCAAGTGTTTCCATTATTTTGGCAGTCACTGTTTTTTAATCATGTGTACAGTATATGACAAATAAACAAACTTGAAATTGAATTTAGAAGGGAAGGGGAAGGGTTAAATTGTAGGTGAAAAAAACAACATTGTTATTACAGTACATTGGCCCTTAAGTTATGTGTCCTCAAATGCAATGCAATCAAAAAATCTAATCAGATTAGCTGGTAGAACTGACTAAATTCAATTAATCAGAGGTCTTTATACTTATTATTTCTCATGTCTTTATATCCATATAGCCTAGGGGCTATGTTGCTTCTTATCTGTCATGCTTGGAGTTGGGTTGCTCTGTTATGCGGACACTTGAATTTGTCTTTAGGACACTTGAATTTGTCTTTAGGACACTTGAATTTGTCTTTAGGACACTTGAATTTGTCTTTAGGACACTTGAATTTTTCTTTACAGCTGAGTTGCCCTGGTCGTGTCAGTACTTTAAAATTAACCAATGACACGTTGCACCTGTACCTTGCTACCTTGCAGATGAGCCAAGGAGGAGGACAGATAAGAACAGTAGACCAGTGGAGTACTTAGAACAGCAGCAGCCAGGGGAAACTGGTAGGGAAGAGGAGAAGGTTGATTTAGGTGACCCAGACACAGGCCCTACACAAGTATCCCCTTGGCCGTTTTGGATTGCAAAACTAAAGACAAACACCAGAACTTATTGTTACATACACCAGATAGGTACAGTGAAAAAGTTATGTTTTACAGTGTCAGCCATTGTTGTGCAGCACTTTAAAGTAAATTGCATTGCTCAAGGGCACATTAACAGACTTTTCACCATTATCAACTGAGGTATTTGAACCAGCAACCTTCCAGTTAAAGGCCCAACATTCTAACCGCTAGGCTACCTGCCACCCCAGTAGACAATGGAGAGAGACACCAGACAAGACACAAAGAAAGATGGAGCGAGAACAGAGGTGGGTTCAGACTGTATCACTTCAAGCTACTCTATAGATTCTAATAAGTTGTATTTATTTGCAGAAATTATAACAGGTGAATTACAGACAGTGAAAAAGTAAAACATGGTTTACAGGGCCCTAAGGCACAGCAGTCTAAGGCAGCAATGCATCGCAGTGCTTGAGGCATCACTACAGACCTGGGTTTGATCCCAGGTTGTGTCGCCTGCCTGGGCCAATTGGAGGAGTGTTTGTCCGGGCGAGATGTCTTTGTGCCATCGTGCTCTAGCAACTCCTTGTGGCGGACTGGGCGCATGCAAGCTGACTCTGGTCGCCAGCTGTACAGTGTTTACTCCGACACATTGGTGTGGCTGGCTTCAGGGTTAAGAGAGCAGTGTGTTAAGAAGCAGTGCGACTTGGCGATTTAGTGTTTTGGAGGACGCATAGCTCTCGACCTTTGCCTCTCCGAGTCTGTACGGGAGTTGCAGCGATGGGACAAGACTGTAACTACCAATTGGGGAGAAAAGGGGGTAAAAAGTACGACAACAAAAAACATGGCTTACAAAGAATTTGCAGGTGAGGTGAAAAAGCCTGTGAAACTATTATTATAATATTTTTTTTTACTTTTACACTTTTTACAACCAGGACAGGATAAGAGAGGAGGGTAGACAAGAGAGACAGCAACAGACAAGGGCAGACAAGAGAGACAGCAGCAGATGACACAGAGAAAGTGATGGAGAGAGGCAGAGGAGGGTTGAGAACACAGTAGACAGTATCAGTTAAAGCTGCTCTATGGATTCCAATTACTGCAGTGCATGTGTGTTCATGTGTGAGAGGGTGAGGGTGTTTGGGTACTGTGGGATTCTTTAATCAGTTTGGCTCATCGGACAGGTCAGAGTCTATGTTTGAATGTTGTTGAGAGGTTAAAGTCATGGTAGCTACTGTAATTGAGTACTGGCAGTGTCTGCTTTGGCAGGTGGGAAGGTGAAAGTTACATGAAAAATATCTAATCTCTCAATGTTCATCTCAAAGTGCACCAAATTCATGCATTTAGCCGTTGAAATTCCTTTTTTTCAGGGGGGTATGCCCCCGGACCCCATTACTGGCTTTGGGCTAAGCCCCCAATGTCTTCAACTCCTAGAAACGCGCGTTGTTCACAATGACTGGACCATTATCATACAGTTCCATGATTAGTGATGATTAGGGTAGATTTATAGGACTATTGTTCAACCCCTATTGTACACTTTTCCCCACCTTCCAATATCTCATGGATTGAACTTGAATACGACAACTTTCAGGATGAATCAAACCACTGTGTCACGCCCTGACCTGAGATATCTCTGTTTTCTTTATATTTTGGTTAGGTCAGGGTGTGACTAGGGTGGGTATGCTAGTTTATGTATTGTCTAGGGTTTTTGTATATCTGGGTTTTTGTAAATCTAGGTGAATTTGTATGTCTATGGTGGCCTGATATGGTTCCCAATCAGAGGCAGCTGTTTATCGTTGTCTCTGATTGGGGATCATATTTAGGTAGCCATTTCCCTTTGTGGGATCTTGTCTATGTGTATTTGCCTGTCAGCACTCGTTTGTATAGCTTCACGTTTTGTTAGGTTCAGTGTTTCATTCTTTTAATAAATAAGAATGCACTCATACCACGCTGCACCTTGGTCCGATCTTTAAAACGAACATGACACATTGTATTTGTGATTCATCAATATATTTAGTATGCAAAGGCTGACCAAACCAGTTTTTTTTTAAATTCATACATACTTTCCTCACCAAATCAGCGTATTTTTCAATCTACCAGTTGGTGCTGAAAACAAAATGAATATGCATATATTTAGATGGATTTCTGTATTCTGAACCCGTTCTCTCAATGTATTCTAGTGAGTCTGTCAACAAAATCCTAATTAAAAGGTACACCATATTTGAAGGGATGTCTTAAGATAAATGTACTGAAAACCCTATTGACTGAAAACTTCACCAGAAAATCTGTTGGCCAGCAAGTGGGACATTTTTCAGCCGTTGAATTAAATGCATTCAGTGCGCACAAGTTAGCCACACCTGTAGAGCGTGCCTGCATTAGGTACAGTGCCTTTAATACTTTGTAAAAGCACCTTTGGCAGCGACTACTTTGTGGGTAAGTCCACTATGACATTATGGGTTATTGTGCATAGGCCAGTGACAAAAAAATATGAATGCATTTTAAATCAGGCTGTAACACAGCACAATGTGGAAAAATTGAAGGGGTGTGAATACTTTCACTAAGTCTGAGTACCACCTATTGAAGCGCGTAGCAAAGGTGTGCATAAGAAAGGCATACATGTCCTAAGTCTGAATCAGCCCCGGAGTGCATAGGCCCACTTACACTTACAGCACAGACTGTGTCTTTTAAATTCTCTGAACCACAGAATTATTACCTCACACATGGTTTCCTGTTTGTCTGAAGTTGATGATCTGGGAGTTGTGAAGTGTACACATAGTTTATTTAGCTCCATTTTACTCATGAGGCACAAAATACCCGTGGGGAGTTGACAACTAGGACACACAAAACAGTAAAGGCTTTCACTATTGATCGTCAGAGATGAGCGCCTCGATTAAATACATAGTGCTGTTATAGCGCAATTGAAAATGCAAAGCTAATTTCCGATTGAGCTGACATATGCAGCGTCTACCATGAATGAGGTCTCCACATATGCGGGAACATACATTTCAATCGCACTATAGCGCAGATCTTCAGCGCTACGGATTGAACTGAGCCCTTAGTGCTATGGTTTCACAAGTTCTAATATCCCAAAATACCCGAAATTGGTATTATTACTAACCCAGTTTTAGAAGGAACGGTCCCTCGTATCTCCAAGTGCAGGTTGTCCAGAGTGCAGAGGCTGGCTTCTTTCCTCCGTGGATTAGTATGTGTCTGAGGTAGGACAGACAGAGTGTGTAGGCTGGCTGACCCCCTGGCTGATCAGCATAAGGCCAGGACAACACTGCAGCTCTCTCCATTAGCATGCACTGACACCGCCACTGTTTAATGCACTCCTCCAGTTTATAAATGCCCAACGTGCGGTCAACATTTCTGCAGAGGAAGCACACAGGTCAGCCACACACAACTGCATGTCCCTCACATCGCCCTCCCTGGGAGGACAGGACGCATGCCCTGCCTTACTGCCCTGCCTTACTGCCCTGTCCTGCTGCCCTGTCCTGCCTGTCAAAGAAAACCAACCGGATGAAGCCAAGACCTATTGTCACTAGCATCTCAGCCCAGGCCTCAGACAGTTCGTCACTAGCCATCTCAGCCCAGGCCTCAGACAGTTCTACAGGGTTTGTTGTGCAGTATTTGTTGATTTTTATGTTCAAGAACAGATTGATTATTACTTGTTTGATATGCCCAACACCAATACCCCAGAGTCCTATATTGCCAAGGTTATTGGCTGGCTGGCTGGATGGAAACGTGGTAGTCTAATGGTTAAGAGCGTTGAGCCAGTAAACCAAAGGTTGCTGGTATGATTCCCCGAGCTGACTAGGTGAACAAATCTGTCAATGTGCTTTTGAGCAAGGCACTTAACCCTAAATGCTCCTGTATGTTGCCCTGGATAAGAGCGTCTGGTAAAGATAAACGAATATGTGAACCGTAGTCTCATACACACTATGAGAGAACTACACGGAGAAACATTCTTTATGTAGAAAGTGGGCAGTTTTTGGCGCTGGGAAGAACAATAACCAGGAGTGTTTTAACTCCATTAGTTCAACAGCATTTACTCTTTGATACAGCTACAAGCGCAACGGGCAGCTAATGGCTTTTTCATTGTAATCACCCCAAACGGAGCTAAGCACGTTGGGCCTGGAGAGCGACGCATGAATCACCTAGCTAGTTCCTTTAGTCTGGGTAATTACAGCAAAGCAGGCAGCTTCATAGCTGTTAGTGCCTTAGCAGCCTGGCTGGTAAATGATGCCTCAATTACAACCACAGATAGCCCCACTCTAAAGACAAGCCTGGTCCCAGTCCATGTTCGACTGCGAAGACATTACTTTCCCCAGTCTCACTTCTGTTGTACAAATGATTTACAATGTGAGTAAATCCTTGTGTTATGAAAGGGGGGCGGGTGCCTTTTCATCTAATAACTGTAGCCTGCTTGTTAAAATTCACCACTTCCGTTATATATTAAAAACCCTGAACTATTTAATGAATGAATCAATAGGTACTGTACAACAACACCCTCCTAACACCTAGTTTATCAACCCCCCTCCTACCAGCCCACTCCCATAGTCTCTAGTTGTGGCTGAGGGATGTCAGGGACATTGTCCCAGACTAATTTGTGCCTGTCAGAACCCGACCATATTTTATTCTACCCAATCAAAGAGAATATCATGAGGGACACTGGCAGACAACATGGTGGGAATGGAGGCTGGGGAAAAGCAATGCAATTTTCCACAGCATCTAAATCAACCACTGGACTCAGGTTATTCATCTCCATGGGAATGAAAACAAAATGGCCGCTGCCGGCACGGCTTTACACCGACGATTGTGCAGCCTCCCCTCACTGTTGAAAATTAGGCAAAGGACCAATTCAATCAAATCCACATTGCAGTATTTACATGGTACATCATAGATATATCCTTTTTCACTCTGTCAAATCAAATCTGAGAATGGTTCTGCAGGGAACTGTAAAAACAGTAAGCAATGGGATGACTTACTGTGACGTTAAATAACTCATTTTGTTAATATTTTTCAATCGTGATTGAGAGATTGCACTGTAGACAGCCTTTCTGTAAAGTGAACCAAGCTCCAGCCTGCTGAATGAAATGAAATAACTACAAGAGAATGGCAACCTATGTTCAAAGCACTCTGTTAATGTAGCAGCCCAATCAATATCTGGAGAGCAATGAGAATACCAAGGTTGAGCCGAGCATGAGGTTTTTCATTTAACATCACTAAATGTATTTAGAGATGCAATTTCAACAATCAAAAAGGCATCGCTCGAAGTGATCTGTCAAGTCCATTTCAGCCTTGTCACTTTCACCTTTTCAGTAACGAAAAAAAAATGATTAAACACGAAATAAAGACACAATACATCCCTCTGTCTGGCATTCCTTTATTCGGTCTCTTATTCTCTCCTTTAAAGTAGACAGAGAACATCTCCACAAGGCTTTCTGTGTGATTAAGTGTTTCCAAAAATACACGCTGAAATATGGACAGTTTAAATGTCCTTGCTATTTGCTTCCTTTCAATGAAGGTGTCTGTCTGGAGCAGGCGGAGGTGCTGGGAGATTAATTGAGTCTTGGATGCCTTCTGTCCAATGTGGCTTCCAGGGTACACGGACCGAGGGGAGGCCCGGACGGGCCAAAGTAAAGAGGCTATCTCATTAATATATGATTAATAGCTACTGGCCCGGTGATTAATTAGTGTTTGTGACAGTAAACTTTTAACAGGCCTCCATGTCTTCCCCTGGAATGCCCATTTGTCTATTTTAGTCACCCCCTCCCATCCCCCTTCGACACACAGCCCTCCTGAAAGATCGAGCAACTTTGCATATTCTAGTCTTGTCCGATTTCATTTCGCTGCTCCCAGGAAGAACTAGCCAGGAATGAGGGCCCTCCTGCATGATTGATTGCTTAGCTTTTTTATTTGCAAGTTGGAAATCCAGGGAAGTTTTTTCAGCGCCTGCTTATTTCTTTACCCCTCTTCTTCTGTGTACTTGTTCCTCTCCGCCTTGAAGAGGTCCGGGGGCTCATTGATACAGGAATTTCTTCTGCCGCTGCTTTAGAATTGATTTGAGTCGCTGCTGTATAAGGTTGTACATTTTTCTCACAGTCCTCTTGTCCTGAATTTGCCTTACCCACGCTTACAGACACAGAAGCAGGCATGCACACAGGCACACGTACACACACACACACGTACACACGTACACACGTACGTACACGCACGCACGCGCACGCACGCACGCACGCACGCACGCACGCACGCACGCACGCACGCGCACACACACACACACACACACACACACACGCACGCTATTATGTGTTACGACGTGTTATAACTGTTATTACAAATCCCTGAGAGGAATGTTTATGCACATCTAGACAGAAGGATCTGTTGAGTGAACGGTGTTGTGTGTGTTCTGTGCATGGTGATCTGTTTTCACTGTGATCTGTCACAGTGTAGCAGGACTGCTTGTGTGTGTGGAGACATATGGTCATTAACAGTTCATATTTCTCAGAGCAGAGAAAGCCACAGATGGCCTCCCTGTTTCACAATGCCTGGAACTTCCTCCTCTCCTGCATCCCTCATAAAAGTGACCCAGAAACACTGTTCTCTGCAGAGCCATAAAAACAAGTGTAAATGATTCACTTTGATTGCTGTTCACGCCAAATTAAGAGTTTGCCATTAACTGTGGCCACAGCGTCAGAGAAGCAGCTGCAGGCTTTACTCAGGCCAAAGCCATCTGACAATACTGCGGAGGGTTCTCAGACGTGCTCAAAGTCGCCCCAAACTGCACAGTGTAGATACTATCCGTAGATAAACACTGAATCGTAATGTTCTGATCATAACATTTTTATTTTCCAATTGAACTGATAATAGAAGGTTATCACAAACAAAGCTCTCTCTGTTTTTCTATTTCCCAAGACCAGAATATCTTTTGCCCCCTCTTTGGCTGGGAATATCAACGTTAGGAGAAGGTAGAATTAATCAGAATATATGGCTTTTAATATAAAAGCGTATCATCCCTTCTATCTTTGTTATTAAGTTTGCAGAGTGGAGAGATGCAGCAGGGGATCAGAGGGTGAGTGCACGGCCACCTGTATAGTCCCCCTTGCTGTAGCACTCCTATACAATATAAAGCCTTTTCTGGGAATTTGTTCAAAAAGACGCAGAGTTTTCATCATGGCCGTGGAGTGGAGTAACTTTTCCTTAGATTATCTTCATCGTTGATAATCTCTTTAACTACAGGGGTGAGCCGCTACACCTGAACTTCTCTATCCAGGGCTGTTGCAATATCGCTCGATAGCCAGGCCACTAATCCCATCATGCCTTGGGAGGACTTGGCGTGCTCTTCTGTCTGCTCTCTCTCCCCTCGTGCCTCGCCTCTACCTCTCCTCTGGTATTAAAACAGAAAGGGGAGGAAAACTGATTTAGAGTAGATCCATTTCATTTCAATAACCTGCATGATCCTAGCCCTTTTCCTTTCAGGGTTGACAGGTCAGAGATCAGAGTTCGCAGGGGAATTCTCAGGGATCGGAGGAGGATGCCATGTACTGTAAGACTAAGGCCTGTGCTGAGAATGAAAAGAATAACGGCCTAGCAATGCATAGAGTTACATTTTAGGCTCTTCAAAGAGAAAACTACAAGGTAGAGTTTTCAGGTATTTCAAACAGCATAAGGGTATTCCCAGGCAAGGTGAATGTAATGCAGTCAATGCATACCAGGATGTTTATACTTCTTTCGAAAGGTGTACAGGAAATGAAAGTGGGATATTTTCTCATCATGCATCCTAAATAAGGGCTGGTAGAAAATAATGGGGAGTTAATCAGATCAGCAGCACTCTAATTCACTGGGTATCGATCAGGCTGATTCCTAATGGGACTTTAGACGTATTATGTGTGTGTGTGTGTGTGTGTGTGTGTGTGTGTGTGTGTGTGTGTGTGTGTGTGTGTGTGTGTGTGTGTGTGTGTGTGTGTGTGTGTGTGTGTGTGTGTGTGTGTGTGTGTGTGTGTGTGTGTGCGTGTGCGTGTGCGTGTGTGTGTGTGTGTGATTTCTAATTAAACCTATTTTGAATTACCCATGATCTTACTGGAGGAGGACATGTCCATTTTGTGCCACCACCATCCCAGCCTGTGTGTGTGTGTGTCAAATCAAATGTTATTGGTCACATACACATGTTTAGCAGATGCTATTGCGGGTGTAGCGTAATTCTTGTGTTTCGAGCTCCAACAGTGCAGTAATATGTAACAATTCACAACAATACACACAAACCTAAAAGTACAAATAATTGAATTAAGGAATATATAAATATTATAATGAGCAATGTTGGAGTGGCCACAAAGTATGTACAGTTGAAGTCGGAAGTTTACATAAACCTGAGCCAAATACATTTAAACTCAGTTTTTCACAATTCCTGACATTTAATCCTAGTAAAAAATACCTGTGTTAGAATCACCACTTTATTTTAAGAATGTGAAATGTCATAATAATAGTGGAGAGAATTATTTATTTCAGCTTTTATTTATTTCATCACATTCCCAGTGGGTCAGACGTTTACATACACTCAATTAGTATTTGGTAGCATTGCTTTTAAATTATTTAAGTTGGGTCAAACATTTCGAGGAGCCTTCCACAAGCTTCCCACAATAAGTTGGGTGTAACTGAGTTAGGTTTGTTGGCCTCCTTGCTCGCACACACTTTCAGTTCTGCCCACAAATTTTCTATAGGATTGAGGTCAGGGCTTTGTGATGGCCACTCCAATGCCTTGACTTTGTTGTCTTTAAGCCATTTTGCCACAACTTTGGAAGTTTGCTTGGGGTCATTGTCCATTTGGAAGATCCATTTGCGACCAAGCTTTAACTTCCTGACTGATGTCTTGAGATGTTGCTTCAATATATCCACCTAATTTTCCATCCTCATTATGCCGTCTATTTTGTGAAGTGCACCAGTCCCTCCTGCAGCAAAGAACCCCCACAACATGATGCTGCCACTCCCGTGCCTCACGGTTGGGATGGTGTTCTTCGCTTGCAAGCCTCCCCTTTTTTCCTCCAAACATAGCGATGGTCATTATGGCCAAACAGTTCTATTTTTGTTTCATCAGACCAGAGGAAATTTCCCCGTGTGCAGTCGCAAACCGTAGTCTGTCTTTTTTTATGGCGGTTTTGGAGCAGTGGCTTCTTCCTTGCTGAGCGGCCTTTCAGGTTATGTCGATTTAGGACTCATTTTACTGTGGATATAGATACTTTTCTACCTGTTTCCTCCAGCATCTTCACAAGGTCCTTTGCTGTTGTTCTAGGATTGATTTGAACTTTTCGCACCAAAGTAAATTCATCTCTAGGAGACAGAACGCGTCTCCTTCCTGAGCGGTATGACGGCTGCGTGGTCCCATGGTGTTTATACTTGCGTACTATTGTTTGTACAGATGAACCTGGTACCGTCAGGCGTTTGGAAATTGCTCCCAAGGATGAACCAGACTTGCGGAGGCCTACAATTTTTTGGGGCTGATTTCTTTTGATTTCCCCATGATGTCAAGCAAAGAGGCACTGAGTTTGAAGATAGGCCTTGAAATACATCCACAGATACACCTACAATTGACTCAAGTGATGTCAATTAGCCCATCAGAAGCTTCTAAAGCCATGACATAATTTTCTGGAATTTTCCAAGCTGTTTAAAGGCACAGTCAACTTAGTGTATGTAAACTTCCGACCCACTGGAATTGTGATGAAGTGAATTATAAGTGAAGTAATCTCTGTAAATAATTGTTGGAAAAATTACTTGTGTCATGCACAAAGTAGATGTCCTAACCGACTTGCCAAAACTATAGTTTGTTAGCAAGAAATGTGTGGTGTGGTTTTAAAACAAGTTTTAATGACTCCAACCTGTAAGGGTTTTCTTCTGACGAAGAGGAGTAGTATGAAGGATCGGAGGACCAAAACGCAGCGTGGTAAGTGTTCAGGTTTTTTAATGAATAACGAACACTGGACAAAACAATAAACGCGAAGTAAATCAAACCGAAACAGTCCCGTGTGACACAGACACTAACACGGAAAATAAACACCCACAACTCAAAAGTGAAACCAGGCTCCCTAAGTATGATTCTCAATCAGGGACAACGATTGACAGCTGCCTCTGATTGAGAACCATACTAGGCCGAACACAGAAATCCCAAATGATAGAAAAACGAACATAGACAACCCACCCAACTCATGCGCTGACCATACTAAAACAAAGACATAACAAAGGAACTAAGGTCAGAACGTGACACAACCTAAGTGTATGTAAACTTCCAACTTCAACTGTATGTCTGTGTGTGAGCTTGGGGCGTGATTGCATGTGTGTTTGTTTATATGCATGTAGTGGCTTTGGGAGAGGGAAGGAGTGACATAAATCATCAAATTCAAGGCAGCTGTTGGCTAATTAATGAATAGGAAATTGCTGAGCACCTCTCCCTTCCCTGCATGTTCCCTGATTCTCTGTCAATATTCTGTCCCTGTACTGATGATGGTTATTATATAAACAGAACGGTATTCTGACCAATTGAATAACATTTGCTACAGTGAGGATCCACAGTCGAGCAGCCTCCTCGACTAACATTTTATTAGAGTTTAAGCGCTGAAGCTTTCTGACTGTAATATCATCTCATTGTGCTTCTCCTCTCCTGCATTGGCATCCACTGCCTCCCTCGTGAACCCCATGACAAAGAGAAGTAAAAAGTGTTAGCACAATTGTTTTTTTTAAGGAATAGCTGTACTAATTTCCCATTTAGCGAGGTCAATAAAACGGGACCGAGTCCATTTGTGTTTGGAGCACAACTACTAAAACAGATATTATGTCCGCAATATCTTGTATGAAGTTCAAAGTAATCACCATTGTAGCTTTTATGATTCGATATACAGGCTAGTGATTTTATTAGTCTACACCCTGTACAGGAATGACTTGTTCTGTTCTGTCCTATAAAATAAAGTAGCGGTTCCCGTTTTTCTGCTAGTTTGTTTTTGACATAAATACATTCCATACGGCTTCCTTCATTTGACAAAACTTTCATTTGGGTTGTTTACTGTGTCGGCGTTAAAACAAGGCAGGAAAAAAAACAACTTTTGAAATGGGTTTCCTTTCTTAAATGAAAAGAGGAGGATGGAAGCTGGAAAAGAGGAGGGCGGAAGCTGGGTTTTTAATAATACACTTGACATCAGAGCAACATAATACAAGTCTGAATTAAATGGCCCCCGCCTCTTGCTTACTTTTATTAGGAAGCCTGAGATTGCATTGTTCTATCCCTGACATCATATTGCATCTCTGCTTTATTTTTGCATGGGATGGGGTTGTTCACCACAGTCCATGCAAATCAAAAGCCTTGATTTATGCACCTATCCCGTGGCGAATGGAACATTAAATTTAATTTTGCTGCTGTGGAGCGACGCTTCCACCTTGCTCAGGCGTTGACACGGTGAACCGGGCCTGCTGTGGCACAGGAATTCATTACTTCTTCCACAATATGCGAAAGCAGCATTTGAATGAAACATTTGTCTCTTGTCAGAACAGTGTAGCATCTACTCTCTCTATACAGATATATTCAAAATTGAAGGAGGAAAAAGGGCCTCATACTTGACTAACAAAGCAGTGCGGTGCGTCACGGTGGCACATTCAAATGAGGCCCGTTGGATGTGAGTAGCAGAGCAATCTGTTTCTGCCCCTGATCTCCCATTACTGCTTCGTAATGTCGGGAAGAAATGGCACCAAGCACAGTACTGAAACATGTTTTTCCCCTTGGCTACTTTAACTGCTATATGCCTCAATTTTGCACCCAAGAGCCAATGCAAATGCAATGCAAAGCTATTTACAGACCAGGGAACAAGAACTTTTTTGTAGAAGTGGTATGAACATTCCTTTTGATAGTCACCTAACAATTCATTGATCCGATTGTGAGATGATTTGATTGCAGCCAGCTATCTGTCCGCGTTTTCGTTTTTGAATTGATAACAACGTGACACATGTTATTTTACCGCGTTGACGAGATGAGAATATGATGATGAACAACAGATTTTTTTTGTCAGCGTTGCGTTTAATTCAGTTGAGACTGATCGTCTGGAGCTGGTGTGCGCTGTGTGTCTAGGGCCACCGGTGGCGTACGGATAGCTTGCTAGTCTCACTGCTACAGATAGGTACCCAGAGGGAGCATGATATTGAACAAGTGGCTCCGCATACATACGTACCTTGTACGGAAAATGTTCATTGGCCACCAATCACCTGAGGGTCTCTGACGGCCGTTTCAGGGGATTGAGTAGTGCTACAAGGACTCCCGAGTCAAAACAGGCAGCAACATCCCACCACTGCCCTATGGTGAGCTGAGCTGCTGGACAGACAGATTACAGCCTCATAGCAGTGGATGTGGAAGCAGTGAGGTCGGGTGATTACATGGCCAGTGTGGTGTGGCCGACTGTGACCTTGTGAGAAAGTAAATCCCCATGCAGGCACACCCATGGTTGTTGACTTCAAGGGTGCGCTGAATATTCTGATTGACTACTCTACCTCTTCCACTCTTGCTGACTGGGGCTCCGCCTCAACAGCCACTCTGATGGCAGCACAAAGACAAGAACACAACAGGAGGCATAGCGAGATTCACTACTCAATATACCCCAGCTGGTAAGATAGTGTTAATTTAATATATAACAAAAAAGAAAGTGAAAAGTTACAACAGTAATTCTTAGAACTATTTTACAATAATTATATTTGTAAAAATCCTTTTGAGATTACCCCCCAAAAAATAGAACGTTGTAATCTACCCCCGGGTAAATGAAAACTAAATGTTCATTATGTCCAAATAATTTGGGCATAAATTAGGCCTACAGTAGTTATAATGCTAAAATATATTTTGAGTAATGTACAGTGTTGTTCATTCTATCCCTTGTTCGAACAATGTATAATTGTCCCACGAATCTCCTGTTAGAACAATGTGTCCGCCGGTGAGGATGAGTCTCTTTCCCTGTTCTTCAGTCACTGCAGTATTGAGATGACTCCAGGTCCCCTGGGCCCTTCCCCAGCTAAAGTGAGAAGCCGATGCCCAGATGCAAATGACTTTCCAAGGTCCTTGTGAATGCTCATTAACTTTCAGCAGGCATAAGTCCTAACTTTATTATTGACTGCACAGAATACACAATCCACCGACCTCTGCCACCTGCAACTAAATCTCTCTCCCACCGATCCATCGCACTGATTTCTGCTACGGGCCAGAAAACTAGAGCCAGCAGTTTAGTCACCTTAAGTGTTTACATGCCTCCCCCACCCTGCCTGCTGCTCATACATGAATACAAGCCCTATACCGCCACATTACAACTTAGCTGTACATTACCTCCCTTCCAGTCATCAGTCTCCCTTCAGCACATTTTTGCAGAAATACTTGCTTTTTAGATTGATTTAATTATGAAATCTATAAAGGACAGGGACACCAATATAGCACCTTTCTTTGAAGTGCATAATGGAGGAAGCACACATATCAATCAACATTCAAAGCCAGATTATGACTTGTCATATTACTTTGGTTCATAACAGTTCTAAAGAATGATGATCCCAGGATGAGTGCCATTCAAAGACACATCAGGAAGTAGGTTTATTTATTCTGCACTAGCCGTCCATTCCGTTCAGCCGCCTATACCTGTTTCATCAAATATTTACCGAAAGCTGAACGAATTCTCAGCCTGCCATTACATATCTCCTGGTCGGACTGAGTCGAAGTTTGGATCTCACCAAGCCCAACGCTTATGCAGATGAGGCACGGTGAATCAACATATTAAAAGCGGCTGACATTTGTCCTGATATATTGAATCGTTAGCGCGACAGAATCACTTAAGCAGGATCCACTAACATCAAGTTTCCTCTCGTTATTGACCCCCACAGGCCAAGCCTGACAAGTGGAACTGCAGCAAAGTTCATTAATAATGTGAAATAAATCAATTGGCCTGGAAATAGTGGAAAAGGTGCAGACTGCAGTGAGGATGTCTCAATTGCAAGCACGGTGATCTTGACCCGATGCATATACTCCTCGTAAACTTTGATGGAGCATGATTGTCATGTTTAAGAATGTCTGCACTCTGCCTGCATTCACCACTACATGCATCTTAGTGATTTTCATGCTATTTGCTATGTGAAGTCCATGTTCAAAACAATATAACTGAACATTCAGTTATATTATACACTATATGTGACATATATATATATATAATTTTCAGCAGAGTATATTTGAAATCTTTCCTTTGGTTCCATAGAATAAGCAAACCCACTGCTTTACCTAGCTACCTACAGTCCAAATACACCCCTTTGGGAGAAGATGGACAGGCCAGACCAGAGAAGAAGAAAACTCCCCTCTTCTGTCACTGAAATAATTCAAGATTAATTGACAGGTTTTCAAAGTGTGTTAGACTGAGTTACTAAAGTGGCAGACCAGTACAGTGAAATTGATAGCCCTTACAGAACTTAATATTTGGTGTGTTTCTGGGGGGTGGGGTCATTTCTCAGGACATGTGGTTTCTCCAGAGACAGAACATAAACAGAGACTCTCACAATATGAAGACAAATAAACCTTGCTCGCCTCGAAACCAACCAAAGAGCAGTTTAGAATTCCATATAGTCATCAATCATTTCCCTGCCTGCGTTGCCCAGTTATTATTGTAATGATTCTCTTAGGAAAGATATACGAATATGTCACTTTAAAAAATATATATCTACAGTACCACTTGAATGAACCACAAGACCAAGGTCTGGAGTTAACATTCAAACAAATCAAACCCACTTTTATAAAAGCTAAATCATTTTGTTACGATTGTGCCATATTTGGTAAGGCTTACTTTCAAAGAACTCAGCCTCCTAGCTCAGGCATTCTTCTTGTTAATCTTTTTATAAAATTGATTCAATTAGAATATAAATTGAGCCTCCAATCTCCCATTGAATTAGTTAATATCAAAATGAAGTGTATTTTGTGCTGTTACATTTCTTCTCTTTAAGATTACATTTTTGAATGATGATTACTCTGTTAGTATGTTAGTTTGAAGTTATTTTGTCACTACAAAAGTGACACACTCATTTTTGCGGCCTGTCTGTCTCCGTCTCTCATTTCTTCATTATTCCTCACTCCATCGATTCCTTTTCTTCATCAACTGCCTACACGGCAACCAGACCTCTCACACCTTGGTAACGATCGGCGTGGCAATGGCAGGCGGAAGTGCAGTGTCAGCCAATCAGGACGTCCTTTAGCAGCCGCCGCTGTCACATTGGGAGAGGTCAGACCTGCTGACAGAGGAGGGAAAAACCGGATCTCTTAATTTGCTATTTTCACCTGAAAAAGGATCAAACTTCAGCTCAGCCAAATGAGGAGGCATACCATTAATCAGCATGCAGTAAGAAATTACAAATGGATTGTTACATGCAGATTATAGCAATATTTCAAGTGATGTTGCACGAGTCAAGTACTGTATATCTACTTACGTGTACAAGGCATCCATCCATATTACTGAATAGACACATTTCTTATGTAATTTTTACAAACATAGTTCTCCACTATGCCACCTGGTGGATCATGGAAAGTGTTTTGTTCTCATGAGGATACATTGCAGACTTGAAGCAACATAGCAAATGTAAATCTGGGTCACTCAAAGTAGTATGATATTTTACGTTTGGCATGGTTACATAAGACAGAGGGTTACTTAAGGCAGAAACAAAAAGATGGTGGTTGGTCAGGGTGGATTGGTGGGCGTATAATGTGCATGTCTAGTAACCCAAAGGTTGTGTGTTTGAATCTTATCACAGACAACTTTAGCAACTTGTTATGGCTGCAATCCCTATATCGGGATAAGTGTCATCAACAACTGCTGAATAGCATATAAATATTACTATAAATATTTATATTCATGAAATCACAAGTGCAATATAGGAAAGCACAGCTTAGCCTTTTGTTAATCCACCTGTCGTGTCAGATTTTGAAATGATGCTTTACAGCGAAAGCAATCCAAGCGTTTGTGTAAGTTTATCGATCGCACGATAAAACATTAAGTACACTTAGCATCAGGAAGCTTGGTCACGAAAATCAGAAAAGCAATCAAATTAATCGTTTACCTTTGATGATCTTCAGATGTTTTCACTCACGAGACTCCCAGTTACACAACAAATGTTCCTTTTGTTCCATAAAGATTATTTTTAGATCCAAAATACCTCAGTTTGTTTGTCGCGTTATGTTCAGAAGTCCACAGGAAAGAGCGGTCACGACAACGCAGACAAATTCCAAATAGTTTCCATAATGTCCACAGAAACATGTCAAACGTTTTTTATAATCAATCCTCAGGTTGTTTTTAAAATATACAGTGGGGCAAAAAAGTATTTAGTCAGCCACCAATTGTGCACGTTCTCCCACTTAAAAAGATGAGAGAGGCCTGTAATTTTCATCATAGGTACACTTCAACTACGACAGACAAAATGAGAAGAAAATCCCAAAAATCACATTGTAGGATATTTAATGAATTTATTTGCAAATGATGGTGGGAAATAAGTATTTGGTCAATAACAAAAGTTTATCTCAATACTTTGTTATGTACCCTTTGTTGGCTTGCGACTCTACGTCTTACAGGAACGCGCTCTCCGGCCAAGCACACGCACTGTCGTGGATGCAAGGTCCGATCACTTCTGACACCAATGTAATGAAACAGCAGGGAGCAGGTCTCGAACCCTCGACCTTTGAGTCCGAGGTCCGGCGCGCTATCGACTGTGCCGCAAAAGCATGCTTGAACGGCAGGGTCGATTTCCTTGCTTATAAACCCAGGGTCGTTACAATATAACCGATAATATATCAACCGCAAAACTTTGCAACTACTTACTACTTTTGATCTACTTTGCAACTACTTAGCATGTTACGAACCTTTACCCTAACCCTAACCTTAACCCTTTAACCTAAATCCTAACCCTAACCTTAACCCTTTAACCAAAGTCCTAAACTTAACCCTAACCTTAACCTTAACTCCTAGAGCTAACGTTAGCCAGCTAGCTGACGTTAGTGTTGGCCACCTATCCACCTAGCTAACGTTAACCACAACAAATTTAAATTCGTAATATATTAAACGTTTAGCAAATTTGTTACAGATTGTACATTTAGCAAATGACATATTGTGACATATTGTGTGAATTGAAATTCACAACATTTTGTATGAATTGCAACTAATCAGATGAATTCAGATGAATATCAGATGAATTTGTAACATATCATACAAAAGTATATGTTATGAATTACAATCCACAAATTAATACATACCATATGAAACGTAACATACTATAGTAAATGTAGAGTCTTGGATTTACGTACAGAATAATAAGAAATGCTCTGAGACCACATTGCTGTACCAGGACTTGATGCAACCGGTCGGGATGCTCTCAATGGTGCAGCAGTAGTATTTGGAGAGGACCCGGTGTGGCATGCCAAATTTCTTCAGCCGCTTTAGGATGTAGAGACGCTATTGCACCCTCTTGACAAAAGTTGTAGTGTTGTTGGTCCATGTCAAGTCCTCGGTGATGAGGACGCAGATGAACTTGAAAGTGCTGACTCTCTCTACCTGGTGCTATGTAGCCTACTATATCATGCTGTATTTCAATTGTCTGCTTTCCCTCTCTTCTAATGAGGTTATGTTATTGGCCTTTGAGTGGTTCTGGTATAAAATCAAACCATTTGATCAATTGCATAATGGTAATTATATTATATTCAAAGATAATTGAATTGCTCTACACCAAGAAGGGGATAAATCCTGCTGGCTCAGCTCTCCCCTGTCCTACCTCAGCTCTTATGGCTTTGATCGAAGTCATTTTGACCACGAGCCGTAGTGGTACCTTGCCTACAGGGTGCAACTCATTTGCTAATTGAAAAGTGATTGACAAATCAGGTCCCATTGCTCCATGACTGGGAATAACCATTGCCAATTTACAGTCCTATGTCTATGGGAAGACGATAATTCTATCAAACAGACTGTCTGTCTTACATTTGGTATTTCTAGAACAGAACAGAGCTCCTCAGAAGCAACCAAATCCTTCTTTGTAATTCCCTCTGGAAGTCCCGTCCCGCCCTGTGGCTGAAATGTCTTCTGTCAGTGCCTCTGAAGGTGAGCAATAACAAATCTGCAGCCTAATGGCCAGTGAATTAAGCCTTCAGGCAGTATAGACAGCCAGGGGGAGAATGGAGGTGAATGGATGCTCTAGCTGAACAGGGAACTCAGGGTAGGCCCAATCCCCTATTACGGCCTCTTCCTCCTAGCCCCACATCACCTGTCAGATAGACTGGTCCACAATCGACAGAGACAAACCCTGTGACAGCAGCAGGGGGAAATGCGGGGTGCAGCATCAAAGCCCCACGCTCCCCAGGGGGACCCCTCTGGAGCCTGTCTGATAGTTGTCACTAGTTACAGAGAGAGCTCTACTTGATTAGGGAGAGTGGATCTTAATCTTTAAAAAACTAGAGAAGCCACAAGTAATCGGGAACCCTATGCACCCACCGCTGATCGAAAGAAACAGACAGGAGAGAAGAGAAGAGCGAAAAAGAGAGAAAAAAAGAGACGAAAGTGAGACTTTATGGAGAAGAGACGGGGGAGATTAAATAGTGGCGTGCTGGCTATTGTCATGTGGTGGTTAGGCGTGCACATTGCATGGCAGAGAGCAACACTTTTTCTACATGGCACCACAAAGTCGAAAACTTAGTAGTAGGATTCGATCTTAGTCCTGTATTGCCGCTTTGTCTGTTTAATCGACACTGCCATTCAGTTCTGGCGATGCATAGAAAACCAGCTTGAATATTATCCATGTCTTTGTTAAGCCAAGTTTCAGAGAAACATAGGATATTACAGTTCTTCAGGTTCTGTCTCGAATGGAGCTCGTCCAGTTTGTTCTCCAGTAATTGTACATTCAACAATAGAAAAGTGGTTAGAGATGGATTATTTACTTGCCTTACATACCATATCACCATAAAAGACCATCCTCTTTCTTTCTCTCTTTCTTCTCATTGCATCTCTTTCATAGGGTTTTCATAGCTGTACTTCTCTCCCAAAAACAAACGATAACTTGGCCATACCTTCAAAGTGTCCTCAGGGGTTTCTAGATAATGGGACATGCTGGACCTACCACACACAGGACCACAAGTAGGGGGGGCCGCGAGCCTTGCCACTGCTGCGATGCAGCAAGGTGCCTCTGGAAAGAAAACAGGCGAGACCCAGGCATCAACAGGCCTCTGTTTATCAAAGCAGGTGCTGCAGGCCTGAATGTGGCCGCCTCAACATCTGTTTATAATAAAAACTCCAGGACTCTATCAACTATGTACGTACATAAATGATGTGGAAATACAAACATGCAAATTTAAACTCAAACGAAAGCTTTTCTGGGCATTAAAACTAAATTGACTAAAAGCTGTGAAATGCTATGTTTGGCTTTTAAAATCTAGTCAAGCATTGCACATTAGAATTTGGATTATTGTGGTTTTGAGAGAGAGACAAAAGCTAAATTAACCATTCAAAATACCTACCCACCTAGTTCCTGAGTAATGTAATAATCTGAACTGTGGAATGCCTTTGACCGGCGGCACGATCATGAATATCACTTTCCTCTGTTTGATAATGCAAATGTGAGACAACATCTATATCCATCACTCACATGTTTGACTGAGGAAAAAATATAAACTGTTGCTTTTGGCACCATCCTAGCCCAGCCATAAACCACTGTTAGTGCTGTTTCCCCGTTCTCTTTTTGGTGGCAACAGGGAAGGAATCCATCTTCCGTGGCAATGAATGTGGCAATGAATCCATCTTACGGGCCTGCCCATCTGCCCAGAGCAGCGTCTATTGGCAACCATTCCAAAATGCTGCATATTGCTAATGTGACATTGAACAATAAATGGATGAAATGCTACTCCTTCACAAACTGCTCCAACCCATCATAGCCTCACACACACAAAATTGCTCCAAAGCCAAAGGAACTGGCTAATAATAGACAGGTGAGTTAATCGAACATCTACCACCACATAAAAATGCTCATATTAGTCAGACTGGAAATATAATCCAAGGGAACACTCTCATCAAAAGATTTGCCAACCACACACGAGTAACTCTTTGGATGCTTTGAAGGAAAAAGCAATAGTGTTCTAGGGTTGAATATCTGGGCGGCTGTGCCGGTCCCGGGCCTCCTGTGGGTCAGGCTGTTTTCTCTCTACACACAGGGCACCGCTGCACTCCCCCGCACCAGCCAGTCTGACGTGAGCTCACTGTGCGCAGTTTATTTGTGCTGCGTCGTGTGCGGCAGCCAAATCTCCTCTCTCATTCAACATGGTCTGGTCTGCTACTTTTTCCTGTTTTGGGTTGGATTTTCTGTTTAGCTATTCCCTCAGAGAGAATCTTGCCCTCTCTCCATATAGGATTGAGTGCTTGTTTGAGGTTGAGCACATATTTGTAAATCTAGAATGCTTATGGAAGACAAGAGGTCTTGGGTTAAAAAAGCACGTCCAAATGTCAACCCAGTACAATAAGGAGCTTGCATGCTTCATGGACAAAATGGTCCACATTTTATGTGCTCTTTATTGCCTCTTCAAAACCTAATCAAAAGGTAGACTGGACATGGGAATTAATGTATTAGCCTACCCGTAAACTGCGGTCACTCTACAAACAGTGGCCATTCAAAATGACCACAGTAACAGAGATGCTGAGTCTTATTAGGAAAGTGTCAAATGACCTGTTGAAATGCGCCTCTACGTGAGTTACAGTATCTCTGATTCAATAGCTAACAGCACTTTCCTCCCTGGTCCTCCCAGGCGGCAGCAGGTCGAGGGTCAGGGGGTTATCATCATCCTCTACTTTCCCTAATTACAGGAAGAGAGAGAGAGAGGGGAGTTTAGCCTGATGCTGCTGCAACATTTCCCTGCATCGTCCTGATGGGAGCAGCGTGGCAGCAGTTCAAAATCCTGTTATGGAAATATTTAATATTTAATACATCGATTAACATTAACAACTCGGGCAGAACTGTTTCAACAATTCCATTATTATTTGATATCTCTCCATAGAGCGATGATGGGTGATATAATGAAAGGTGGATCTCTATTTCAACCTTGAAGGGGTTGGGCAAAGTGCCAGTAATGAAGATGTATTAAACCTTAATGTAGCTTAATGTAGCAGGTGTCATATATATAATGTCCAGAAGCTCTTTCGAAAGCATTATATTCATCTCTACTACCTTAAAAGCCACTAAATCTTCTGCGCTAAGTTAGTCTGGCTATGATTCTCCTCCTATTAATCGATAGAAAAATTGTTAACACACCTTCACTGGGATCCATTAGAGTGTCCCTGGGTAATAAATGTGCCCATGGTGCTCAGATGGGGTGGGGTGGAGGGGGGGGGGAAACTGCCTGCTGCACTCAGGTTAATGGCCAAAGTTGAGGGAAGTGACCACTAAATCTGCAAGGACACCAGATTCACACTGGCTGCCGAGCTTCTAGCACTGGCAAATGACGATGCCTAAGAGCTCAGTGCTAATCAATTGTTTCTGTGGGAGAGGAGAGGAGGGCGAGAGAGGGAGGCCATGCAGGCTGCTCTATGAGGGAGAAGAGAATAGTTGAGAGAGAGAGAGGGAGAGAGAGAGAGAGAGAGAGAGAGAGAGAGAGAGAGAGAGAGAGAGAGAGAGAGAGAGAGAGAGAGAGAGGAAAATGGAGGTGGTCATACTGAGAGACTGTAAAGGGGGGGCATGCGGTAAATATGATTAATTTAACCTCAGTTTGCGTCCATACGAGGCAGTTTCATATAGGTTCAGATTTTGTATTGATACAAAGGCCATTTATCACTGTTGACAGCCTGGCATTGGGAGAATTGCTTTGATGTAATGTTTCAGTACTCTTGAGAATGACCTCTCAGACCTTTTAGAGAGAACATTACAAACTGTTACTCACAAAATGTACTTGTAAAATTCATCCCCTTACATATTTCCCACTCTGTCAATGAGTCACATTGAGATCTAATGATCAGTGGGCTTCTGTGGAAAGGAGGAAATAGATGCCATCTGGAAAGATTTTCACCCACCACAACCAAGGCCAAAGTAAGCCATGAAAAACTCAATATACACACTCTTTATAACACATTTTCAGAGCAATTTTCCATAGTATTTCCCTGCAAGCCTGACACTTTCTGGAATCGAACCAGCTGCCATATAACCATGCCCAGTTACAGTGCATCTCCAATGCTATAACTTAGCATCATCCCATAATGTAATTCAGTTAACCTGCAGAGAGAGAGGGGGAGACAAGCCAAGGCATATCTCTGAGACCTCTTAAGCAAAGCTATTATTATTGGGATGAGTCAACTTCGATGCATCGCGCTGTAAAAAGACCCAGAGAAGAATGTAAATGGCTCTCCCCTTTCCACATAGAACAGTGGAGGCCGGGCCAGCCGCTTTACTTTAGCCACACTTCCAGCTGCTGTGAAAATGAGATCAGTTGGAAAGTGTATGTGACAGGGGCTAATTAAGTCACATGATGCAGCCAAACCTGACCGGAGGAGAGAGAAAACACCAGAGGCAATTGCATTCACTTGATCTCGTAATGTGGCCCATCAGAACTACTAATTCAATTGCACATCCATTCTGCCAACTCCTCACCATTAAGCACACATTTAATTGCATCCATAAAGCTTTTAATATGAGGCACACAAAGCAGGGGGACATGACACCACCCACACCACTGCCCATCCGCAAACAGCTGTCCTGTTCCTGTCTCGCCCCCCGGCAGTCACCACGGTGATAGTGGCCTGCATAGAGATTTAGGGGGGACTCGGGGTGTGTATGTGTGTGACAGCAGGGGGGTGTCATCGGACAGCCCAATCCTGTTAGTAATACATCATTATTAGATGAGCGTTTAGGGCCCATTTCACGGTTGTAATTCAAAGGAGGGGAGGTTAGATATCGCCCTGGCACAGGAAGAGACGAGAGCTGTAATTTGAGCCTGACAACCCCGGCTATTGTTGTGGCACCATACCCACTGCTCGTAAGGAATGTCTTATCTTTCAGCCAGGCGAGAGCTTAGCGCTGCTACACAAAGACTTCCTGATAAGGGGACAAGCACAGAGAACTGAGAGAGGAGGAGAGAAGGAGAGTGGAGGAGAAGAAAGGAGGAGGAGGAGAAGGAGGGGTGATAACATCCCCTGTTCAGGCAGGGACCGTATTCTTGACAAGAAAAAAGACATATAAAAGCCAAACAAAGCTCCCGAGGAGACAGACCATCAATACCCAGAGATGTACACAATCATTATCGTCCCCAAACAAAAGGCTGGTGTCAATTGCACCAGTGTTATAGAGCAGTTTCTCAAATTAAAACCTTGTCTGAAACCGCATCTGATGGCAACAACTATTTAGTGGCCATATTTTATGGGCCAGACCAATGAAAAGCAATAGCTGTTTTATTTCATGTATCTGCTCTTGCCAGCTGCAAGGGAAAGGCTCTTAATAGGAGCTGTCGATCAATGTCAGCGTCGGGGCTGAGGGAGCGAGAGGCTGACTGTAATAAACATGAAGGGGAGATAACACCAGGCAGGCAGGCACAGAGAGACAGGGCCCTGCTGTCTGCTACTGATCACAGCCTTGTTAACCTACACCACAACTGTCCCGTTTGTCATCTTATTTTGTAACACTCATCATTTGTCACGCCCGATGGTTATCAGGGGGCTGCTCTCTCTTGTTGCTCTTAGCAACCACTCTGTTTCTCCTCTGAAAGGAGCAAGGTGTAATATAGGGAGGGAGAGGATAGGAAGATGGAGACGTGTAAATAATGTGCATTATCTCTGAAACAATAGGTCTGAGCTGATGTTTATGAGGTGTCTGTATGTGTGATTTGTGTTATTCTAATGAAAGTCTCTAGGTGTTGGTGATTGGACATATTGGACATCTGTTGACTCAAGATTCAAGATGGCTGGTGTCGATGTTCAGACAGACCTGTGCTTTCTGTCGACTCAAGATTCAAGATGGCTGGTGTCGCTGTTCAGACAGACCTGTGCTTTCTGTCGACTCAAGATTCAAGATGGCTGGTGTCGATGTTCAGACAGACGTGTGCTTTCTGTCGACTCAAGATTCAAGATGGCTGGTGTCGATGTTCAGACAGACCTGTGCTTTCTGTCGACTCAAGATTCAAGATGGCTGGTGTCGATGTTCAGACAGATCTGTGCTTTCTGTTGACTTGCAAGTTATCATTGCTCCTTTAACATTTCTCTCCTTGTGGATTTATTGGAGGTACTGGGTAAGTAATGTACCAATGCATCCATCACTACAGCAATGTCAATAAAATACAGACAACTAACACCTCACTGGGCACAAACTGGTTGAATCAATGTTATTTCAATGTAATTTCTCAACATATTGTGACGTGGAATCTACATGGAAAATACATTCGATTTGAGAACAAAAAATCATCAAAATCAACTCTTGTTTTTTGAGGGTCAAATTTCAACCACAGGATTATATCATCATGGTAACCAAGTTTTAATATAGACAAACCTTGTATAAAATATGTTGGATTTTTTTCCTTCAAAACAATGTCAGATCTCCACTATCAGAAAAAAAATTACAGGCTGGGCAGTAGCTCCTACTGGAAAACAGATCCATCTACAGCTACCTCTCAGTCTCCCATCCAGGGTTTTAACCA
Organism: Oncorhynchus keta; assembly: GCF_023373465.1. Classification (NCBI taxonomy): domain Eukaryota; kingdom Metazoa; phylum Chordata; class Actinopteri; order Salmoniformes; family Salmonidae; genus Oncorhynchus; species Oncorhynchus keta. The sequence continues at coordinate 38,931,029 of NC_068429.1, forward strand.
AGCCCCGTCCTAATTAGCTATGATGTTTGTTACTGACTATTACCAATGTGCTACCGTGAGAATGATTGTTGAGAGAGCTCCACTTCAAAACTAACTAGATTCACTGTTGCTATCGAAGTCATTCCAAAGGGTAGGTTTAACAGAGCAAATGAAATGGGAACTTTATCAGTCATATATCGCCAATGATGATATTTAGGCCTGAATATCATTTACAATGTCATCAACAGCTATAGTTTCAGTTCAACCCAGGATTCAACTAATCATAGACCATACAGAGGCCTAGGTTTTCAAGCTTGGTTGATTTCAAATGTAATGATATGTAGTGATATTGAATTGTTTTTGGTTGTAAACACAACCAAATATCGATATCTTATTTAATTTTTACTTTTTTGTTGCTCTTACAGCACCTGGTATTCCCAGGCGGTCTCCCGTCCCAGTACTAACTACGCATGTTCAGGGTGGCATGGCCACAAGCATATTTTTTTTAACACGATTTCCTCCCCAAATGAAGTCCATTGGCTAATCTCTACAACTCCTCACTGGGCTTGGGAGAAGGTTAAGTCACACACAACCACCTACTTATTATCACACTGCTCCAGAACAGCAGCAAAGGACCTTGTGAAGATGTTGGAGGAAACAGGTACAAAAGTATCAATATCCACTGTAAAATTAGTCATATATCGACACAACCTGAAAGGCCGCTCAGCAAGGAAGAAGCCACTGTTCCAAAACCGCCATATAAAAACTACGGTTTGCAACTACGGTTTGCAACTACGGTTTGCAACTGCACATGGGGAGAAAGATCGTACTTTTTGGAGAAATGTCCTCTGGTCTGATGAAACAAAAATAGAACTGTTTGGCCATAATGACCATTGTTATGTTTGGAGGGAAAAGGGAGAGGCTTGCAAGCCGAAGAACACCATCCCAACCGTGAAGTATGGGGGTGGCAGCATCATGTTGTGGGGGTGCTTTGCTGCAGGAGGGACTGGTGCACTTCACAAAATAGATGGCAGCATGAGGTAGGAAAATTATATGGATATATTTAAGCAACATCTCAAGACTTCAGTCAGGAAGTTAAAAGCTCGGTCGCAAATGGATCTTCCAAATGGACAATGACCCCAAGCATACTTCCAAAGTTGTGGCAAAATGGCTTAAGGACAACAAAGTCCAGGTATTGGAGTGGCCATCACAAAGCCCTGACCTCAATCCTATAGAAAAGTGGTGGGCAGAACTGAAAAAGCATGTGCGAGCAAGGAGGCCTACGAACCTGACTCAGTCACACCAGCTTTGTCCGGAGGAATGGGCCAAAATTCACCCAATTTATTGTGGGAAGCTTGTGGAAGGCTACCTGAAACATTGACCCAAGTTAAACAATTTAAAGGCAATGCTACCAAATACTAATTGAGTGTATGTAAACTTCTGACCCACTGGGAAAGTGATGAAAGAAATAAAAACTGAACTAAATAATTTTTTCTACTATTATTCTGACTTTTCACATTCTTAAATTAAAGTGGTGATCCTAACTGACCTAAAACAGGGAATTTTTACTAGGATTACATGTCAGGAATTGTGAAAAACTGAGTTTAAATGTATTTGGCTAAGGTGTATGTAAACTTCCAACATCAACTGTACATCTCCTTCAAATGTTGATATTTGGTTGTATTGACAACCAAACACAAATTCAATATCCCTTTTGAAATTCAATAAATACTCAATTAATTTGTCAACAAGTTATATGTTGGATTCACGTCTCCAACTCAACCATAAATTAAAGTTAAAGATGGAACTATTCAAGCAGTAGATACATCTCCTTTAAATGTTGATATTTGGTCCCATTGTCAACTAAACATAATTCAATATTACTTTTGCAATAAAGTAATAGACATCCATGGCCACATTTTGAGGTTACTGTAAATATAAATGTCTTCTTATGTAATCATATAAAGTGTGCATGTTCAAGATAGCATGTATAGGTCATTGCAGGTCGGTGGAGATCTTCACAATCCCTGTAATAATCTGTGCAGAATCTCGAACAGCATTGATCACTTTCACCATGTACTTTTAATGCAATCCAGATCATCTGGTTCTGCTATTCAGATGAAGCACAACGATAAAATATTAATCAGTTACATAAACCAACAAAATATCTAACATTGAATATCCATTTGAAATTTGTTTTGCTTTTAAATGGTTGAAAGCGCATTGATAGACATTTGGGTGACTATACCAAAACCTTTTTCTATTGGACTTTGGTTCTGCTTTTAGATGGTTAAAAGCATAGTGATAACACATTGGAAATTCAACTAACTTTTGCTCTTTTTGAGTGTGTGATCATAGGTTGTGATCTCATTGATCAACGTCTCAACCAAATATTAACCAATTATCCACATTGAAATGACGTGGTGTGCCCACTGAGACAATGCCTGTACTAATGATACTAATTCTAACAATTCATTTCCACATGGAAGGGATATGTGTGTGTTCGTGTGTATTTTGGGGAATCCACTTTTCCTCCATCCCTGCACTCTTCCTCTGCAACCTCTGACCTCTGTTGGTTAGAGCAGAGAGGTACTAGCTTGGCAGAAAATCATGCAGCAATGTTCAGGGTGCAGTTTTAATCTTTACAAAAAACCTTCACCCCAGTCCCCCATCCCATCCCACAGGAGGAGATTAAATGCTTCTTCACATTAGTAATGTCAGCACAAAATGATTATCTTTTCTGAATAATTTATCCCAGCCTTCCGTAATTTCCTTATCTCTCCTTTTTTGCCTCTTTTACTGTGCAGGAGACGGTAAATGGCTGTTAGTCTTCAGAAAACCTATGGATCGCCGTTTCCATCAATCAATTAAAAAACACTTACCTTACACTCAACATGATTTATATCTTGTTAATAGAATTGTCTCACTATATCCCTATATTATTATACCCTTAATTCCATTAGCTATTTGCTTAATGCTCTTTTTAAGGCTGACCTCCAAGAAGAGAGATAGGGGGATTAGTCTAATATTGGCCAGAGAACAGGGCCTCTTTCTGGGAATGGTGTAGGTCGGGGCAGGTAAGAGGGATTTGGATGCCGGCCCACTCTTCACTAGCCTCCTCACCAGAAATACTGTAGTCTACTGTAGCTCATGTACAAAAGTCACTGAACCTCAAAGAGCAGATCCACTAGGAATCACATTTACTGTATGACATTCAATTATACAACCCCCTTCAGTGAACAAGACTGGTTCCCCTATTTCATATGTTGCATCATGGACTGTGGATAACATGCTGAGGTATGCAGAATGTCTATCAGTCAATAGAGATGCTATTACATGATCTACATGTAACTATGGTATAACAAGAAACATATATAATGATAACTGAATCCCTATCGATAGATATTTGCGGACGAAAATCTGGCGTGCATCCTTTTTCAACATAAACGATTTTACAATAACGTTTCCAGACTCTTAGCTACATGGCTGGCAGCTACACTGTTCACCTCCACGGGGTCTACTATGAGCAGTGCTAACGTATCATTTAGTCAGATGCCCTTGGCAGTTGCATGTAAGATACGTTTTAAATATTCATCATGCATTGCCCTACAGACCCTTTACCGTCCTCTGCCCAATACCTGAGGGGCCCAGTAGCGCCGCCTTAAAAAAAGGATGAGTTAAAAAACTACCAGCAAGTGTCATCAAATAATCAATCATCTGTCTCCACCTTGATTGCACTCATCTATTACTTCAACATGTTGCATAACATTTCAATACATTAGGAGAGAATTAATAGGGACCGCATGGCGGTTGGGCTCCTTTGGTTTTACAGGAAGCAGCTCAGTACCAGATGAATTCAGTGGCCCAGCTAATGAGGATCAGACTGTATCTCACAACCTTTGATACCCAACTGCCCGTCAGCCAATAGCAAACAACAAAGTCCCTCCACCTTCCGGAGGGGGAAAGAGACAGTGGAATGAAAGAGAGAGAGAACTTAAGTATCACAGGTCATTGATAGTGTAGGCTACTTGTCAGTGGTCTGAGAGTTATTGATATACAGATCTGCATTGGTGGCGAAAGATCTGAAAGATATCATAACAGTTTCACCCAGCCAAAATCGAACTGTATTTAACTGTATACAGTCATATGTAGGGGTTGATACATTTTTCGCAAGGGAAAATCAAGTCTGAAATTTGAAAGTGGAAATTACAAAATTACAAAGCCTTTTTAAACCTCAAATACACAACAAAATGTAACATTTCATGCATTGCAAGTTCTCCTGCAACAGGGTGATCAAATAAAGATCATACACCTGTAAAATACGAGTGTAGATAATGCAGAGCACATGATGGCACAGTGAACATTTCATCCTGCAGGTTTATTTTGTCTAAATTATATTATACTGTAGCTATAGATCACAATTCCCACAAAGATAGTCTTCCTGGACAGTGGGGTTTGGGGTATCTAACCATCCAGCCTGAGGTTCCGATCAGTACAGTAACAACAGAGCCAAAGGCACCCTGTGGCATGGCTGAGGAGAGAGGGCCAGGGTTCCCAGACTACAGCACAGCCAAAGCCCCGGCCAAGCTCTGGTCCACTTATTAAATTAGTCTAAATCTTTATGGCATGATCAATAGCAATGTGTTTATTTTCCTGCGCAGTGTTATTCATTAGAAATTCAAAGAGCCTTAAAGAGGCTCATTAGGGTGTGATTTGCCAGGGCGGCCTGAGATGTATGGGTCCTTTGTGAGGGAGGCAAAAGGCCAGGGAGACAGGGGAGGGCAGATGGCTTTCACAGGACAGGCTAAATATAGAGCGCCTCGACCGAGACGTCTCTCTCTGTTCAGCTTGTGTGGCTCAGGGTCCCCCACAGGTTCAGAGAGAGAAACATGGACACACACGTATGCACATGGAGACATTACAGACACAACATGAACACACTTATAGAGATACAAGCAGGTGTATGCACAGACACATGCATTATATATTTACATATGTAGGAACTTAATTTGACCAATATCGTCACAACAAAATAATCCTGCAGCAACAGGATTTTAACATTTAGTCCATTAACACTTTTCTGCCGATGCAATGTTGCTTGATTGGTAATTAGGCTATTAGCTGGCCAAAAATATGTTCCATGAAAAGTGCAATACTGTTAATATAACCGTGTGTTTGTGCAGGTTTCCAGTGAATTTATGCATTTCCTGCAGAACAGGAAAATTCTTAGAGTGATCAAATTAAAATCCTACTTATGTACAGCTACACACACATGCTCACACTGTTTTTGTATATGCAGGACATAGTGTATAGAAGCAGTTGACATAGGAGTGAAGCACACTGCATTGCATTTCTCAAGTTATATTTGTGTGTTTTGTTAATATTAATAATAATAATAGATTTGATTGTGTGTGTAACCAAAATAACTATTGTAATTTAACCAATTTATTTTCCTCAGGTTCAAATGATGTCAGGCATAATACTAGATATGATATTATCATTACAGTTAGCATATATCCGTGTATCTTGGAAAGAGTGGGAGGGACCATTCATCTAGTGTCATGCAAAACAAAAGCTAGTTTGACATTATCACATTATTGAGTTAACATTATTTGGTGTACAGTCGCCAGTCCTTCAGATAATTCAATCTAAATTGAATGAAAGTGCTCAGACCTGATCCGACTGAGGAGATGGAACATTAATTGACATTTTTCTGAAGCCAAACAAAGGACACCAAAGCAGTAATGCTTCGTTAAAGACGTTAAAACCACAGAGATTAACTGTCCGTTTCTATCCCTTATTGTTTTGAAAATGAGTTAAACGAGTCATCTATCTGGAGAATGAAGAAGGACGTACGAGGCGGACCATTCCTCTGGATTTATGGGAATTCATTTAAATCAATATTCTCTCGTATGATTAGAGTAGTATCACGGTAAACCTCATTTATACAAAAACAGGATTGAAAGAGATACTCTCTGTCATAGAGTATAGGGGAGTGGTTAGGTTCCCTTGTTTTGTCTGACCTCTCTCCAGTCGCAGGCTGCTATAGATATTAAGAAATCCCAGGGCTCCCTCACCAACTGATTTTAAAGACAGCATGATTGTGGGGGTTTGGGATGAGGGGTTAAACTGGTAAGAGCATGTTTGCTAAGCCATTTGAAGCACATTCTCGTATGGGCGGCGGTAGAGATGGGGTCTGCGGAGGGAGGCACATTTTCCCCCTTTCCCTTTCCATTTCAGTGCACCTGAGTGCATTGATGGGATGACCTGGACTTGATCTTTGAGGGCAACATGCCTGATGGTTCCTGCAGATTGATAAATTGATTCAAAACTATTACCATGGTAAAAAAGCAATAAGGTCATCAAAATTGCATCGGTCCAGCTAGATAAGTAAATCCCAGGCATTTTGGGGAGACGGGAGCTAGGGACAGGAGGAGCAGGCCGGGCATGAGGTGGAATGAGAGAGCAAGAAATGACTTTGAAGAGCTCATCATCTTCAATCTATTTTTCCTGCCTCTGCTCCATGCCGCCGCATAGAGGCACTTCATTACAGGGGAATAACTGTACACAGCAGGCAGAGCTCTGGCCAGCCTCCTGCTCCCCCGGGCCCCGGGGGGCTCTAGCTGGTTAATACCTCATCACTGGCTTCATTGAACGCTTTAATCTGCGCTCCTGTGATCAATAGAATCCCGCTGTAAATTAAAAGAACCATTTCGTGTAATCAACCCTGTTAATGCCATTCTGAAAACCATTATTTGTGGAAGGTATTTAGGGGCAAATTGTCACTGTGACATGCCCCCCCCACACCATGTCTCAGACCCCCCCCACACCTACAAACACACGCAGTCACCCCCAGACTCCGGCCACCCACGCTGACTGACAAAGATGATCGAAGTACAAGGTTTAGAAGGACAGGCAACACGGTGGACAGAGAGGTTTGTGTGTTGGGGGAAGAGGGGTTCAGAGGGATGGGATGGGGAGGACAGGCAAGAGGACACAGAGGGAGAAAGAAGAAAAGAGAGTGGGAGGACAGAGTAGGTTGGGAGAGAGTAGAAATGGAGTGGGATGGTTATATGTGAGAAAGGAGAGAGAGTGGGAGATGGAAGAGAGGATAGATAAGTTAGGAAGGAGGGGACGTGCCCCGCCTCCTCGTGGCTCCCGACACATACACACCCGATGGGGAAGAAAATGAAATTTTCCAGCCCGCTATTTCTGCAGCAAATTCAATTACTGTAGGCGCTTGTACAAAGAGCTGTGACTTCTCTGGGCCTGAGATTGGAAAAAGCTGATGGCTGATGACAGTGAATAACAGGACAGGCTTTGACAGGACAGGTAAAATGGTGGAAAAGGGACCGAGAATATATTGCTCTGGTATGGACAGATGGACAGATGGAAAAACGGTGAAGTACAGGGGAGGTGATGGTAAAATGATAGTGAATAAGGGATATGTATCATTGGGAATATATAGTTTAAAACAGTCTAACAGTCATGAAATACTATATCAAACAACAGCCTGTAAGAGTAAGTCGTTTCAGGACAAAATAAGTTATTTCTTATATCTTACTGCAATATAGTGAGACGCTATATGAAATAGCACATAGCTCATGTTAGCCATGATAAATCAATAGTGTATTCTGTGTTGTGGTTCACGGCGACTATCACCATTACACAATTAGTCATCCTCCATCACCCTTCTCTTAAAGGGATACTTCGGAATTTTGGAAATGAGGCCCTTTATCTACTTCCTCAGAGTCAGATGAACCCGTGTATACCATGTATATGTCTGTGCATGCAGTTTGAAGGAAGTTCCTAACTAGCACTAGCTCAATGACTTCCAGGATGTGCACTAATGCATGCTAGCAGATACCCATAGACTTCCAGTCATTGCAATAATGCTAGATAGTTTCATCAACCAATGCAATCTCTAACTTCCTTCCAACTGGACACAAAGACATACAAATGGTTTTATTTATTTTTTATTTTACTAGGCAAGTCAGTTAAGAACAAATTCTTATTTTCAATGACGGCCTAGGAACAGTGGGTTAACTGCCTTGTTCAGGGGCAGAATGACATATTTTTAACCTTGTCAGCTCGGGGATTCGAACTTACAACGTTTCGGTTACTAGTCCAACGCTCTAACCATTAGGCTACCCTGCCGTATCCACAAGTTCATCCGACTCTGGGGAAGTAGATAAAGGGCATCACTCCCAAAATCCGGAAGTATCCGGAAGTATAAGATAAACACACCTGAAATGAAGTTCAATAAAGTTCATTTGAACCCAATGAATTCATAGTGAGTTTCATGGTGTAGTATTGCACAGAATTAAAATTATATTTTTCCTGAACAAAGGGGTTGACTACTTTGCCATTTGTGGATGTTTTGGGGGGCGGTAGTTCATGAAGCTCAACTGCACAATATCGAAAACCCATTGACGTGGTCTCAAGCTTTGTCTAGCTTGGCTAGCTACTGGAAAATTAGTAGCCGGTTGCGTAAATCCTGATCGCCTGCTCCTCGTTCCCATTGTGCTCCAGTTTAATTTCTCTTTTTTCAGCAACAAAGCCCTTGGAATTATCCACAAGGAAGAGGGGATCTATAACATTTGATTCCAATTCCAACAAAACCCTAAGGGGGACTTCATAAGCACCGCAGCCTCTCATGTTTCACATGCAGGCAGACAGAGACGGGAGAGAAAAGCTATTAAAGTTGTATCTTAAAAGGTCAATAACATTCGGTGTAATGACTCTGACTATTTAATCCAAATGTATGGGTCTGCCGCTAAGCCCTTTCCTGACATTGATAGACTTGAGTGGCAGTGAAGGATCCCCCTGTCAAAACAGCCCTGGCTGAGAGGTAATGAGAAACGCCACTTGAGCGTAAAGTCTCAGCGGCCCTTAACGATACGATAGGTGTCACAAAAGGCATTGTTTCTCCTCCTAATCAGTGGGATTGTCTGTCTTCAAGTGGTATGTCATGTCGTGTGTGTGTGTGTGTGTGGTGTGTGTGTGTGTGTGTGTGTGTGTGTGTGTGTGTGTGTGTGTGTGTGAGGGAGTGTGAGTGGCGTGGCGTTGCGTTTTGGAGATGGGCGGATATGTAACTGTGTCTGTCCAGACCAGAATCTTCAGTGATATCATCTCTCCCTCTCCCGGACATCTAATGTGATATTTGCTCTTGCCGTGGCCCCAGAATCCGGTGTCAAGCCAAGCATCTCATCTGCAATGTAAGACAATTTCCTCACATCTGAAAAGACTGTCTCCAGTCAATACACTATAAATTGCTCTTGGAAATAAGATCATCTTAACTAAACGCTATCCACTCTCCTCCCGGGGTTCAGAGGGTAATCCCACCGTTTTTTAATCATTTGTATGTTTTGTTGTTTGGTAGATCTACCCAGCACTTATAATGTCTCATAGGCGAGCCCATCAATCAGATTGGTCGTGACAGAAATCTCCTGCCACAATATTACAGGTTATTAAAAGGATGATGGGAAGGTGGTGTGTTTGTGTTGGCTGAAGCCTCTTTTCTCATTTTTCGAGTGCCGGGAAGGTGCATAAACTAGCAATTCATCCTCACCCTCCCCGTCAACAAGTGTAGCAGCCCCCCAGTCCCCCCTACTACTCCCCCAGTCCCCCTACTACCCCCAGTCCCCCTACTACTCCCCCAGTCCCCCTACTACTCCCCCAGTCCCCCTACTACTCCCCCAGTCCCCCTACTACTCCCCCAGTCCCCCTACTACTCCCCCAGTCACTCCCTCTGCTGATGAAACACTGTTCATCTCATACTCTACACACAACAACTGCCAGACAACCAGCCAGTCAGCCAGCCATACAACCAGCCAGCCAGTCAGCCAGTCAGCCAGCCATACAACCAGCCAGCCAGTCAGCCAGTCAGCCAGCCATACAAACAGCCAGTCAGCCAGTCAGCCAGCCATACAACCAGCCAGCCAGTCAGCCAGTCAGCCAGCCATACAAACAGCCAGCCAGCCAGACAACCAGCCAGACAACCAGCCAGTCAGCCAGAGCCAACCAGTTAGTCAGGTAACCAGCCTACCAGCTGGCCACAAGCCATTCAGCCTCAGAGCATAATACCCGCCAACCAGCCAACCAACTCGCCAGTCAGAAAACCAGTCAAACCAGACAGCCATTTCAGGCTGAAAAAATAAACATTCATATTCCAAAATCAGCAATCAACAGTTGTTAATTATTTGATCAGATGTTCCTAATGAAATGTATTGACCTCAACCCTGCAACATATGATAAAGCCAGTTGAGTGCAGACATTGTCAAAAGTGATTCTGTAGAGACAGGAATTTAGAGGGCAACCCCAAAGCACAGACAAAACGAAGAGTCTGTGTGTGTGTTAGACAGTAAAGCTGAAGAACACAGCAAAACATGATTTACGTCTTTCCCAAGGCTCTGATCAAAGTCTGAGAGCAAGTGTGCTGGTTTACTGGCTGCCTTTTCCCTCTCAGGCGGCATCGTCTTAATGAAATGGGATTTTACTGGTTATCTTTCCAACAAAAAAAAAAACACAGTTTAGGAAACGCAAGTGTTTTTTTCACAATTGAATCTGTAATAAAACAGGAAGATGAAAAAAGTTGCATTATTTTTCAGATCTGACATAGCTTCCTGCTGCTGATACATTTGACCTTTATGTAATCAGAAGCTCCAAAATGTTTAATTAAAGCATTTGAAAATATGACTGAGAGATGAGAGATGAAATGTTGAAATGTTGACGGGTGAAATTGTTGATTCATATTCGATGAAATCAGCTGTGACGACATCTTTAAGGACGTGTTCTCTGCCCACACAGACAGGGCTAAAGAGAAATGAAATGAATTGAAACCATAGATGGTATAAATGATATATAGGCAATAAATCCCTTAGAAGATTTATGATATAAGCTTTGATTAGTGCTTTGCAAAACATTGCTTTGATTAGTTAGCGCTAAGAAGAGAGAAAATGAATGTCTTTATTTGAATTGAAATAAAGTCTTATCATTTGGTATTTAAATAAGACAAATGGTGACAAGTATAACGTAATGACTCTGTCTTTATGCTGGCCTTGTGTTAATAGGACTTTTATCTCTGTTCAGGATATTAATAACAGAATACTGTGGGAATTAATCCTTTTGATCATTAAGAGTTCAGAGATGAATGAATGGAGCAGTGGTGCAAGTCGTTATAAAGGGTTAGGAAGGGCCCAGTAGTCATTAATAACATAGTATTAATACCTCTGTGATGTCTTGTTGATAATGTTCAACCATTTAATGTTCATATTATCAGCAAATGGCAAATAAATGGCCCCGTTAAAGACAAAACAAGGTATTATTCCTCTGAGGTGTTGACTATCCTCTCTGTCCTGTAAGAACACAGCTTTACCAGACCCCTTGTAGCATACAGCCTACCTTCCAGCCAAGCCAACCCCTCTCCTCTGATAGATTTATTTCAAAAGAGCAAAGTGGGGCGATGCCACCAGCGCTACGGTGACCCCATACATCACGCCTCGTGTGAGCACATATTAAGTGCTTTTCTCATCCACCCCCCGCCCATTAAAAGTAAATAATCCGCAAAGAATGAGGCATTTGTTAAGGAGGCATCCTATTCCTCATACGTGACAGGTATCTGTTTATACACACAGCCGGGCAGGTGTGCAGGGAGGAAGGGAGGCACAGGGGAATGGTGATGTGAACTGCTACAGGGAGAGGAAGAGGATACGCATTCATGTCCAGATCTACTCTGGCTTCGCACACTGCTTCTCATGTACTGTAGGTAGAGGACCAAAGGGATTTTGTCCCCCAGGTCCCTGGTCAAACCATCCAAAGCATTGTTCATTGACATGGAATCATGTCTGACTAGACAATATACAGATAAGGTCACAGATCCTTGCTTCGCTTAATGGCAATTAAAAGGTTAAAGATTTTGTGTCCATATTATGGTGATGATGCCCTCCGCCATAGACATCAGTGCCTGTAAAGCACCTTCATCCATCCTCAGCACATAAACCAGGTTCTATTTACTTGCAAGACATCCGACTTAACAGGCATAATAAAAGGTAGAGGAGACACAATATTAAGTTCATTAAGTGAATTATTTTCGATAATGAGCAGAAAGCGGAGAAAGAAAGAGGAACCAATTACTAATTAAGTCCCATCATCACATTAGAATGAATGAACATTATGCGGCTACACCGCTTTCATGTTGTTGCATATTTATTACGGTAAATTAATTTAATATCCCCCATATAAATCATGCAAATTTATGAACTGAAGGTTTCATTTATTGCAGCATATTAAGTCA